>NC_134353.1:948883806-949183806 GCF_048569485.1 Anomaloglossus baeobatrachus | reverse complement strand
AAACCCACCAGTGAGTCGGTTAGAGCAGAACTCCAGAGGGCTCAGTGAGGAGCAGACCTGTGGGGCTGATGCTGTCTAACAGCGCCCGCGCAGTGACTACAGACGGGGGAGAACGGTCAACTAGGAGTGCTGCCTGAAAGCCAGCTTCAGCTAGAGAGTGCACGGAGTGGGAAGTAAGGAGACTTCTAGAGAGCACCAGGCCCAACCGGGCGGCAGATCCCGAAGCGAGGATAGATTCACCTTTCCCTGCTAAACCTGCCGGTGTGGGGCTCTTACAGCCCACACCACAACAACCAAAAGCCGCAGCCACGTAACCACAAGTTAGGGCCCATAGGTCATAGGAGGCAAGAGGCTGGAGTGGCCTGGTCCGGGGAACAAGCACACGGCAAACGAAGGGGAGAGAGGCTTCAGCATCTTCCCTGGGTGACCCCCATAGGGACTCAAAGTCGGGGTCACCCCAAACCACCAAGGGCTAAGGAAGGCGAGTCAGTAGTCACCCTCATAAAGTCAGCCTGAAGGACACCTGGTTCCCATCTGGTTCATCTCAGCTACGCCCGGGCTACTCACCCTGCCATCTAATGTGAGTAAAAACCCTGAAAGACATCCTGCCTGTGTGGTCATTCTGCGACTTGTGGTACTACAAACCTACACAGGGCCCTGGGGCTTGCCTCACTCTCAGGAGGCTACTACATCTAACTGCACACACCATCAGCCCCAGGCGACCCTCAACCTGCAGTGGCGGTCCCTACTGGCCGCAATACTGAGAGTGGCGTCACGATCAAAAACAGAAGATTTCCTACCAGTGACGGAGATCCAGCAACGTGGAGTCCCTGAAGGTAACGCACCGACACCGACACAACACCCGTGGGGCTTCACATCTGGCGTCACGAACAGGATAAGGACTAGACCTGTTCAGACAGGTGACCATGTGCCTGGGCGGTCCGCTTGAAAAATTGGAAGCGCCGCCATATTGCCACCATGAAAAGCGCGCTGAAAAACAACAGCAGCCCGCGCTGGAAGAAGTTACCGCCCACGAAGAGGTGTGGCTACCCAGAGATCCCCTGCAGAGTTCTGACCTTGCCAGCTATGAGAGTGGAAGCGTCGAGAAACGGCGGAGCAGAAGGGGAGCCACAAGCCTGCTGCTGGGAGAGGAGCTGCTGAAAGAGGCAGAACAGAAGCTGGACAGCTTGCTACAGGAGGCAGCGACGAGGCCACCGCTGGGAGATCGTGCGGAAGACGGCGCAGAAGGAATGGCGTCTGACAGCGGGAACCCAGCACCAGGCTCCGCTGCCTGGTGGTATCGGGAGCTGGCCCAGTTCTGTGATCGACTGGAGACCCGGGTCATAGAGCAGGTCAGAGAAGAGTACGCGGAGTTCCTGGGGATGGCTGCGGCGGTGCGGACCTACGAGGAGGGAGCCGCGCGACGCATGTCAGACCGAGCGGCGACGACGCAGACCCCGATGCTGCCACCGGTGGGTGAATCAAGTGATGCCCCGGCCAGCGCGAGTGCCCCGACCCCTGCAGCCACGCCCGCGGTCCCCGAAGAGGCGCCCGGCGCGGCGATGCTGGACCAGGCCGCAGCCACGCTAGAAGCAGCCCGCCAAGCCCAGGCCGCTGCAGCGATGCCCCGCCTGTCCCGCAGGGCTCCGACCACCACGGCAGTGCTCATCCGTGCTGCAGGTGTGACGCTGACCCAGGCTGCCACCCTGCTGAACCCAGCCCGCCAAGACCCCAACGCAGCAGCGACGCTCGTCCGCGCCGCAAGTGATATGCTGAACCAGGCCGCAGCCCCGCCGGGTGCGGCCCGCCAAGCTCCGATCACCGCAGCGATGCCCTGCCCGGCCCGCACAGACCAGGCCGCCGCAGCGATGCCCTGCCCGGCCCGCACAGACCAGGCCGCCGCAGCGATGCCCTGCCCGGCCCGCACAGACCAGGCCGCCGCAGCGATGCCCTGCCCGGCCCGCACAGGCCAGGCCGCCGCAGCGATGCCCTGCCCGGCCCGCCAAGACCAGGCCGCCGCCATACAGGGCGCGGCCCGCCAAGATAAAAGAGACATACCATTTACCCCGGCCTGCAAGGCCAGAGCTGATACCGCTCCCCAATCCACGGAGGTCTCTGATAGGAAGCCCACGCTGGAGGAAGAATACTGGCAGATGAGGGCTGACATGGAAGCCAAGTTTCCCCAGTGGTTGGTGGATCTGTACCTGCGCCCCCCATGCACCCCTGAGGAGATTCAGGCAACCCCTGCAGCCGCGCCGGAGAGTCCCCCGCCCGGGCCAGCAGAAGAAAGTCCATCCCCAGTCCTGCCACCAGAGGAGTGCCAGGAAGAACTAAGGGGGAGAGGAGGCCAGGAAGCAGAAGGGCTAACTCCGACGCCAGCCGCAGCAGACCCCTACCCAGAGCCGGAGATGCTGCCCTATTCCCGCTGGGAGGAGGAAGACTTGACACCGTCAGCAGACGAAGATCAGCCCAAAGACCTCACCTGGGAGCCTGCAGGCATGAACCCAGCCCGCAAGACACGGCGCAGCAGATCGAAGCGTCCTCCGACACCACAGTCCCCAGAACAGAAAGAGGTTACAGCCAGAGATCTGGAGGAGAAAAGGTGCCTAAGAAGGTCCAAAGCCCAGGCTAGAGGACCCCTTTACAGAGGAATAGTAGAGGACTTCAACCTGAAAAGCGGATACGGCTTCATTGTAGCGAAAGGAATAAAAGAGGGCATATTTGTTAACAGGAGAGATGTTCAAGCCCACCTGCCCAGAGGACATTCAGGCAGAAATTTGAAAATTGGAGAAGCAGTACAGTTCACTCTGCATGAAGGTGAAAGGGGATTGTATGCGCTCGATGTAGCACCATGTCCAAGACAAGAAAGACAAGAAAGACAAGAAAGACAAGAAAGACAAGAAAGACAAGAAAGACAAGACAGAGATAAAGAAACAGATACAGAAAAGGAATCAGATGCAGACCAAGAAAGGAAAGACACAGAACCTATAGATGAGGCAACCACAGATGAAGAAAGAGACAAAGAGCAGGAAAGTCACAGGTGCCAGTGCCCAACGTGCCCTCGCCCTAGTGAAAAAGAGGAGTAAAGTAAAGGAAAGTAAGAAGAGAAGTTACTGTTTTGATCAGTTTTGAAAAGTTTTGTTTTGCAACGTTTAAGAAATGCGCCCACAAAAACTATTGTGAGAAACAAACTTAAGGCTATGAACTTGCTATAGCCACAAACTCTCGCAGTGTAAATAGTTACACCAGTGGCACCACCACCAGGGCCAGCCTGTTTAGGGGCTTGGCTCGTCTGCAACCAGGGGGGCCCGTCCGTAGAAAAGGGCCTTGGCTCACCTGCGACCAGAGAGCACGCCTGTTTATGGGGCCTTGGCTCACCACCACAAAGAGGGTACCTGGTCAGCACCAACTGTGGAGGCCGCCTCTGCATCCTGCCAGAAGAGGCTGACGGCGCGGATCCACCAGGCCAGGTATACCCTGAAACCACCAGCCCATGAAAGCCGCCTATACATCCTGCCAGAAGTGGCTGAAGTTGCGGCCAACGTGAGAGGGTTTTGGGTGGGTTAACGGACTTGTGGGTGGAGGGAGGTGATGTCTGATACCTGGTGCTTTTAAATGTTTTACATGTTTTAATGTTTTATGCATTTTAAAATGTTGTCTTGCAGCCCGAGGACGTGCTGGTGATAACTAAGGGGGAATGTGGCGCCCCTGACCTGGTCAGGCACCACTGAGTACTGCACCCATGTTGGGGACAGTACAATACAGGTAATCCAGAAGGCTGACAGGGGTGTGGAACACAGGCGCATAGTGATCAGGCCTCACACATGTACCTAAGAGAGGACCCCTGGGGAACCCAGGAGGGGGCAGAGCCTACGCCTTCACTGGAATAGTGGAGGGGGTGAGAGCTTCCATCTCCTCTCAAGGGGTGTGGTAAGAGAGTCTGGTTGCTAGGTGGCGTAGGCAGACACAAGTGGGGAAGAAAAGAGAGATAGGAGGAGTTAGTTAGAGCTTGGAGCTCGGACTGAGGAGATGTCAGCAGAAAGAGCAGAGATGGAAAAACCCACCAGTGAGTCGGTTAGAGCAGAACTCCAGAGGGCTCAGTGAGGAGCAGACCTGTGGGGCTGATGCTGTCTAACAGCGCCCGCGCAGTGACTACAGACGGGGGAGAACGGTCAACTAGGAGTGCTGCCTGAAAGCCAGCTTCAGCTAGAGAGTGCACGGAGTGGGAAGTAAGGAGACTTCTAGAGAGCACCAGGCCCAACCGGGCGGCAGATCCCGAAGCGAGGATAGATTCACCTTTCCCTGCTAAACCTGCCGGTGTGGGGCTCTTACAGCCCACACCACAACAACCAAAAGCCGCAGCCACGTAACCACAAGTTAGGGCCCATAGGTCATAGGAGGCAAGAGGCTGGAGTGGCCTGGTCCGGGGAACAAGCACACGGCAAACGAAGGGGAGAGAGGCTTCAGCATCTTCCCTGGGTGACCCCCATAGGGACTCAAAGTCGGGGTCACCCCAAACCACCAAGGGCTAAGGAAGGCGAGTCAGTAGTCACCCTCATAAAGTCAGCCTGAAGGACACCTGGTTCCCATCTGGTTCATCTCAGCTACGCCCGGGCTACTCACCCTGCCATCTAATGTGAGTAAAAACCCTGAAAGACATCCTGCCTGTGTGGTCATTCTGCGACTTGTGGTACTACAAACCTACACAGGGCCCTGGGGCTTGCCTCACTCTCAGGAGGCTACTACATCTAACTGCACACACCATCAGCCCCAGGCGACCCTCAACCTGCAGTGGCGGTCCCTACTGGCCGCAATACTGAGAGTGGCGTCACGATCAAAAACAGAAGATTTCCTACCAGTGACGGAGATCCAGCAACGTGGAGTCCCTGAAGGTAACGCACCGACACCGACACAACACCCGTGGGGCTTCACATCGGCATGTGCGTTCCCCCTCCCCCACCCCATGCTGGCATGTGCGTTCCCCCTCCACCACCCCAAGCTGGCATGTGCATTCCCCCTCCCCCACCCCATGCTGGCATGTGCGTTCCCCCTCCCCCACCCCATGCTGGCATGTGCGTTCCCCCTCCACCACCCCAAGCTGGCATGTGCGTTCCCCCTCCCCCACCCCATGCTGGCATGTGCGTTCCCCCTCCCCCACCCCATGCTGGCATGTGCGTTCCCCCACCCCATGCTGGCATGTGCGTTCCCCCTCCCCCACCCCATGCTGGCATGTGCGTTCCCCCTCCCCCACCCCAAGCTGGCATGTGCGTTCCCCCTCCCCCACCCCATGCTGGCATGTGCGTTCCCCCTCCCCCACCCCATGCTGGCATGTGCGTTCCCCCTCCACCACCCCAAGCTGGCATGTGCGTTCTCCCTCCCCCACCCCATGCTGGCTTAAAAATACCTATAAGGCCTGAAACACATGTCCGCAAAAAACACTTGCGTGTCTCGCGGTCCGTTTTTCGGGTCCGTGTTCTGTTTTGGATGTCCGTTGCTCCGGTACGTGTGACATCAGTGTGATGGCCTACGCTTGCCGTGCGTGCGGTTTTAATGTCCGTGTATGCGTGAGATACGTACGTGTCATGTCCGTGTGCAGTCCGTGTGTCTTGAGCTGTTTCACCATTAAAAAAAACAAAAACCGCACATGTACATGGGTCCGTGTCACGTACGTGCAGACACGGACCCATTGACTTTAGCGGATACGTGTCTGCGTGATGCCGTTGAAACGCGGACATTTCAGCTGTGATAAAAAACAAGCACACGTACAAACCACACGGACACACGTTCCGTGTGGCTTTACATAGGGTAACAATGATGCACGTGTGCTCGTGCCGCCGGTACGTGTAAAAATGTACCAAACACATACTGGCGGCACGGATGTGTGTTGCAGGCCTAAATGTGTTTCACTGGGAAAGTTTGAGCAGGCAATTAAAATTGCCAAGGACAACCTTTTAGCTAGTTGCCTAGAAAATTTACAGCAGGCTGGGCACTGCTAACTAGCCATACCTATAAGTGTGGTTGCATAATTTTGAGCAGGCAATTAAAACTGGCAAGAATCACTTTTTATATACTGCTCTAGCAACTTTTTAGGCCAGGCACTGCTAACTAGCAATACCTATAAATGGTTTTGTAAACTTTTGAGCAGGCAGTAACACGTAGCAATACCTAATTAGGTGCTTCACTGGCAACTCTACCCTCACCTACTGTATCCTCACCCATCCCTCGTAGACTGTGAGCCAACGCGGGCAGGGACCTCTGTCCTCCTGTACCTGTATGTGCCTTGTATTGTTTATTGTACTTGTCCCTATTTTGTATACCCCTTTCACATGTAAAGCGCCATGGAATAAAGTGCGCTTAAATAATAAATAATAAATAAACTCTTTAGCAGGCATTACAAGTACCATTCCCTATTTCTATCATGAAATGTGCCGATTTGTAGAACACAATGGAGTAGTATGACATGCACACAGTTCTAAATCGGGGTGCAAGCGGAAAGAAGGTTCTTTGGAACCCCTGATGTATCCAAGAACAAAAGATTTTGCTGCACACTCCTTGGTTTTTGCTCTTTTAAAGATATTTTTTATTTTTCAGATTCATTGCAGGTGCACAAATAAATCCGTGGATAGGGTGAAAATTACTTACGATAATGCGACAAATTAAATATGCAACCAATTTGACGTTTTGACCATAATATCAGGTCTTAGCGCTTCTGCAGCAGACACAAGAGAAGGCGTGGGAGCGCTTCATCTCCATTCAAAGCATCAACCCATGGGTGGACTATGTGCCACCGCCTCAGGGATTTCACAGTCCACTGAATCTCCATCCCACACAGCAACTCTATGAATAAAACCTGATATTGTGGTCGAAACGTCAAATTGGTCGCATATTTAATTTGTCGCATTATCTTCTGTAAATAATTTACACCCTATCCACGGATATATTTGTGCACCTGCATTGAATCTGAAAAAAAAATATCTTTAAAAGAGAAAAAACCAAGGCGTGTGCAGCAAAATTTTCTGTTCTTGGACTTGTGGCACACACACACCTTTACCTACACTACATGTCCTTATTCTACACTATCCCCCTCCTGTCTATCTCAACTACTTAGCATTAAACCCCTAGCTAAGCCAACTGTCTAGCAGCACCGGTGGCAGCACCTTCCCTAACGTTTCACATTCACAAAATTGCGCCGACGCATGACGTCCACAATTTATATAGACATGTGATTTAGGCAGCCAATCACAGTAGTGTTTCTGTCTAACCTTGTTTGGTGTGCCATTGTGCCGCCCCCGTGGAAGCAGCCGAGCTTCTCGGATCCGGGTTCACTGTGGCCCGGTGGTCGTGCGGCCACTCAAATGAAAGGGGGAATGTACAGGGGAGTTGATATGTAGTTCGTGATGCCACCCGTGGTGTACGGTAATTTGGGGAGTACTGCCGCTGGGAGTACCTGGGGTGAAGTGGGGCAGCAAGGTGTCGTAACCCTCCACGGGTAGAGGGATGCCCCGGGACTCGGTGAGGGGTGCCGTGGGATGCAGGGGTCACTCTCGAACTCAGTTCATAAGCAGACAGTAACAACCAGGTAAACCATGTCTCTGGGTACCGCTGCCGCTGAGTGGAGCTCGTCCGGGTCCCGTCCCCAATAGTGTTGCGTGGTGATCCGTGACCTGTCTCCTGACACTTAGTTTGACTTCAACTTGGTGGCCCTTAGTATGGAACTCGCTGGGCCCTGCTCTCTACTATGGCTAAGTATGGGAGCTTGCTCTCAGGGCTCACGCTTGGGATTTTCTGCACCATTTTGGATTGGAAAGTCCTATCCCCCTCGTTGCGCTAATGCCCTGATTCTGCAGCGGGTGGGAACAGATTATAAAGGCTCTGTTCTCCTCAGGTGAATTGTTGGGTTGCCTGAAGCTACTCCCCGACCTAGGGTCCGTGTACCCAGCCGTGCCTTTGGTCCCGGACCGGTGATAGTGCTAGGTTGCCAGCTGTCCTCCTCGACAGGTCCAATCACCTCGCCACAATCCCCTGCGACCGGGGGTTCGACTCCTCTAGTCCCAGACCACCATCTGCAACCTAGACAGTTCCTTCAGGAGTCACCGCGCCCGACTTCCTCTGAGCTCCTCACACCTTGAGGGCTAATTCTCAACCTCTCTCCTTCAGCTCTCAGACTCGACTCACTACACTCCTCACTTCCCATCCCTGACCCCCAAAGTGGGCGACTCTATTCCACTCAAGCCGTCCACTGGTGTGTCTGGTGGGTGTGGTGCAGGGTGTAGCTAGGATTTGATTTGCTGTTGGAGGCAACACCATTTAGTTAGGGACCAAGAGGGAGGCGGAATACTGCACGGAAGGGCAGCTTGTGCAGTATAGGTGAGTACTGTATAGCATTATGTGAGCACTGTATGCCACTATTTGACACTGTATCACTCTGTCACACTGTATGGTGCTATGTAACACTGTATGGCATGTGACACTGTATCACTGTCACACTGTATGGCGCTATGTGACACTGCATGACACTGTGAGTACTGTATGGCATTATGTGACACTGTATGGCATTATGTGAGTACTGTATGGCACTATATGAGTACTGTAGGGCACTATGTGACACATTTTTGCAGTGTGTAGCAGACCTTGATGTATTTTATGCTCTTTGCTTCCCTGATTTGTGGATTGTTCCGCCACATACCTGTGCCCTAATCACTTTTCAAGCGCTGCAGTCACTACAGGGTATTGTACCTGTGCGGTCAGGTCCAGTACTAATATCACTGATCTCACACTAATTAGTCCTCGATTAATAACTCCGCGCCCCTCCCCACACACAATACAATGCACCTCCACTACCCTTCCCCACACATATACACACACACACACACACACACACACACACACACACAAAATACAATGCACCTCCATTACCTACACACACACACAAAATACAATGCACGCTCCATTACCCCTCCCCCCACACACACAATACAATACACCCCCCATCACACACACACACACACACACACACACACACAAAATGCACCCCCCCATTACCCCCTCCCCACAAACACAATACAATGTACCATCCATTACCCCCTCCCCAGACATAATACAATGCACTCCCACCACCCCCTACACACACAAATTACACTACCCCATCACCACACACTCCTGCCTCCCCCCCTCCCCCCTCCCTCGGAATACAGTACTCCCCCTCTGCCTGTCACAAAGCTGTGTTCCTTTACAAATGTTCCCCGTTATGTGTCCTCAGCCCTTCCCCACTCATCCCCCATTAATTAAACCTGCCATCTTCAGCTCCTCTATGGAGTGCTTACTGCTGCCTGATGCATCCTGTGTGGCGCCCGCAGCACTGTGATGACATCAGCAAGGTGCTGATCTCATCACGTTGCTGCACATCTGGGGCGGGGCCCAGTCCTGGCGCACTGTTAAATTGTATTTACGTCTGAAAGACGCAAATACATTGATAGGAAGGAGGAAGCTGCGGTCACCGTCGCCGCCACCGCCGCGCTCCTCAGCAGTGTGTGCATGCCGGGCACACTGTCACACAGCAGGGCAGGCACAGCACAGCGCGCTGCCTCCTGCTACAGCTAGTGTGCCCGGCATGCACACACTGCTGAGGAGCAAGGCGGTGACTGCAGATACACCGACCCACTACAGGGACCGGCCCACTACAGGGACCGGCCCACTACAGGGACCGGCCCACTACAGGGACCGGCCCACTACAGGGACCGGCCCACTACAGGGACCGGCCCACCTGGCATTTGCCAGAATTGCCCTATGGGCAGTCCGGGCCTGCTACCGACTTTTGGGGAAAGTGCTTGTGGTTACTGAGCCTGATTGAACAAGCTAAGGCTTGTACCGAATTTGAAATAGGTGAACCTTTACCGAACAGGTTCGCTCATCTCTAATTATGAATACACTCATAACTCTGTCCCTATCCATCCATTGCTCAGTGAGGAGAAGGGGATATTCTTTATTGCCAGGGCTGTTGCTTTGTACATTCCTTCTATTCCCTGTAACAGTGTCATATATAAGATTGTGCTGATGCTGTGAGTGATACTAGGGGTAAAGTGAGAAGGGTTTAGGAAGAGTTACAGGTCTGTGCTCACCGCTGGTCTGCAACCCAGCACAAGGGCTGATGAGAAATATATTCAGATAGGAGGAATCTGGAAGATGGAGGTGGTGGCTGACAGCAGAGCTGATGCCGGGGGCAGGAAGAGAAGCAGAAAGGCATAAAACAGCATGAAACTGGCAGAAACGGATTAGGGGGATCTATAGAGGCATTATCCTTCAGCATTTATAGAAAAAACGTAACTGAGTGAGTGCGACGCCCTGGACTAGCCAGGTAGTCACAGGTAGGCCCTTGCACAACACCCGTAACCCTAAAAAGGGTAACAAGAGACAACCTTTAAAACCCTAGTCACCTCCCTCAGGGTTTGATGAGCACACCAGAGGGCGTAGCCAAGCCACCGAGGAGTTCACAGGCCCTGAGGCAGGAAAACACAAGTAGATTGAGTTAGGGAGTCGAGGAGTGAAGGTCAAGTGCAGAGGCAGACCTGTGCCCAGGTCTGCCACAGTCTACACCAGGTGCCTGGGTTGGAGCCCAGTCACCTCTGGCTAGGAAGCATACAGTGGCCTCAGCCTGCAGGAGCCGGGAAGACGGCCAGGTGGAACCATAAGGGACCAGGACAGGGTAGTGGCCCGTCGGTACCGAACCGGGGAACCGACTGGAAACCGGAGCACAAGTGGGGGTACTTAGACCCTGAAACTTGGTCCCGAAAATACTGGACTAAGTTAATTAACTGATTGAGGTCTGACCTTTAGGTCCTTTCCCACCCAAGTCCCGACTGAAGACAACAGCTCACCAATAGGGATAAACGCCACCGCCCAGGCTTAGAGATCCCACGGGCCAGCATCTGCTCTTCCGACACATACAAGCCGGGGAGCGGGGCTCCCATAGCTGAAGCACAGGTGTCCAACTACAGGGAAGGTGCAGGAGACCACCAACCCGGGTGGGGGACCAGACGCAGCCGGCTGTGGGCACCGACCACCATCTTTCTGGTTTACCAGTGACTCTTGTGCATCTGTAATAGTGAGTACAACTGTGCCCTCGGGCCGCGCATGGCCCTGCACCACCAAGCACCCACAAACCATTCCCAACGGGCCCTGGGACCACCACCCCTGCCCATGGAGGGGTTAACACCTTTGTTGCGCAACATCTTCCCCGGGTGCCTAGTAAACAGCAGCGGTGGTGTCCACATTCACCACAACCCGTGGGTGGCGTCACGAACTCTAACAAACAAACCACGGCCTCGGCCATAACCCTAACACCCCCTCAAAGCGGTAGCCCCTTTCAGAGCGAAGTGAACCCCGGTCTGGAGGCGCTCGAGCCACCTACAAACGAGCCCGGATCCGAGTGGCTCGGCTGCAGCCGAGCGCGGGGCGGTACATCAGGATAGTGGGCGACCACTCTAATGTGAGAGATGGACTCTTCTTCTCTCAGCTTTTCTATTACAAGTTTCTTTTTATCCTGATGACGGTGGTAATATCATCCTTAGACCACAACCACAAAGTCCTATTCCTAGTACACGAACCTAATGATAATATTCAAAAATTAGAAACTGTGCTAACAAATTTTCACAAACTCCTATATTTATACACAATATGCCGACCAGATCAATCTCAACTCCACAGGTTCTCATGAAATATCGGACCACCAAAAGGACAACATGTAAATAAACCGATAGTGTCATGGTCTGGGGTTGTTTTGCTTCATCGGGACCTGAGGATTTGCTGTGGAAAACGGACCCATAAATTTTGCTGTCTACCAAAAAAATCCTGAAGGAAAATATGCGGCCATTGTTTGTGACCTCAAGCTGAAGCGCACAGCAGGACATGGATCTAAAACACACCAGCAAGTCCACCTCAGACTGGTTTAAGAAAAACAAAATTAAGACTTTGGAGTGGCCTGGTCAAAGTCCTAACCTTAATCTGAGTGATATGCTGTGGCATGCATTTACCTTAAAAAGGCGGTTCATGTTCAAAGACCTCCAACGTGGCGGAATTGCAACACAATTGCAACAAGACTGCAGCGATGAATGGGCCAAAAGGCCTCAATAGCGTTGTAAAATCCCAGATTTCAATATAAATAATTTAAATTAAGAATATGCAATGCATTTGGCAGTGAAACAGGATTCTTAAGGCATATAATTCAATTTATTTATTTTACTCACTTATATTAGCGCCATTAATTTTTCAGCTCTACAGACAGTATCACCACTGTCCCCATTGGGGCTCACCATAAGCATTCCTTATCAGTATTTGGAGTGTGTGAGGAATCACAGGCAGAACATACAGTCTCCTTGTAGATGTCGTCCTTCGGGGGAGATTTGACTAAAATACATTAAAGAAATGTCTGCTTGCTTGTGTGCGAGTACTATTGTGTCTAAATAGATTTAAGTTATGGACATGTTTTTTATGTGAGTTTTTGATGGGCAATCAGCTGTTACTTTTGCTGATAACACTTTCCACATACAGAACATAGAAATGGCTTCTCCCCTACTGTATGAATTCTTTGATGTCTGACAAAATTTCAATTCTGAGTAAAACATTTCCCACATTCTGGACATGAATACAGCTTCTTCCTGTGTGAGTTCTTTGATGTTCAGTAAGAGTTTATTCACTACTATTACATTTCCCACATTCTATACATAAAAATGTCTTCTATCTTGTGTGAATGCTCATGTGTCTAACAAAAGCGGATTTGTAAGCAAAGCTTTTCCCACAATCTGAACATGAAAATGGCTTCTCCCCTGTGTGACTTCTTATATGTGCAAGAAGATATGCTTTCTGATTATAACATTGCCCACAATCTGAACATGAATATGGCTGCTCCTCCATATGTGTATTTATATGCACATCTAGCTGTGATTTCTGAAAAAGACATTTTCCACAATCTGGACATGAATATGGCTTCTACCCCGTGTGAGTTCTTAGATGCACATCTAGCTGTGATTTCCGAATAAAACATTTCCCACATTCTGAACATGAAAATGGCTTCTCCCCTGTGTGAGTTTTTATATGCAGATCTAGGTGTGATTTCCGAACAAAGCATTTCCCACATTCTGAACATGAAAATGGCTTCTCCCCTGTGTGAGATTTTATATGCCTATCAAGCAATGATTTCCTATTAAAACATTTCCCACAATCTGAACAAGAATATGGCTTCACCCCCATGTGAGTTTTTATATGCACATCAAGCTGTGATTGCAAACTAAAACATTTCCCACATTCTGAACATGAAAATTGCTTCTCCCTCGTGTGAGTTATTATATGCCGATCAAGGTGTGATCTCCGAATAAAACATTTCCCACATTCTGAACATGAAAACGGCTTCTCCCCTGTGTGAGATTTTATATGCCTATCAAGCAGTGATTTCCTAATAAAACATTTCCCACAATCTGAACAAGAATATGGCTTCACCCCCATGTGAGTTTTTATATGCACATCAAGCTGTGATTGCCAACTAAAACATTTCCCACATTCTGAACATGAAAATGGCTTCTCCCCCGTGTGAGTTATTATATGCCGATCAAGGTGTGATCTCCGAATAAAACATTTCCCACATTCTGAACATGAAAATGGCTTCTCCCCTGTGTGAGTTCTTATATGCTCATCAAGCTGTGACCTCCTAATAAAACATTTCTCACAATCTGAACATGAAAATGGCTTCTCTCCCGTGTGAATTTTTATATGCACATCAAGCTGTGATTTCCAAATAAAACATCTCTCACATTCTGAACATGAATGCGGCTTCTCCCAAGTGTGAGTTCTTTGTTGTTGAACAGCCCACATGTCACTTCTATTTTGATGAACATTCTGCGTTGAATCAGGAGATTGTTTAGAAGCATTAGATGATGGATCTTGGATGTGAAGGGCTGAGGGTATATATGTGATAATTACTTGCTCTTCATATGTATTCTGTATAATGCCAAAATCTTCTGTCAAATGAATAAAACAGATTTCGTAAATTTTAAACATTATAACATTAAAACTTGGTTTCCACAGGTAAGGTCAGGCCCCTGACTGCAGTATCATTATGCAGCCCAGACGACTCTACTACAATTCTAAACATAAATCACATAGAAAATAAGTTATTAATATTGATTATATCCTGAATGTCATACCTGATACCATAAGCACAGTGTCCATAGCTGCCTTATATAAGGCGACATAAGAGGAATTATACTTTATGATGGCATAAAAGTAAGTGTGTGTTAAATACTCTATACAAAGAAAAGGACAGAGGACAGCGCTCCATGTGTGAATCGGCCGAGCACGGCAACCAAAATATTGTCTACAGCGCTTACCGCAGCAAGTTGTGCTTGCAGGTACATCACTGGAAACAGCGCAGGAAAATCCTCCAGAAGCCGCTGCACCGACCGCAGGCTCTAAAGGCTGCTTTACACCAGACAATCTATCGTGCGATAGATAGTCGGGGTCACGGTTTTTGTGACGCACATCCGGCATTGCTGGCGATGCCGGCCTGTGTGACACCTCCTAGCGACGCAGTATCGCTCACAAATCGTGAGTCGTGTACTGCTCGCTAGGTTCCATAATATCGTTTAATTTAGTTGTTCATCGTTTCCGGGGTAGCACACGCTGCTCCGTGTTACACCCCGGGAACGATGAACAGCAGCTCACCTGCGTCACGCGGCCGCCGCCGGCTATGTGAAGGAAGGAGGTGGGCGGGATGTTTACGTCCCGCTCATCTCCGCCCCTCCGCTTCCATTGGCCGGCGGCCGTGTGACGTCGCTGTGACGCCGAACGTCCCTCCCACTCCAGGAAGTGGACGTTCGCCGCCCACAGCAAGGTCGCACGAGAGGTAAGTATGTGTGACGGGGGGTTACTGACTTTGTGCGACACGGGCAGCGATTTGCCCGTGACGCAAAAAGGACGGGGGCGGGTACGATCGATTGTGAAATCGCACAATCGGTCGTACCATGTAAAGCAGCCTTAACTGCCCAAGGCAGGGAGCTGATCATGGAAGGAAAGGGGCTGCAGAGCTGGATGATCCGGGCGCTGCAAAAAGAGGAGGCGAGCCAGCGCAGGAGCAATCAATTCTTACAGAATACCGCTCTGCAGCCTCTTTCCTTCCATAAATCCTCTATAAGATGGAAGAGTCAGCAACAGAAATGAGCAACCAAGGAGAGATTTGTTACATTTCAGCATCTTGTGATTAAAAAGAAAATAAATCTGAACATTTTCTCTCCTAGAAGAAAATCATAATCTAGAAATATTTTATCCTTTCTCCTATTATTAAACTCGTCTCCTGCACATTCACTGATGAAATGACGTCAGTAGAAGAATCGGTCAAGAATCCCCCCCCCCCCCAATATCAGTATTAAATTGCTGGACCCCGGACATCCTATCAGGACACAATGGGTTATATACAGTGGTTACGGAAAGTATTTAGATCCCTTTAAATTTTTCACTCTTTGTTTCATTGCAGTCATTTGGTAAATTCAAAAAAGTTCATTGTTTTCTCATTAATGTACACTCTGCGCCCCATCCCCCATCTTGACAGAAGGAAAACAGAAATGTAGAAATTTTTGTAAATTTTTTAAACAAGAAAAACTGAAATATCACATGGTCATAAGTATTCAGACCTTTTGTTCAGACACTCATATGTAAGTCACATGCTGTCCATTTCTTTGCGATCCTCCTTGAGATGGTTCTACTCCTTCATTGGAGTCCAGCTGTGTGTAATTAAACTGATAGGACTTGATTTGGAAAGGTGAAAACCTGTCTATATAAGGCCCCTTTCACACTGCTTTTTTGCCTTATGTTTAGTGGTCCTGTCGGGGCATCCGTCTGAACCGCCCCTCCCCCACCCCGCAAAGCGTGAAAGCCCACAAAGTTTTTTTTAAAAAAAACACATGAAGGACTCCCAGACTATGAGAAATAAGATTCTCTGGTCTGATGAGACGAAGATAGAACTTTTTGGTGATAATTCTAAGCGGTATGTGTGGAGGAAACCAGGCAATGCTCATCACCTGCCCAATAAAATCCCAACAGTGAACCATGGTGGTGGCAGCATCACGCTATGTGGGCAGGGACAGGACGACTGGTTGCAATTGAAGGAAGGATGAGTGCGGCCAAGTCCAGAGATAGCCTGGAAGAAAACCTCTTCCAGAATGCTCTGGACCTCAGACTTGGCCGAAGGTTCACCTTCCAACAAGAAAATGTCCCCAAGCACACAGCTAAAATAACAAAGCAGTGGCTTCAAAACGCCTCTGTGACCATTCTTGACCGGCCCAGCCAGAGCCCTGACCTAAACCCAATTGAGCATCTCTGGAGAGACTTGAAAATGGCCGTATACTAACGTTCACCATCCAACCTGACGGAACTGGAGAGGATCTGCAAGGAAGAACGGCCGAGGATCCTCAAATCCAGGTGTGAAAAACTTGTTGCATCATTCCCAAGAAGACTCATAGCTGTACTATCTCAAAAGGGCGCTTCTACTCAATACTGAGCAAAGGGTCTGAATACTTATGACCATGTGATATTTCAGTTTTTCTCGTTTACAAAATTTGCAGAAATATCTACATTTCTTTCAAAATGGGATGTAGATTGTACATTAATGAGAAAAAAAATGAACTTTTTTGAATTTAACAAATTGCTGCAATGAAACGAAGAGTGAAAAATTTAAAGGGGTCTGAATACTTTCCGTATCCACTGTATAAGAGTTGACACTCGTCTTTCATGTAACCATATTTGTTATGTGATAATAACGCTCCGCCATCTCTATCTCTTCCTCCTCCCTGGTGAGCAGCATTACCGACCCTCAGAGCAGTAATCTCCATCCGCTCCTGTTATTTGGGTTTATGTCTCCATGTTCTGTATCAGTCACACACTGACATGAGTGTAATAGGAGAGAATGGATTCTTAGTCCCTAAACTGGAGAAACCCCTCATCAGCCCTGACAGCGGATAATAGGAAAGAGCTGGAGCTCGTCCTCGCTCACATCGGCAGAATTCATGTCCAGCTGTATTTCTCCTCTATAACATAACTGCACATCCCGTGTTATCACCTGCACCGGGATCACAGACTCATTCACATTTCATGTGTATTGTACATGAAGGGTTAATATACCGCTGGAGAAACTGACACAGCAAAGATCGGAAATATAGTAATGAGTGACTTGTGTGCATTATTGGGTGGTCTGTACTCACCGGGGCGGTGATCTGTAGGAATCTCCTCTTTACTCCGCTGATCGCCCCTCACATTTCTCTCTGGAGAATTAATATTGTTCAGATCTTTATCCGGATCCAAAAGCTGCAAAACAAAATATTGTAAAAGTCCCGGGGAATAATGGAGATAAGATCCGGACATGTGAGGTCTGTGGTCAGCTGTGATCCTGCCGTCTCCACTGCTCTCATTACACAAGTATAAACATCTAATACTGGAGGAGAAAACAAGACTGAACACAAGGAGGTCACAGCCGTCTACACCTCATAGGGGAGATCTCCATCTACCTGAGGATCCTGTGGAGGAGGAGGAGGAGCGGGACATCTCTCTGGGGTCGTCCTCGTACTGGAGAGACCTGCAGGAGACACAGACAGGACGGACATCATTATTACATACAGATAATTATAGGCCGGGTGTATTCAGTCCTGTCTATTACCTGGTGATGTGCGGGGCTGGGGCTCCTCCATCATCACCTCCTTGTACCGCTCCTTGTGTCCTTCTAGATACTCCCACTCCTCCATTGAGAAATAGACTGTGACGTCCTGACACCTTATAGGAACCTGACAACACAATGATACCGTCATCACCCAGAATCCTCCAGTGCCGTCCTGTATAATGTCCCAGCATTCCCAGCAGTGTCACCTCTCCAGTCAGCAGCTCAAGCATCTTGTTGGTGAGTTCTAGAATCTTCTCGTCATTGATGTCCTCATGTATCCGGGGGTGAGGTGGAGGCCCCGGGATTGGGCTCAGGGTTCCTCCCCGTCCTTCAGACACAGGGGCCTGACGGCGATCACTAGAGGTCTTCACTACTGTGTAATCCTGAGTGTGGAGACATTAATAATATCACTACAGACATTTCCAGAGTCCATCACCTCCCCGGTCATATCCTCTGTTATTCCCATAGATAATGATGTAATGTGATGACATCAGAACCTCTCACCTCCCCGGTCATATCCTCTGTTATTCCCATAGATAATGATGTAATGTGATGACATCAGAGCCTCTCACCTCCCCGGTCATATCCTCTGTTATCCCCATAGATAATGATGTAATGTGATGACATCAGAGCCTCTCACCTCCCCGGTCATATCCTCTGTTATTCCCATAGATAATGATGTAATGTGATGACATCAGAACCTCTCACCTCCCCGGTCATATCCTCTGTTATCCCCATAGATAATGATGTAATGTGATGACATCAGAGCCTCTCACCTCCCCGGTCATATCCTCTGTTATCCCCATAGATAATGATGTAATGTGAGGACATCAGAGCCTCTCACCTCCCCGTTCATATCCTCTGTTATTCCCATAGATAATGATGTAATGTGATGACATCAGAACCTCTCACCTCCCCGGTCATATCCTCTGTTATCCCCATAGATAATGATGTAATGTGAGGACATCAGAGCCTCTCACCTCCCCGTTCGTATCCTCTGTTATTCCCATAGATAATGATGTAATGTGAGGACATCAGAACCTCTCACCTCCCCGGTCATATCCTCTGTTATCCCCATAGATAATGATGTAATGTGAGGACATCAGAGCCTCTCACCTCCCCGTTCATATCCTCTGTTATTCCCATAGATAATGATGTAATGTGATGACATCAGAACCTCTCACCTCTTCGGTCATATCCTCTGTTATTCCTGTCCTTGCGCTGAGGGTTAATGGTGCAGGGGCCGGCGCACCCGGCCAGGCCGGGGTGGTTACTCACAGTCAGTAATAAGATACAAGAGTCCAGTAGTAAACCAAGTTGGTGGTAGCCAGCCTTCGGGAACGGGTGTACTTGTCCCACACCCGGGTTTGTTGTCTTAATCTTTCCCCTCTGCACTGTTTTGCACTGTTTAGACTGATGGTGGGACTCCTGGCTTGTAACTCAGGATCCTGCTCCCGGTTAGTTAATTGGGAGCCGTGCCCGTCAGACGCTGACCCATGGGATTTCTTAGCCTTGGCGGTGGCCCTATCCCTTCTGGTTGGGTGGTTGTCTACTTTTCGGGACTTAAGGTGGGACAGGACCTGTAATCCTGCCCTCAATCGGTTAATTAGATGGGCTGCTGGTTTCGGTCTCGGCTTCAGGGTCCGAGTACCCCCTTTCTGTGCGTACGGTTTCCGGTGGGTTCTCCGGTGGCTGCACCGGCGGGCCACTACCCTGTCCCGGTCCACTCTGGATCCCCGCAGCCATCTTCCCGTCTCCTGCGGACTAGGGACACCGTATGCCACTTAGCCAAAGGGCACCAGGGCTCCAACCCTGGAACCTGTCAGATTCAGAGCCCAGACCCCACACAGGTCTGAGCTCTCCACTTGGACTCTCGACTAATCTGAACTCTGAGCTTAATCTAACTTAACTCATCTTTTCCCTCCTCTGGGGAGACTAGACTCCTAGGTGGGCATTTTCCAACCGCCTGGTTCCGCCCCCTGGTGTGTATCTTCCTCAGAGGGGGTGACTAGGGTTTCAGTTTGGCTGCTGTAACCCTTTGGGGACCGGTGTTATGCAGGGGGGGCTAAATGTGTAGTGTACCTGGTTCCCCAGGGCGCTACAATGACATCAGAACCTCTCACCTCACCGGTCATATCCTGTTATTCCCATAGATAATGATGTAATATGATGACATCAGAGCCTCTCACCTCCCCGGTCATATCCTCTGTTATTCCCATAGATAATGATGTAATGTGATGACATCAGAGCCTCTCACCTCCCCGGTCATATCCTCTGTTATTCCCATAGATAATGATGTAATGTGATGACATCAGAGCCTCTCACCTCCCCAGTCATATCCTCTGTTATTCCCATAGATAATGATGTAATGTGATGACATCAGAGCCTCTCACCTCCCCGGTCATATCCTCTGTCATTCCCATAGATAATGATGTAATGTGATGACATCAGAGCCTCTCACCTCCCCGGTCATATCCTCTGTTATTCCCATAGATAGTGATGTAATGTGATGACATCAGAACCTCTCACCTCCCCGGTCATATCCTCGGTTATTCCCATAGATAATGATGTAATGTGATGACATCAGAACCTCTCACCTCCCCGGTCATATCCTCTGTTATTCCCATAGATAATGATGTAATGTGATGACATCAGAGCCTCTCACCTCCCCGGTCATATCCTCTGCTATCCCCATAGATAGTGATGTAATGTGATGACATCAGAACCTCTCACCTCCCCGGTCATATCCTCGGTTATTCCCATAGATAATGATGTAATGTGATGACATCAGAGCCTCTCACCTCCCCGGTCATATCCTCTGTTATTCCCATAGATAATGATGTAATGTGATGACATCAGAGCCTCTCACCTCCCCGGTCATATCCTCTGCTATCCCCATAGATAGTGATGTAATGTGATGACATCAGAACCTCTCACCTCCCCGGTCATATCCTCTGCTATCCCCATAGATAATGATGTAATGTGATGACATCAGAGCCTCTCACCTCCCCGGTCATATCCTCGGTTATTCCCATAGATAATGATGTAATGTGATGACATCAGAACCTCTCACCTTCCCGGTCATATCCTCTGTTATTCCCATAGATAATGATGTAATGTGATGACATCAGAACCTCTCACCTCCCCGGTCATATCCTCGGTTATTCCCATAGATAATGATGTAATGTGATGACATCAGAGCCTCTCATCTCCCCGGTCATATCCTCTGTTATCCCCATAGATAATGATGTAATGTGATGACATCAGAACCTCTCACCTCCCCGGTCATATCCTCTGTTATCCCCATAGATAATGATGTAATGTGGTGACGTCACAGCTTCTCACCTCCCCAGTCATATCCTCTGTTATTCCCATAGATAATGATGTAATGTGATGACATCAGAACCTCTCACCTCCCCGGTCATATCCTCTGTTATCCCCATAGATAATGATGTAATGTGGTGACGTCACAGCCTCTCACCTCCCCGGTCATATCCTCTGTTATTCCCATAGATAATGATGTAATGTGATGACATCAGAGCCTCTCACCTCCCCGGTCATATCCTCTGTTATTCCCATAGATAATGATGTGATGTGATGACATCAGAGCCTCTCACCTCCCCGGTCATATCCTCTGTTATCCCCATAGATAATGATGTAATGTGATGACATCAGAGCCTCTCACCTCTCCAGTAAGATGGAAGATTATCTCCAGACTCAGGTTTAATATCTTCTCCATAATTTGGTCTTTGTCCTTATTCATCTTTCTTGGGTAAATCCGGATAAATCTATTTAAAAAAAAAACCAATATAAGATTCTTTATTGTAAAGAGGATGAGATGATCAGAAAATGAACAAAACGGGAAAACCACAAAAATTAACTGAAGTGAATAAGGGGAACTAATTTGTGAAAATATAAAAGTGTAGATGTCGTCTTCCCTCTTCTATTGAACAGATAACTAATTGAGGCGGCTCCTCAGATCCGACCATGAGCGCTGCAGGCAATCACTTCTTGGCCGATGTTTTTCCAGTCAATGTAAACTGGGACTGACAAATATCACTGGAGCATCAGAGCGGGAGTGACGGGGGATTTATTGCACACATTCTGCAACCAAATCTGCATCATCTGGAAGGAAAACTGCAGCTGTAAAAAGGCACGTTTCTTCTGCAATTTGGTGCGTTTTTCTTTTTTTTCCATGTGTTTTTGGATGGGGGTTTTCACTACTTAAATGGAGAAGATGCAGAACGAATTGACACACTGCAGGTTTTTTCTGCAACCAGATCTGCAAGGAAAAAATCCTGCACATGTGCACGACACCTCAGGCTTCTCATTGACTTTGCTGGCATAAGGATATCCTATCAGATTTGTGAAAATCTGTAAGAAAAAATGCATCAAAAAACGTGGAAAAACCGCAATGTGTGCACACAGCCTTACACTGGTGAGCACTAGGGAAGGAGGTCACACCTGGCCTGAACCTTCTCTGCTAGTCCGGGTTTTTGTTGCAATGTAGAAGGGACGGCGGGGTGCAGGGGCAGCCGTGGCAGGGACTACCTTCTTGCTGCAGCGCAGCATTAGATCAGCACTATGCACCGCCGCCTCCGTTCCACTACAGGGGAAGGGGTGCTGGGACTTGTAGTGTGGGTCACACTCTTTCAGGATGTAAGCACAGGACAAGTTCTTCCTTCTGGGCCCTCTCACAGCTGCCGACTGCAGCAGGCCTCAATGTTCCCAAACACCAAAGAGTCTGTATCCTTCACAACCATAAACTTCTCTTTACTGAACAGTGTCACATACAACTTCCGATCACGGCAGCGGCGGGCACATCCTTCAACAGTTACAGGGGACAACATCTTCATTACACATAACCTTCCCAAGGTCCATTCTAGAACTTTACTGCGGCCGTTGTCGTTAGCAACTAGAGTTCCATTAAATTTTCCAGCCACATCCATGGTACTCAGGCTTCCGAGCCCCTCATCTCCTCTCTCATCTTCATTCTTTCGGGCAGATTCATATAGTCCTTCAGGGGTCCGTCTCCCAACCACAGGGATTAGCTATCAGCCATGATGGGGACGGCTCTCTTCTATCCTGGTCTGTCAGGACTTACTCCTACTCCTGAGGAGCCCACTGACCTTCAGCCTGGAGAGGGGGTTTGTTGGGTATACGCCAGGGGGTAGCAACCATCCAGACCATTCCGACTTCACCCTTTTGGGACGTGGTTTGGTCAGTCCACCTCTCACCAGGGCCTCATGTGTCCGGTGTCTAGATATGACCCTGTGGGTCCTTCAAAGGGACTTTGACTCACACCTCCGACTGGTGCGGCACCTCACTGCTTCTCTGGGGACTCTGCCTTCATAAGCTTTTTACTAACTAAGTTCCTCCCTGCCATTAGCTCTCCCTAGCCTGAGAGCACCAAGGGAAGTAGCTTACCCCATGTGGTCATCTAGTGGCCGCACACAGAATATATCATAAACCATATCTACAGCACACACAGTATATCAACATTAAAGGGAACCTGTCATCAGAAATTCTGCTTTCAACCTAAAAGTTTCCCCCTCTGCAGCTCGTGGGCTGCATTCTAGCAAGGTTTCTATACTTTTTGTGCCCCCTTTTAAACCAAAATAAATACTTTATAAAGTTATACCTTTTGGTATGAAAATCTTGTAAATTCTCCATGGGGGCGGGCCGTCTGGTGTCCGTTGCTGTCCCTTACGCTGTCCCCCCACGCTCCAAATCATCCCTCAGGACGCCGCCCACTGCGCCCGAGGTCCCGTGCACGCCAGGACACCTGGTGACGTGGTCGCACGCACGAGAGTATGGGCGGCGCTGTGATTGCATCGCAAGTGCCCGCCCATACTCTCGTGGCCGCGCTCTCCCCTCTGTACGTCGCTCAGATCCTCCGCTTCTCCTGTGGTGGCCTGCTCCGCTCCTCCCATCTATTTCCTGCTTCAGGGTACGATGGGAAGGAGGTGACGTCTGGTCATTTGGCCGGCGCAGAACGCTGGAGGAAGAGGGGAAAGTGCGGTCACGAGGTTATGGGCGGCACTTGCTGATGACACTCACAGCGCCGCCCATAGCCTCGTGCCTGCGCAACACGTCACCAGCTGTCACACGTGCACGTAGTGCACAGTCCCGCTACAGTCGCACAGCGCATGCGCGGGACCTCGGGCGCCCAGGGGCGGCGTCCTGAGGTTTGAAATTCAGCGTTCGGGGGCGGCGTAAATCGGCAGGAGGACAGTAACGGACACCAGGCAGCCCGCCCCCATGGATAATTTACTAAATTTACATACGAAAAGGTACAACTTTATAAAGTGTTTATTTTGGTATAAAAGGGGCCAGAAAAACTAGAGGAACCTTCCTAGAATGCAGCCCAGGAGCTGCAGAAGGGGAAACTTTTAGGTTTATAGCTAAATTTCTGATGACAGGTTCCCTTTAAACAGTACAATTACAGACAGGGGATGTGCAGTCTTACACCCCCTTACAGCAACATCTGAGTTGCACAGCTGCAGGATAAGGACAGCATAAATAGGCAGCCAGAACTTTTCACTTTGGTGGGTGTTTGGTGTGGAAATCTGAGGCA
Organism: Anomaloglossus baeobatrachus; assembly: GCF_048569485.1. Taxonomy (NCBI): domain Eukaryota; kingdom Metazoa; phylum Chordata; class Amphibia; order Anura; family Aromobatidae; genus Anomaloglossus; species Anomaloglossus baeobatrachus. The sequence goes on along the minus strand of NC_134353.1, from coordinate 949,159,534 downwards.
GAGGTAATAACATAGCTGAATGGACTGGCACCTCCAGGACCTATACCTGTCTGAAGTAAGACTGTTTTTTTTCTGTTTGTTATCAGTGGGAATAAAAGATTGAGTTTTGGACTGAGAACCCGTGTGCGCCTCTTTACTGCGTCCCTGCCATTGCCTACCAGACCTGATTCCCTACATTTGGTGGCTTGAAGCGGGCAAATGCAGCCTGGCTGTGTGCCAATATATGTCCTGGGAGAAGGGTCTGTCACAAACACAAGGATATCTGCAGTGATCAGGGTGGATAAAAATCAATGTTTTTTTAAAAAAAATCAAAAAAATCGGATTTTTTTTTATTTAAATCGGATTTTTTTTTATTTAAAATCGGATTTTTTTCAATAAACTGCTTTTTCAGGAAAATATTTTACCATCCAAATGGTCTTCCATCATGAGATAAAGCTGAGTTGTTTAACTCAGTAGAATAAAGGCTGTATATGTGTAACATTCACAATGCCATGCTCTTCCAGAGGTTTCTGTAGGATTAGTGGGCAGTTCATCCAGGATAGTGCTTCATTAGCAGCAGCATCATCATCAGACACCCACAGCCACATATCACCATCACCCAAAAGGAAGAAAAAACCTTTACCTCCTGGAACCACCATAGATAGGTTTGTGATAAGAACTAGCAGATTAGAAAAAGAGTTGATTGATGAAAAAATTGCCCAGTTTATTTATGCAACGAACTCTTCTTCGTTAATATGGTTCAGTCACTGAGACCAGGATACAGTCCACCCAGAAGAGCTGATGTTGCAGGGAAACTGCTGGATCAAGTGTATGACAGAGAAATGGAGCAATGTGCAACAGCTCTGGAGGGTAAAATTCTTAACCTAAGTATTGATGGGTGGAGTAATGTCCACAATGATCCTATTGTATGTGCTTGTATAACAACAGAAGAAGGTAAAGTCTTCCTTGCACAAACAACTGATACGTCAGGAAATGCACACACAGCAGAATACTTACAAGAAGTGGCAGTAAAAGCTATAACGACATGTAAACAAAAATTCAAATGTCTAGTACGCAGTTTGGTCACTGACAATGCTGCAAACGTATCCAAGATGAGAAGAGCAGGGAGGGAATACAAAGCTGCTAATAACATATGGTTGCAGTGCTCATTTGCTGCACCTCTTAGCCAAAGACTTAAGTGTTCCAGAAATAAAGGCTAATGTTGTTGAAATTGCTAAATACTTCCCTAATAATCATTTTGCTGCAGCAGCTCTGAAAAGGATGGGTGGAACCAAGCTAACGCTCCCACAAGATGTTAGATGGAACTCTGTGGTGGACTGTTTTGAGCAGTATATCAAAAACTGGCCTATTCTGATGACACTTTGTGAAGAAAATCGAGATAAAATAGATGCCACTGTCACGGCCAAAATCCTCAACATTGGGCTTAAGAGAAATGTTGAACATATGCTGAGCTTCCTGAAACCCATCTCTCAAGCTTTAAACAAAATACAGAAAAATAGCTGTTTTATTGCGGATGCTGTTGAAATTTGGAAGGAACTGAGTGAACACTTAAAAACAGAACTACACATGGACAGAATTAAATTACAAGCAGTAAACAAACGAATGGGACAAGCACTGACTCCAGCTCATTTTTTGGCAAATATTGTCAATATCCAATATCAGGGTCAAAACCTAAGTGCTGAGGAAGAGGAGTTAGCTATGACATGGGTATCCAGCAATCATCCATCTTTAATGCCAACTATAATAAACTTCAGAGCTAAGGGGGAACCATTCAAGAAATATATGTTTGCTGAAGATATTTTAAGGAAGGTCACACCAGTAAACAGGTGGAAGTCACTTAAGCGCTTGGATTTAGAGACTGTTCAAGTAATGATTTCACTTTTAACAGCAGTAGCTTCTTCTGCAGGCGTTGAAAGAATATTCTCTTCCTTTGGACTCATTCATTCTAAATTGAGAAATCGGTTGGGACCCAATAAAGCAGGAAAGCTTGTTTTTCTTTTCCAGATTATGAATAGGAACAAAGAAGAAGATGATGATGATGAAGATGACGACAAGTGAGCAACAGAGGACAGCAGGGACAGTAGTATTTAAGTTTTTCATGTGTCGGCTGGGCTGACAGTCAAAGTTTCTTAAAATATATATATATTTTGTTTAGCCAAATTAGTTAACAAACATGGATGCTTGTTTAAGCAAATAACTTATGCTGTAATGTTGTTATTGGTTCAGTTGAATAAATCTATTTAAATTGTTATTAAGGTCAGGATTATTTTTCTCCTTCCTAAGTACAACAGAACAGTGGTGTCCAAATATGAATGATTAACCCATTAAACTGGGGAGAAAAAAGTAATATAAAAAGTGATTCTAAAAATCTTCATCTACTTGCATGTTAAAGTAGCAAGAACTAGTTTAGGTAGAAACTTTGATTTAAATCACTGATTTAAATCAAGCCTTACTGACTAGTGATTTAAATCGTGATTTAAATTGTGATTTAAATCAGTTAGATTTAAATCAAATCCACCCTGGCAGTGATGGAGGCCACTCGGCAGCAGCAGATATTTAGTCAGCAGCAGCCGGTGACCGATCAGCTGCTGGTACAGCAATGACGACATCACAGTCAGCAGAAACTCCACAGGTGCTTCACAACGCCCGGAAAGTGCTTCATAGGGCGATGAAGAACTCTGATGACATTGAGTCCTATCTGGGCATGTTTGTGAGAGCGGCCAGAGAGGGAAAGTCTACCTCAGGACCAATGGACGGAAGTCATTGCTCTGTTTCTGGCATCAGGACCACAGAAAGCCAACCAAGCAAGTGGCAGACAACGCAAGGGTGAGATCCTGACATGACTTGGTGTAAATGTGTTATTTCAGGCCTAGCGGGTACATCGGTGGGAGTTTAACCCTTAAAAGCCAGCCAGGTTTCACTGCTATGACTTGCTGCACAGATGCAGGATTAGGACAGCATAAATAAATAGCCCTTAGGCTATGTGCCCACGTTGCGTTCTGTCCTTGCAGAAATTTCTGCAGCGATTTGAACAGCACATGCATACCTCCCAACCGTCCCGGATACAGCAGGACTATCACGATTTGCAGAGTTTGTCCCGTTGCCCCGGGCGGGAGGTCTGTATCCCGTGGCTCCGCCCACCCACTATCTCCCCGCCTCGCTGCTTTTCCCTCCTACCATCCTAACACGTGACGTGAGCATTAGGCTATGTGCACATGTTGCGTACAGTCACTGCAGAAATTTCTGCAGCGATCTGAAGAGCACACGTGCGCTTCAAATCGCTGCAGAAAAAGTCCGTAGTGGAAAAAAAAAAAAAAGCCGATTCCATGCGCTCTGCCTGCAGCTTCTCCCATAGACAGAGCAGGGGCTGCAGGCAAAGCGCACGGAAGAAGTGACATGTCACTTCTTAGAACGCGTGCTTCGGGCAGCAGCCGAAGCGCTGCGCTCTAATACGCCACGTGCGCACGTCTCCTGCATAATCTTCATAGATTATGCAGGGGACGCAGGACGCATGCAGTTACGCTGCGCTACAAAGCGCAGCGTAACTGCATGTAATTACGCAACGTGCGCACATAGCCTTACAGAGCGGAGTGCGCTACCCGAAACTAGTCTCTGTCTGTGCTGCTGCTGAGGTATGAAAAATGAATGTCCCCAGCGCTGATTCCCCTCCCCCCCTGGCCCGGAGCCTGTGCTCCTCTAGCTGTTTCTCTGATTCCCGTGTGTTTGTGTCCTGATCTATCATGTGTTTGCTTCTCAATGCTGCAGGCACACCACGGTAGATCAGGACACATTGGGGAGAGGACACAGTGTACTTACCACTTGTTTCCTCTCCTGCAGGTGCACAGCACTGGCCGGTAATATGCAAAGATAGAAGCATTTGCAATGCTTCTATCAGCTACCGACCACATGATCTCCTGCCTGGCAGAGCTGCTTCATCTTAGGGCTCCAACATACATCCGTTAAAACCACGCACGTGTGATACGGGCCGTTTTTCGGGTCCGTTTTCCGTTTTTTAGGTCCGTTTTTATGGTATGTGTGGCCAGCGTGTGTATCCCGTATGCTAACCGTATGTGCGTGAGTGAAATAACTGACATATGTGTGTGTGTTGTCCGTGTAACATGTTCCGTGTGTGTGTGTGTGATGCACAATGTCGTTGATACATGTCGCCAGACAGCAGACAGAGTTGCGCGATGAGAATGAACTCAGGTGAACTTCACCCGACTTCATTGTCATGCTGCGGCTCTGTCTGTCTGCCGCGTACTGATTAGCGGTCACCCGTGAAGGGCTCACCGGTGACCGCTAATCCCCTGACTGAATTGAGCAGCCGTCTCTCATACTTACCGTTCCCCGATCTCCGGCGCGGCGCTGCACGGCTGTTATAAAAACTTCGGCGGATTTTACTATTTTGAAAAAGCCGGCCGCCCATTAATCAATCTCGTATTCCCTGCTTTACCCGCCCACCGGCGCCTGTGATTGGTTGCAGTCACACACGCCCACCACGCTGAGTGACAGCTGTCTCACTGCACCCAATCACAGCAGCCGGTGGGCGTGTCTATACTGTGCAGTAAAATAAATAAATAAATAAATAATTAAAAAAAACGGCGTGCGGTCCCCCCCATTTTAATACCGCTGGATCCAGCGGTGTCCGCGGGTAACCTCAGTGTCAGCTCAGCTGATCGCGCTACTCACCTCATTTGTTGCGTGGAGCTGACAGGAGCGGCGGTGTCTTCTGCAGCTCCTGTCACCTGCATGTAGCAGAGCTGGAAGCGACGCTGGAGGTCCGTGGATTACGCCGGACATGGAGGGCTTTGTCGGGGTTAATAAATTGGTGATGAGGGACTTTGTTAGTGTTTTTTATTTCTAATAAATTATTTTTTCGGGTGTGTGTGTGTTTTTTAAATGTCACTTACAGATTAATCATGGAAGGTATCTCGGGGAGACGCCTGACATGATTAATCTAGGACTTATTGGCAGCTATGGGCTGCCAATAACTCCTTATTACCCCGATTTGCCAACGCACCAGGGCAAATCGGGAAGAGCCGGGTACAGTCCCAGAACTGTCGCATATAATGTATGCGGCAATTCTGGGCGGCTGCTGACTGATATTGTTAGGCTGCGGGGCTCCCCATAACGTGGGGCTCCCCATCCTGAGAATACCAGCCTTCAGCCATATGGCTTTATCTGGCTGGTATTAAAATGGGGGGGACCACACGCCGTTTTTTTAAATTATTTATTTATTTATTTTACTGCACAGTATAGACACGCCCACCGGCTGCTGTGATTGGGTGCAGTGAGACAGCGGTCACTCAGCGTGGTGGGCGTGTGTAACTGCAACCAATCACAGGCGCCGGTGGGCGGGTAAAGCAGGGAATACGAGATTGATTAATGGGCGGCCGGCTTTTTCAAAATAGTAAAAGCCGCCGAAGTTTTTATAACAGCCGTGCAGCGCCGCGCCGGAGATCGGGGAATGGTAAGTATGAGAGAGGGGGGGGAACTGACCGACAGACACCTAGAGGGACAGATAAGACAGAGAGACCGACCGACAGACATAGAGACCGACCGACGGACTGAGGGAGAGAACGAAACAGAAAAAGAAAAAAGACCGACATCACATGAAAAAAGCACAAAACGTACAGGGAGCAAACAGATGCGTCCGTGTCACTCGGACGTGCGCACAGACCCATTGACTTTCATTGGGTCCGTGCTGCGTGTTGCGTGCAGAAAACGGACATGCTGCCGTGCAAAATGCACACAGGTACGGATCACGGACACGGACAAACGGACATGCATCAAAAATGCACGTGGAGCTTTTATCATACAATAACATTGGTGCACGTTTGGCCGTGTCTCCAGTATACACGGAAATGGACCAAACACTCACGTGTTTCACGGATGTGTGTTTCAGGCCTTAGGCTAAGTTCACACAACAGTTTTTTCCAATCAGGCACAATCCGGTTTGTGCCTGATGCAACGGATCCGTCTCAGATTGTGAAAAAACTGATGTGACGGATCCGTTTTTTTTTTACGCTGAGAGAGAGAGACCCCACCATCAACGCACACACCGGTACTACCGCCCCATCATCATCACCGCACACACAGGCACTACCTCACACGCATCATCACCGCACACGCCGGCACTACCCAGCACGCATCATCACCGCACATGCAGGTACTACCTCACACGCATCATCACCGCACACCCCTGCACTTACGCACGCATTATCACCGCACACGCCGGCACTACCCAGCACGCATTATCACCGCACACGGAGGCACTACCGCACGCATCATCACCGTACATGCCGGCACTACCCCACATGCATCATCACCGCACACCCCTGCACTACCGCACGCATTATCACCGCGCACGCCGGCACTACCCTGCACGCATCATCACCGCACACCCCTGCACTACCGCACGCATTATCACCGCACACGCCGGCACTACCCTGCACGCATCATCACCGCACACAACCCGGCATTACCTCAGTGACGTCACCGCTGACAGCGCCACTCCCTTCAGTTGCTGCGTGGAGCAGATAGAGAGAGGCGGTGTTCTACTGCCGTTCCTGTCAGCTTCATGTAGCAGACCTGAGAGCGTCGCGGGACCTCTGTGGATTATGTTGGACCTGGAGGGGTATTTGGGGATTTTAATAAAATGGTGAAAGATGGTGTTTTTTGTCTTTTATTCCAAATAAAGGATTTTTTCGGGTGTATGTGTTTATTTACTTTCACTTACTCATAGACGCCTGCCATGATTAACCCCTTATTACCCCGATTGCCACCGCACCAGGGCAATTCGGGATGAGCCGGGTAGAGTCCCGGGACTGTCGCATCTAATGGATAACGTGGAGCTCCCCATCCTAAGAATACCAGCCTTCAGCCGTGTGGCTTTACCTGGCTGGTATCAAAATTGGGGGGACCGCACGTCGTTTTTTTTTTTAATTATTTATTTATTTATTTTACTGCACGATATAGACGCGCCCACCGACGGCTGTGATTGGTTGCAGTGAGACAGCTGTCACTCAGCGTGGGGGTGTGTCTGACTGCAACCAATCATAGGCGCCGGTGGGCGCGGAAAGCAATGAATACAAGATTGAATAATGGGCGGCCGGCATTTTCAAATCAGGAGAAGCCGCCGAAAAAGTGTGACAGCCGTGCAGCCCCGCGCCGGTGATCGGTGAGTGGGTGAGAGTGAGTGAATGAGTCAGTGAGTCAGTTAGTGAGTGAGAGAGTTTGAGAGAGAGTGAGTGAGTGATTGATTGATTTTCTGAAAAGCAATGAATTTATATAACTTCTGGGCATGCTCAGAAGTAAAAACCGGATATGGTACATGCTTCCGGCGTTTGAAGCATGCCACCGTATCCGGCTCACATAGACTTTCATTATGCACCATGCCGCACAGCGCCGCACCCGGCGCTATGCATTTTTTTGCCACTGGCAAAAAACGTTCCTCTCTGCGTCCTGTGCGACCGCCGGAGTGACGATTTTTGCCGCATCCGGAAAAAAACGGATCAAACGCAAGTACATGCGGCACAATCTGGCGCTAATAAAAGTCTATGAGGAAACACCGCACCCGGCGGCAAAAAAAAGGATGCGTTTTTCCCGCAAAGCGCTGGATTTTGCCGAACAGCAAAAACCTGATGTGTGAACATACCCTTAACTGCACGCCATGTTCAGCTCTCCTCCTGGGTCCTAGCTGCCTGCACACCCAGTTCAGCTCTCCTCCTGGGTCCTAGCTGCCTGCACACCCTGTTCAGTCCTCCTCCTGGGTCCTAGCCGCTTGCACACCCTGTTCAGCCCTCCTCCTGGGTCCTTGCTGCCTGCACACCCTGTTCAGCTCTCCTCCTGCATCCTAGCTGTCTGCACACCCTGTTCAGCTCTCCTCCTGGGTCCTAGCTCCCCGCACACCCTGTTCAGCTCTCGTCCTAGGTCCTTGCTGCCTGCACACCCTGTTCAGCTCTCCTCCTGCATCCTAGCTGTCTGCACACCCTGTTCAGCTCTCCTCCTGGGTCCTAGCTACCTGCTCACCCTGTTCAGCCCTCCTCCTGGGTCCTAGCTGCCTGCACACCCTGTTTAGCCCTCCTCCTGGGTCCTAGCTGCCTGCACAACCTGTTCAGCTCTCCTCCTGGATCCTAGCTGCCTGCACACCCTGTTCAGCTCTCCTCCTGGGTCCTAGCTGCCTGCACACCCTGTTCAACCCTCCTCCTGGATCCTAGCTGCCTGCACACCCTGTTCAGCTCTCCTCCTGGGTCCTAGCTGCCTGCACACCCTGTTCAGCCCTCCTCCTGGGTCCTAGCTGCCTGCACACCCTGTTCAGCTCTCCTCCTGGGTCCTAGCTGCCTGCACAACCTGTTCAGCCCTCCTCCTGGGTCCTAGCTGCCTGCACACCCTGTTCAGCTCTCCACCTGGATCCTTGCTGCCTGCACACCCTGTTCAGCTCTCCTCCTGGGTCCTAGCTGCCTGCACACCCTGTTCAGCTCTCCTCCTGGGTCCTTGCTGCCTGCACACCCTGTTCAGCTCTCCTCCTGCATCCTAGCTGTCTGCACACCCTGTTCAGCTCTCCTCCTGGGTCCTAGCTGCCTGCACACCCTGTTCAGCCCTCCTCCTGGGTCCTAGCTGCCTGTACACCCTGTTCAGCCCTCCTCCAGGGTCCTAGCTGCCTGCACACCCTGTTCAGCCTTCCTCCTGGGTCCTAGCTGCCTGCACACCCTGTTCAGCTCTCCTCCTGGGTCCTAGCTGCCTGTGACGCGGGCGGAGAAGGGGACGCTGCGCTCTCCCACTGCTCGGGTCCGGCTGCCGCTGCTGCTGCGGCCGCTGCTGCTGCTCGGTGGTGGCTCGAGCGGTGGGCCGGATCCCGGGGACTCGAGCGGCGCTCCTCGCCCGTGAGTGAAAAGGGGATGATTGGTTGTGGGGGTTTTGATTATGGATATTGTCCGTGACGCCACCCACGGTTGTGGTAATTTTGGTGACACCACCGCTGCTCTAGACGGGGATCCCGGGAGCGGTGACTGGGAGCAGCTTTGTTGTTATTTCTCCCCTCCGTGGGTAGGGGGTTGGTTGTCCGGGGGCCCGGTGAAGGGGTAGGGCTGGATGGTAGGCGGGTTGCGGGGCCTGGTGAGGTGCAGGGTCGCAGGGGCAGCGCTGTGCCGTACGGCACGGGGGTACTCACTCAGCCTGAGACGATGACACAGTTCTCGGTAAAACACCCGGCTGGATGGACGGGTCCCCCAGACGGCTGCGGTTGTTTCTTCCCCGTAGGTTAGTGATGACTGTCTATCCATGCACCTATGTTCTATGTTGATTACGATGGGTTCCCACCGGTAACCCGCTCCCCGACTTGGATGTGGGCCGGAGGAGCCCCTTTTGCCCGCAGGCGCTGGCCCTGGGAAACGGTTGCCCTTGGCGGTGTCTCCCCTTCACGGTTGGACGGTTGCCTTCTGTCGGGACTTGACTGTTTGGAAACCCAGGAGGTCCCCTTCACTAACGGATTCGGCAAATTCACGGCGACTCCTAGCCTTGCCGGTCCGAAAAGCCCCTGCCAATGGTGCTGGCTTCTCCTTGTGTACCGGTCCGGTACCGCCGGGCCACCGCCCGTCCACGGTCCTTACAGCAAACTCCGATAGGCCACTCCTGCAGACGGTCACCACCGTCTGCCAACCTTGCTGCTCCGTCCGGGCCACACACCCGGACTCACTTCAGTCTGCCCTCTTGCCACTTCACTACTGCTCACTTTCCCTCCTTCCACTTTTACTATCCAAACTCAACTCTTCACTCCTTCACTTCCCTAGCTTAACTGAACTTCCTTTTCCTGCCTCCAGGCCTGTGAACTCCTCGGTGGGCGAAGACCAACCGCCTGGCTCCGCCCCCTGGTGTGGACATCAGCCCCTGGAGGAAGGCAACAAGGGTTTTGTGTCTGGCTTAGATGTGCCTAACCGGGGTGTAGGGTGTGGTAGTGTAGTTACCTGTGGCCCCTGGCTTGTCCAGGGTGCCACACCTGCACACAATGTTCAGCCCTCCTCCTGGGTCCTAGCTGCCTGCACACCCTGTTCAGCTCTCCTCCTGGGTCCTAGCTGCCTGCACACCCTGTTCAGCTCTCCTCCTGGGTCCTAGCTGCCTGCACACCCTGTTCAGCTCTCCTCCTGGGTCCTAGCTGCCTGCACACCCTGTTCAGCTCTCCTCCTGGGTCCTAGCTGCTTGCACACCCTGTTCAGCTCTCCTCCTGGGTCCTAGCTGCCTGCACACCCTGTTCAGCTCTCCTCCTGGGTCCTAGCTGCCTGCACACCCTGTTCAGCTCTCCTCCTGGGTCCTAGCTGCCTGCACACCCTGTTCAGCTCTCCTCCTGGGTCCTAGCTGCTTGCACACCCTGTTCATCTCTCCTCCTCGGTCCTAGCTGCCTGCACACCCTGTTCAGCCCTCCTCCTGGGTCCTAGCTGCCTGCACACCCTGTTCAGCTCTCCTCCTGGGTCCTTGCTGCCTGCACACCCTGTTCAGCCCTCCTCCTGGGTCCTAGCTGCCTGCACACCCTGTTGAGCCCTCCTCCAGGGTCCTAGCTGCCTGCACACCCTGTTCAGCTCTCCACCTGGGTCCTAGCCGCCTGCACACCCTGTAGTTAACTCCCTGACTGTTCTGCACATTGCTGATCTGTGGCGGCTCAGAGCGATCATGGACAGCTTCTGCAGTTTCAGAGTTTCAGTTTGCTGGATGGGTGTGGATGGGGAGTGGATATGGGTGTGGCTGTTTGTAAAATGGGTGTGGTTAGGGGGCGTGGCCTAAAAATTGCCACGGCGCACAAACTTTGTCCCTCTTTCCCTTCTTTAAAAGTTGGGAGGTATGGCACACATGCGCTTCAAATTGCTGCAGAAACAGAGCGTACTGAAAAGCCGATTTCATCCGCTCTGGATGCAACCCCTCCCATAGACAGAGCGGGGGCTGCATGTAAAGCGCATGAAAGAAGTGACATGTCTCTTCTTAGAACGCAGCGCTTCGGAAGCAACCGAAGCGCTGCGTTCTAATACGCCACGTGGGCATGGATTAGGCACAATCTCCATACATTGTGCTGGGGACACAGGACGCATGCAGTTACGCTGCGGTGCAGATCGCAGGGTAACTGCATGAAAATAAGCTACGTGTGCACATAGCCTAACTCCTCACTTTAGTGGCTGTTTAGGGAGAAAATCTGAGGCAGGTTTTGTAGGAATAACAGAGCTGAATGGACTGGCACCTCCAGGACCTGTGCTATGGTGTTTGACAAGCTGGACTTTTGCGCTATATACCTGTCTGCAGTAAGACTGTGCTTTATTTCTATTTGTTACCAGTGTAACTGAAAGGCCTGGGCCATACGGGGATTACTGGAATCCTCGCATGACACTCGGCTCACGTTGGCAGCACAGCAGGAGCCGAGTGACATGCGCGTCACTGCGACAGAGGTCCGATGATGCGATCGGACCACAGCTGCGGGGGGCAGTCCAACACTGAGGAGGGGACGGCCAGTGCTGAGGAGGGGAGGGCCGGCACGGAGGAGGAGAGGCAGGGATTTATCTCCCTCTCTCCTCCGTTGCCGGCTATTGCCATTCTCGCACTGCATTCGTAGACACCGGTGTACCGCGAGTGCAGTGCGATATTTCTCTCGCCCCATAAACTTGAATGGAAGAGAAAGAGACTCGCATTGCACCCGCAGCATACTGCGACTATTGTCTCGGTCTGATTGGGGCTGAGAAAATACTCGCTCATGGGTGCTAGCACATAGCTTAATATTGGTCCGAGTCGAATGCCATGTTTTATCACATTCCACTTGGTCCGATATTCATGCTGTGTGTCTTACACCAAACACTGAGTTTTCGACTGAGAACCTGGGTCCCTGCAACTGCCTGTGACAGCTGATCCCTGCACTGCATCACACAAGATAATATACAGCATGGAGAATAATAATAATAATAATAATAATGTACAAGATCCAGACCAAGAACGAACCCAGAAGACGTCACATCCTCCCCTCACTACAAGGAGCATCGATCTGCACCAATCCCCCATGTGTAGTGCGGGGTCTGTCGCTCTCTCTCCCTCATGTGTAGTGTGGGGTCTGTCGCTCTCTCTCCCCCATGTGTAGTGCGGGGTCTGTCGCTCTCTCTTCCTCATGTGTAGTGCGGGGTCTGTCGCTCTCTCTTCCTCATGTGTAGTGTGGGGTCTGTCGCTCTCTCCCCATGTGTAGTGCGGGGTCTGTCTCTCTCTCTCCCCCATGTGTAGTGCGGGGTCTGTCGCTCTCTCTCCCATGTGTAGTGCGGGGTCTGTCGCTCTCTCTCCCATGCGTACTGCGGGGTCTGTCGCTCTCTCTCCCCCATGTGTAGTGCGGGGTCTGTCACTCACTCTCCCTCATGTGTAGTGCGGCGTCTATCACTCACTCTCCCTCATGTGTAGTGCGGGGTCTGTCGCTCTCTCTCCCCCATGTGTAGTGCGTGGTCTGTCGTTTTCTCTCCCCCATGTGTAGTGTGGGGTCTGTCGCTCTCTCTCCCCCATGTGTAGTGCGGGGTCTGTCGCTCTCTCTCTCCCATGTGTAGTGCGGGGTCTGTCGCTCTCTCCCTCATGTGTAGTGCGTGGTCTGTCGTTCTCTCTCCCTCATGTGTAGTGCGGGGTCTGTCTCTCTCTCTCCCCCATGTGTAGTGCGGGGTCTGTCGCTCTCTCTCCCATGTGTAGTGCGGGGTCTGTCGCTCTCTCTCCCATGTGTAGTGCAGGGTCTGTCGCTCTCTCTCCCATGTGTAGTGCGGGGTCTGTCGCTCTCTCTCCCATGTGTAGTGCGGGGTCTGTCGCTCTCTCCCCCATGTGTAGTGCGGGGTCTGTCGCTCTCTCTCCCATGTGTAGTGCGGGGTCTGTTGCTCTCTCCCTCATGTGTAGTGCGGGGTCTGTCGCTCTCTCTCTCCTCCATGTGTAGTGCGGGGTCTATCGCTCTCTCCTCATGTGTAGTGTGGGGTCTGTCGCTCTCTCCTCATGTGTAGTTTGGGGTCTGTCGCTCTCTCCTCATGTGTAGTGCGGGGTCTGTCGCTCTCTCCTCATGTGTAGTGTGGGGTCTGTCGCTCTCTCCTCATGTGTAGTGCGGGGTCTGTCGCTCTCTCTCCCTCATGTGTAGTGCGGGGTCTGTCGCTCTCCCCCTCATGTGTAGTGCGGGGTCTGTCGCTCTCCCCCTCATGTGTAGTGCGGGGTCTGTCTCTCTCTCCTCCATGTGTAGAGCGGGGTCTGTCGCTCTCTCTCCTCCATGTGTAGTGCGGGGTTTGTCGCTCTCTCCTCCATGTGTAGTGCGGGGTCTGTCGCTCTCTCTCCCCCATATGTAGTGCGGGGTCTGTCGCTCTCTCTCCCCCATATGTATTGCGGGGTCTGTCGCTCTCTCCCTCATGTGTAGTGCGGGGTCTGTCGCTCTCTCTCCCTCATGTGTAGTGCGGGGTCGGTCACTCTCTCTCCTCCATGTGTAGAGCGGGGTCTGCTGCTCTCTTCCTCATGTGTAGTGCGGGGTCTGTCGCTCTCCCCCATGTGTAGTGCGGGGTCTGTCGCTCTCTCCCTCATGTGTAGTGCGGGGTCTGTTGCTCTCTCTCCCTCATGTGTAGTGCGGGGTCTGTCGCTCTCTCTCCCTCATGTGTAGTACGGGGTCTGTCTCTCTCTCTCCATCATGTGTAGTGCGGGGTCTGTCTCTCCCCCCCATGTGTAGTGCGGGGTCTGTCGCTCTCTCATCATGTGTAGTGCGGGGTCTGCCGCTCTCTCCTCATGTGTAGTGCTGGGTATGTCGCTCTCTCCTCCATGTGTAGTGTGGGGTCTGTCGCTCTCTCCTCATGTGTAGTGTGGGGTCTGTCGCTCTCTCCTCATGTGTAGTGCGGGGTCTGTCGCTCTCTCCTCATGTGTAGTGCAGGGTCTGTCGCTCTCTCCTCATGTGTAGTGCGGGGTCTGTCGCTCTCTCCTCATGTGTAGTGCGGGGTCTGTCGCTCTCTCTCCCTCATGTGTAGTGCGGGGTCTGTCGCTCTCTCCGCCATGTGTAGTGCGGGGCCTGTCGCTCTCTCCCTCATGTGTAGTGCGGGGTCTGTCTCTCTCTCCCCGATGTGTAGTGCGGGGTCTGTCGCTCTCTCCCTCATGTGTAGTGCGGGGTCTGTCTCTCTCTCCCCCATGTGTAGTGCGGGGTCTGTCGCTCTCTCCTCATGTGTAGTGCGGGGTCTGTCGCTCTGTCTCCCTCATGTGTAGTGCGGGGCCTGTCGCTCTCTCCCTCATGTGTAGTGCGGGGTCTGTCTCTCTCTCCCCCATGTGTAGTGCGGGGTCTGTCGCTCTCTCCTCATGTGTAGTGCGGGGTCTGTCGCTCTCTCCCTCATGTGTAGTGCGGGGTCTGTCTCTCTCCCCCCCATGTGTAGTGCGGGGTCTGTCTCTCTCTCCCCCATGTGTAGTGCGGGGTCTGTCGCTCTCTCCCTCATGTGTAGTGCGGGGTCTCTCTCTCTCTCCCCCATGTGTAGTGCGGGGTCTGTCGCTCTCTCCCTCATGTGTAGTGCGGGGTCTGTCGCTCTCTCTCTCCCTCATGTGTAGTGCGGGGTCTGTCGCTCTCTCTCTCCCATGTGTAGTGCGGGATCTGTCGCTCTCTCTCCCTCAGGTGTAGTGCGGGGTCTGTCGCTCTCTCTCCTCCATGTGTAGTGCGGGGTCTGTCGCTCTCTCCTCATGTGTAGTGCGGGGTGTGTCGCTCTCTCTTCCTCATGTGTAGTGCGGGGTCTGTCGCTCTCTCCCCCATGTGTAGTGCGGGGTCTGTCTCTCTCTCCCCTCATGTGTAGTGCGAGGTCTGTCTCTCTCTCCCTCATGTGTAGTGCGGGGTCTGTCGCTCTGTCCCTCATGTGTAGTGCGGGGTCTGTTGCTCTCTCTCCTCCATGTGTAGTGCGGGGTCTGTCGCTCTCTCCTCCATGTGTAGTGCGGGGTCTGTCGCTCTCTCTCCCTCATGTGTAGTGCGGGGTCTGTCGCTCTCTCTCCCTCATGTGTAGTGCGGGGTCTGTCGCTCTCTCCCTCATGTGTAGTGCGGGGTCTGTCGCTCTCTCTCCCTCATGTGTAGTGTGGGGTCTGTCGCTCTCTCTCCCTCATGTGTAGTGCGGGGTCTGTCGCTCTCTCCCTCATGTGTAGTGCGGGGTCTGTCGCTCTCTCTCCCTCATGTGTAGTGTGGGGTCTGTCGCTCTCTCTCCCTCATGTGTAGTGCGGGGTCTGTCGCTCTCTCTCCCTCATGTGTAGTGCAGGGTCTGTCGCTCTCTCTCCCTCATGTGTAGTGCGGGGTCTGTCGCTCTCTCCCCCATGTGTAGTGCGGGGTCTGTCGCTCTCTCCCTCATGTGTAGTGCGAGGTCTGTCGCTCTCTCCCTCATGTGTAGTGCGGGGTCTGTCGCTCTCTCTCCCCCATGTGTAGTGCGGGGTCTGTCTCTCTCTCCCCTCATGTGTAGTGCGGGGTCTGTCGCTCTCTCTCCCTCATGTGTAGTGCGGGGCCTGTCGCTCTCTCCCTCATGTGTAGTGCGGGGTCTGTCTCTCTCTCTCCCCCATCTGTAGTGCGGGGTCTGTCGCTCTCTCTCCCTCATGTGTAGTGCGGGGTCTGTCGCTCTCTCTCTCCCATGTGTAGTGCGGGATCTGTCGCTCTCTCTCCCTCATGTGTAGTGCGGGGTCTGTCGCTTTCTCTCTCTCATGTGTAGTGCGGGGTGTGTCGCTGTCTCCCTCCTGTGTAGTGCGGGGTCTGTCGCTCTCTCTCCCTCATGTGTAGTGCGGGGTCTGTCGTTCTCTCTCTCCCTCATGTGTAGTGCGGGGTCTGTCGCTCTCTCTCCCTCATGTGTAGTGCGGGGTCTGTCGCTCTCTCTTCCTCATGTGTAGTGCGGGGCCTGTCGCTCTCTCCCCCATGTGTAGTGCGGGGTCTGTCTCTCTCTCCCCTCATGTGTAGTGCGGGGTCTGTCTCTCTCTCCCTCATGTGTAGTGCGGGGTCTGTCGCTCTGTCCCTCATGTGTAGTGCGGGGTCTGTTGCTCTCTCTCCTCCATGTGTAGTGCGGGGTCTGTCGCTCTCTCCTCCATGTGTAGTGCGGGGTCTGTCGCTCTCTCTCCCTCATGTGTAGTGCGGGGTCTGTCGCTCTCTCTCCCTCATGTGTAGTGCGGGGTCTGTCGCTCTCTCTCCCCCATGTGTAGTGCGGGGTCTGTCTCTCTCTCCCCTCATGTGTAGTGCGGGGTCTGTCGCTCTCTCTCTCCCATGTGTAGTGCGGGATCTGTCGCTCTCTCCCCCTCATGTGTAGTGCGGGGTCTGTCTCTCTCTCTCCCTCATGTGTAGTGCGGGGTCTGTCGCTTTCTCTCTCTCATGTGTAGTGCGGGGTGTGTCGCTCTCTCCCTCCTGTGTAGTGCGGGGTCTGTCGCTCTCTCTCCCTCATGTGTAGTGCGGGGTCTGTCGTTCTCTCTCTCCCTCATGTGTAGTGCGGGGTCTGTCGCTCTCTCTCCCTCATGTGTAGTGCGGGGTCTGTCGCTCTCTCCTCATGTGTAGTGCGGGGTCTGTCGCTCTCTCTCCCTCATGTGTAGTGCGGGGCCTGTCGCTCTCTCCCTCATGTGTAGTGCGGGGTCTGTCTCTCTCTCTCTCCCCCATGTGTAGTGCGGGGTCTGTCGCTCTCTCCCTCATGTGTAGTGCGGGGTCTGTCGCTCTCTCTCTCCCTCATGTGTAGTGCGGGGTCTGTCGCTCTCTCTCTCCCATGTGTAGTGCGGGATCTGTCGCTCTCTCTCCCTCATGTGTAGTGCGGGGTCTGTCGCTCTCTCTCCTCCATGTGTAGTGCGGGGTCTGTCGCTCTCTCCTCATGTGTAGTGCGGGGTGTGTCGCTCTCTCTCCCTCATGTGTAGTGCGGAGTCTGTCGCTCTCTCCCCCATGTGTAGTGCGGGGTCTGTCTCTCTCTCCCCTCATGTGTAGTGCGGGGTCTGTCTCTCTCTCCCTCATGTGTAGTGCGGGGTCTGTCGCTCTGTCCCTCATGTGTAGAGCGGGGTCTGTTGCTCTCTCTCCTCCATGTGTAGTGCGGGGTCTGTCGCTCTCTCTCCCTCATGTGTAGTGCGGGGTCTGTCGCTCTCTCTCCCCCATGTGTAGTACGGGGTCTGTCGCTCTCTCTCCCCCATGTGTAGTGCGGGGTCTGTCTCTCTCTCCCCTCATGTGTAGTGCGGGGTCTGTCGCTCTCTCTCCCTCATGTGTAGTGCGGGGCCTGTCGCTCTCTCCCTCATGTGTAGTGCGGGGTCTGTCTCTCTCTCTCCCCCATGTGTAGTGCGGGGTCTCTCTCCCTCATGTGTAGTGCGGGGTCTGTCGCTCTCTCTCTCCCTCATGTGTAGTGCGGGGTCTGTCGCTCTCTCTCTCCCTCATGTGTAGTGCGGGGTCTGTCGCGCTCTCTCCCCCATGTGTAGTGCGGGGTCTGTCGCTCTCTCTCTCCCATGTGTAGTGCGGGGTCTGTCGCTCTCTCTCCCTCATGTGTAGTGCGGGGTCTGTCGCTCTCTCTCCCTCATGTGTAGTGCGGGGTCTGTCGCTCTCTCTCCCTCATGTGTAGTGCGGGGTCTGTCGCTCTCTCCCTCATGTGTAGTGCGGGGTCTGTCGCTCTCTCTCTCCCTCATGTGTAGTGCGGGGTCTGTCGCTCTCTCTCCCTCATGTGTAGTGCGGGGTCTGTCGCTCTCTCTCCCTCATATGTAGTGCGGGGTCTGTCGCTCTCTCCCTCATGTGTAGTGCGGGGTCTGTCGCTCTCTCTCTCCCTCATGTGTAGTGCGGGGTCTGTCGCTCCCTCTCCCTCATGTGTAGTGCGGGGTCTGTCGCTTTCTCTCTCCCC
This sequence comes from Anomaloglossus baeobatrachus, assembly GCF_048569485.1. Lineage (NCBI taxonomy): Eukaryota > Metazoa > Chordata > Amphibia > Anura > Aromobatidae > Anomaloglossus > Anomaloglossus baeobatrachus. The sequence continues at coordinate 949,141,718 of NC_134353.1, read as the reverse complement.
CATGTGTAGTGCGGGGTCTGTCTCTCTCTCCCCCATGTGTAGTGTAGGGTCTGTCGCTCTCTCTCCCTCATGTGTAGTGCGGGGTCTGTCGCTCTCTCTCCCTCATGTGTAGTGCGGGGTCTGTCTCTCTCTCTCCCCCATGTGTAGTGTGGGGTCTGTCGCTCTCTCTCCCCCATGTGTAGTGCAGGGTCTGTCTCTCTCTCTCCCTCATGTGTAGTGCGGGGTCAGTCGCTCTCTCTCCCTCATGTGTAGTGCGGGGTCTGTCGCTCTCTCTCCCTCATGTGTAGTGTGGGGTCTGTCGCTCTCTCTCCCTCATGTGTAGTGCGGGGTCTGTCGCTCTCTCTCCCTCATGTGTAGTGCGGGGTCTGTCGCTCTCTCTCCCTCATGTGTAGTGCGGGGTCTGTCGCTCTCTCTCCCTCATGTGTAGTGCGGGGTCTGTCGCTCTCTCTCCCTCATGTGTAGTGCGGGGTCTGTCGCTCTCTCTCCCTCATGTGTAGTGCGGGGTCTGTCGCTCTCTCTCCCTCATGTGCAGTGCGGGGTCTGTCTCTCTCTCTCCCTCATGTGCAGTGCGGGGTCTGTCGCTCTCTCTCCCTCATGTGTAGTGCGGGGTCTGTCGCTCTCTCTCCCTCATGTGTAGTGCGGGGTCTGTCGCTCTCTCTCCCTCATGTGTAGTGCGGGGTCTGTCGCTCTCTCTCCCTCATGTGTAGTGCGGGGTCTGTCGCTCTCTCTCCCTCATGTGTAGTGCGGGGTCTGTCGCTCTCTCTCCCTCATGTGTAGTGCGGGGTCTGTCGCTCTCTCTCCCTCATTTGCAGTGCGGGGTCTGTCGCTCTCTCTCCTTCATGTGTAGTGCGGGGTCTGTCTCTCTCTCTCCCCCATGTGTAGTGCGGGGTATGTCGCTCTCTCTCCCTCATGTGTAGTGCAGGGTCTATCTCTCTCCCTCCCTCATGTGTAGTGCGGGGTCTGTCGCTCTCTCTCCCTCATGTGTAGTGCGGGGTCTGTCGCTCTCTCTCTCTCCCTCATGTGTAGTGCAGGGTCTGTCGCTCTCTCTCCCTCATGTGTAGTGCGGGGTCTGTCTCTCTCTCTCCCTCATGTGTAGTGCGGGGTCTGTCACTCTCTCTCCCTCATGTGTAGTGCGGGGTCTGTCGCTCTCTCTCCCTCATGTGTAGTGCGGGGTCTGTCGCTCTCTCTCCCTCATGTGTAGTGCGGGGTCTGTCGCTCTCTCCCTCATGTGTAGTGCGGGGTCTGTCTCTCTCTCTCCCTCATGTGTAGTGCGGGGTCTGTCGCTCTCTCTCCCTCATGTGTAGTGCGGGGTCTGTCGCTCTCTCTCCCTCATGTGTAGTGCGGGGTCTGTCGCTCTCTCTCCTCCATGTGTAGTGCGGGGTCTGTCGATCTCTCTCCCTCATGTGTAGTGCGGGGTCTGTCGCTCTCTCTCCCTCATGTGTAGTGCGGGGTCTGTCTCTCTCTCTCCCCCATGTGTAGTGCGGGGTCTGTCGCTCTCTCTCCCCCATGTGTAGTGCGGGGTCTGTCGCTCTCTCTCCCTCATGTGTAGTGCGGGGTCTGTCGCTCTCTCTCCCCCATGTGTAGTGCGGGGTCTGTCGCTCTCTCTCTCTCATGTGTAGTGCGGGGTCTGTCGCTCTCTCTCCCCCATGTGTAGTGCGGGGTCTGTCGCTCTCTCCCTCATGTGTAGTGCAGGGTCTGTCGCTCTCTCTCCCTCATGTGTAGTGCGGGGTCTGTCGCTCTCTCTCTCTCATGTGTAGTGCGGGGTCTGTCGCTCTCTCTCCCTCATGTGTAGTGCGGGGTCTGTCGCTCTCTCTCCTCCATGTGTAGTGCGGGGTCTGTCGCTCTCTCCTCATGTGTAGTGCGGGGTCTGTCGCTCTCTCCCTCATGTGTAGTGCGGGGTCTGTCGCTCTTTCTCCCTCATGTGTAGTGCGGGGTCTGTCGCTCTCTCCCTCATGTGTAGTGCGGGGTCTGTCGCTCTCTCTCCCTCATGTGTAGTGCGGGGTCTGTCGCTCTCTCTCCCTCATGTGTAGTGCGGGGTCTGTCGCTCTCTCTCTCCCTCATGTGTAGTGCGGGGTCTGTCGCTCTCTCCCTCATGTGTAGTGCGGGGTCTGTCGCTCTCTCTCCCTCATGTGTAGTGCGGGGTCTGTCGCTCTCTCTCTCCCCCATGTGTAGTGTGGGGTCTGTCGCTCTCTCTCCCTCATGTGTAGTGCGGGATCTGTCGCTCTCTCTCCCTCATGTGTAGTGCGGGGTCTGTCGCTCTCTCTCTCCCCCATGTGTAGTGCGGGGTCTGTCTCTCTCTCCCTCATGTGTAGTGCGGGGTCTGTCGCTCTCTCTCCCTCATGTGTAGTGCAGGGTCTGTCGCTCTCTCTCTCCCCCATGTGTAGTGCGGGGTCTCTCCCCCTCATGTGTAGTGCGGGGTCTGTTGCTCTCTCTCTCCCTCATGTGTAGTGCGGGGTCTGTCGCTCTCTCTCCCCCATGTGTAGTGCGGGGTCTCTCCCCCTCATGTGTAGTGCGGGGTCTGTTGCTCTCTCTCTCCCTCATGTGTAGTGTGGGGTCTGTCGCTCTCTCTCCCTCATGTGTAGTGCGGGGTCTGTCGCTCTCTCTCCCTCATGTGTAGTGCGGGGTCTGTCGCTCTCTCTCCCTCATGTGTAGTGCGGGGTCTGTCGCTCTCTCTCCCTCATGTGTAGTGCGGGGTCTCTCTCCCTCATGTGTAGTGCGGGGTCTGTCGCTCTCTCTCCCTCATGTGTAGTGCGGGGTCTGTCGCTCTCTCTCCCCCATGTGTAGTGCAGGGTCTGTCGCTCTCTCCCTCATGTGTAGTGCGGGGTCTGTCGCTCTCTCCCTCATGTGTAGTGCGGGGTCTGTCGCTCTCTCTCCCTCATGTGTAGTGCGGGGTCTGTCGCTCTCTCTCCCTCATGTGTAGTGCAGGGTCTGTCGCTCTCTCCCTCATGTGTAGTGCGGGGTCTGTCTCTCTCTCTCCCTCATGTGTAGTGCGGGGTCTGTCGCTCTCTCTCCTCATGTGTAGTGCGGGGTCTGTCTCTCTCTCCTGTAGTTCGGGGTGAAGAGACGTCTGGAGCTCAGAGAACACGCACTCACCTCCACCTCAGAGCCGGCACCGCCTGTGCTCACAGGACCTGTGTGATGTCACAGTCATGTGATCAGTCACATGATCAGGGGCTGCTCCAGGGAGCTCTGCAGTGCTCAGTGTGTGCAGGAGGATGGAGCACAGCTGTGAGTGTGTAATGTGCGGGGGCATCGGGCAGCGCGTGTAATGGTTAATCAGCAGTGCTTAGCCTGGTGATTACATATTGGTGTAGGCCCCTGTAATTTTCTCTATTGTGGGCTTAGGCTGCTTTCACACTTGCGTTCAGCACAATCCGCCGCTATGGAGAATAGCGCAGTCCGTTAACGCACTGTGCTATTCTCCATAGACTTGTATTGACGATGCACTGTGACGCAGTGTCTGCGTTGTATCCGCTGACCAGCGCTGAGTCGTTATTTTGACACAGCGTCGGGCGGAGGGAACGCTGCATGTAGCGTTTTTTGGGTCGTTAAAATAACACACCTTGACGGACTCCGTTAGAATCCGCCAAGGTGTCTAATGATTGTCTATGGTGGCGGATTCCGACGCAATGCACTAAGCGGCGGAATTCGCTGATGGATTCCGTCACATTCTACTGAGCATGCTCAGCATGTCCAGCAGAACGATCTAAATCGTTTAAAATCACTCCTGGTCTCTCTCCCTCTCTCATACTTACCGATCACCAGCGTAGTGCTGCACGGCTGTCACAAAGCTCCGGCGGCTTCTCCTGCTTTTGAAAATGCCGGCCGCTCATTATTCCATCTCATATTCACTGCTTTCCCCGCCCACCAGCGCCTATGATTGGTTGCAGTCAGACCCACACCAACTCTGAGTGACAGCTGTCTCACTGCAACCAATCACAGCCACCGGTGGGCGTGTCTATATCTCGCTGTACAATAAATATATAATTAAAAAAAAAACACAGTGCGGTCCCCCCAATTTTGATACCAGCCAAGATAAAGCCACACGGCTGAAGGCTGGTATTCTCAGGATGGGGAGCCCCCCAGCCTAAAAATATCAGCCAGCAGCCGCCCGGAATTGTCGCATCCATTAGATGTGACAGTCCCGAGACTCTACCTGGCTCATCCCAAATTGCCCTGGTGCGGTGGCAATTGGGGTAATAAGGAGTTAATGGCAGCAGCCCGTAGCTGCCACCAAGTCCTAGGTTGATCATGGCAGGTGTCTATGAGACAACCCCCCATGATTAACCTGTAAATGAAAGTAAATAAACACAAACACCTGAAAAAATCCTTTATTTGGAATAAAAGACAAAAAAACACCCTCTTTCACCACTTTATTAATCCCCAAATACCCCCTCCAGGTCCGAAGTAATCCACAGAGGTTCCGCGGCGCATCCAGGTCTTCTACATGAAGCTGACAGGAGCGGCTGTAGAACACGACCGCTCTCTATCAGCTCCACGCAACAACTGCAGTGAGCCGCGCGATCAGCTGTGCCCTTATTCAGGTTACCCGCAGCCACCGCTCTCAGGTGGAGGACTTCAGCTGTGGCCACAGGTCACCTGAGTGACGACACCGCTGATCACGCGGCTCACTGCTGTCACTCAGGGGATTTGCGATCACCTCTCTCTCTTTCTCTCTCTCCTCCCGACCACAAATCTCCTTTCCCGGCGAAACATTTAAAAAAAAAACAAACCCCGCAAAACATTCTTTTACTGGAATCCGTTACCTTTATTAGCACACTATTTGCCACACATCCTTCACATGCGTCACACAACGCACTGTGACGGATGACTCACAATGCAAGTGTGAAAGCAGCCTTATTTGTGGCTGTTTTCTTGTTACCGGTTTATATTTGAATTTCTACAAGGTAAGTGTGCCGCCCCCATAGCAGCAGCCGAGCCGCTCGGATCCGGAGCCGCGGTGGCTCGAGGGGTCTCCACGCGCGGGGGGGTCCGCGCGGACACTCGAGTTAAAAAGGAGTGGGGGAGTATATACACGGGATTAGGAAAGTTTGTGACGCCACCCACGGTGCGTGGTAAGATAGGGTACCACCGCTGCTGTTGGGGACGCCCGCTGGCGGTGGTATGGAAGCAAGGTGTTTTAACCCCTCCGTGGGTAGGGGGTTTTTGCCCCGGGAGCCCGGTGATGGATATGTAGGGGTGCCGTTGGGGTAGGAGAAGGGTTTTTCAGTGTACTCACTCAGTCCAGAAATAACCACACCGACAGCTTGTAAACCAAAGTTCTGAGCACCACTGCAGCTGGGAGGGAGCACGCTTGGGTCCGTGTCCTTGGCGTTGCAGTTAGTCTGTGACCCTTTCCTTGGCACTTGTGTTTTCTTCCTTGGACCCTCAAGTCTAAAACTTTTCGGGGCCCGCTCACCCGTATGGCTAATGGAGTGAGCTTGCTCTCAGGGTTCACGCGTAGGATTTCTTAGGACTGTATTGGGAAAGTCCTATCCCATCGGTGCGCTAGTACCCCGTTTTTGGAGCGGGTTGGGGATGACACTTGAAGTCTTTACCCCCGTCGGGTAAATTACTAGGACGCATGAAGCTACTTCCCGGTCTAGGGTCCATTTACCCCGTCGTGCCCTGGCCAATGCCCGGTGATAGCTCAAGGCCACTGGCCGCCCTCCTCGGCAGTCTGTGCCCCCTGACACTATCCCCTGTGACCTGGGTTCCAGCTCCTACCAAGCCCAGACCAACATCTGCTACCTAGTACTCAGGAGCCCTGCTCCACCTATGACATCTCCTCACGAGAGTCACTTCACCTCCTTCTCCTTTTGAGGGTGACGGTTGTTTATTGTCTAAGAATTTAAAGTCAGTTGAGTGTCCCAAGGAAGCATTTAGGTTGCATATTGGGAAGGAACAGGCTTTGGGTAGGGTGGCAGGTCATTTTGTGTCCCCTCCATTTAAAAATCTCCGTTTCCCTTCTAGGGGTGGTTCCTAAGAAGGATCCCAATTCATTTAGGATCATTCATCATCTTTCTTAACCTAGGGGTCGATCCTTGAATGATGTGATTGATCCTAAAGCAGCTTTGGTGGGTTATGCGTCTTTCAATTTAGCAATCGATTTATTGAGGAGGTTCGGTCGTAATTCATTGTGTCACGAACAGCCGGGTGGGGGTCTCACAAGATCCACCCGCTATTCACCAAGGTTGTCAAGATCAGACTGCTCTCTAGCGCTCCTCTTGTCAGCAGGTCATGTAGCGCCCCTGAGCCACACTCAGGGCACTACTAGGTACTGCATTCCCACAATGATGCAGGGCCTACCCCCTGGGACCTGGAACACCAGTGCTAGTTACACCTATACACACCAAAATCCTAGTTTCCACTCCACCCCAGGGAGCATGGTCTAGTCAGACAAAGGGGATGGACACCTAGAGGGTGGAGCCAGACCAGGAGACTAGGCAGCCTGGTGAGAGGGGACAAGGCAGAAATTCTGAGTATGTAGTGAAGGAGAGAGGTGCTTCAAGCTGGGTCGTGTAATGGTGACCCGGAGGCACGGGAGAGTGGTTGTCAGGGCAGGTACACTCGAGTACCACTGGGATCAGAGCACGCACGGGGCACAGGGCCCTAGGTCAGGCGCCACTTTCATACAGCCTGGCAAATTCCTGCGTGGTGAGGGGACCTTCACGGACCTCCCCTACCGACAGATCCGGGGGCATCAGCAGTAAACTGGGATCAGGGATCTGGACACAGACCAGTCCTACAGGGTCCACACTGCCCGCCGTATGGACGAGGAGACTGCCACCTGTAAAAGGGACAGTCGGGCTGCCAAATCGCTTCAAGCTATGGAGGTCCACACACACTGAGAGTGCCGGGGACAGAGCAACCGGATCACCACACTGGCATTGGAGGTACAGGGACCGAAACCAGCCGTTCAGAGGTGAAGAGTGAGTAGAAACTGTTTTACTACAACCCACGGTGTGGCCTCCATTAATCCGGCACAACCCTGCACCACACAGCTCCCTAAGCTCAGCCCTACCTGCGGAGGGCCTACCACCACAGCTGCCATTACCATCAGCCCTAGGGACTGCTAACTAAGCAGCGGCGGTTCCACAATCCTAACCGCAACCCGCAGGTGGCGTCTCTAATGACATTAACTTTCCCTGTAAATAATCTCCCATTTAAAAAGCCCCCAGGGCATGAAACCAGGCACCGGCCACCAAAGTGACATTCCCAATTGATATACTGCCCGGGACCAAGTACCACATTCCCTGGGCAACACAGTCACTTTTGGTACTGCTGGACAATAAGTAAATAAGTCTGCTGAGCTACTAATGCCAAATATTGAAGGTCTGCCAGCATGGGTAGTGTATATATCACCGATTCCCGCTAATGGAATATATATATACCTCGGTACTCCTTACTGATAGCACCCCAATAATTCTTAACAACAATAATAATTCCGCTGCCACCACCGGACGTTCCACAGGTAGTCCGGACACCTGCTACAGATAGCATAAGGCCCTTCGGGTTTCCATTTGTATATAGATCATGAGGAAAGAACTATTACATTTTATATATTTAATTTGAAAATATGCAGAGTTTATAAATATACAAGATGTTACAAAAGGGGAACAATACAAATACAGTGTAGACAATTACATAAAAATAAAAGGGATAAACATGAAATGTACTATACTCGTGCCATAGATGTGACGTCCGAATTTCTCGAGGGAGGGGCTCCAACAGAAGAAGATGGTAGACAAACGACGAGCACCACCATTTAGGTATGCGCTCCAACACTGACAACTTCCAGAAATTGGCTCCTAGCTCTTATGCCCTCAGATAACTCTCCCATCCATGACCTAATTTTATGATACCTTGTAGCATCGGATCATAGAGCTGCCTGAAACTTTTGGCTAGAGGCAGCCAAAAGTGACGTTAAGGTTCCAACCTCATTGGGACCCACTGGGACCTGCTCTGGGCCCGTAACCCTTTCCATTATCCCTCTGGGTGAAGAGGTGCCAGAAAGCAAGGTGTCATTTGCATTATGGGCACTCTGACTGTTGGTGACAGCTCCGATGAAGGCTGTCTCCCCAGGGGATAACAACTCTTTCCCATCAGTCTGACAGGCTCTGGGTGCTACTTGCTCCTCATGCCGTAATACCTTAGGAGCAGTGCTAATCATGGGGCAGCTACCACCGTCCGTGTCACTGTCCGCTGTGACACTGGTCAGCTGCATGTGACCATCTTCCTCATGGTTCTCATGTCTGCTTCCATCTCTGTCAGCGCAGGCACTTACTACCTTGGGGGATTCCTCAGCCACGTCATCCCGCAGCGTGGCATGGCTGAGTTTCCCTGCACACTCTTCCACTTTATTAAAATGCACAACTTTAGTAATCACATTCTGATCATCAACATTTGGATCACATGACTTATCAACGCTTGGGTCACATGACTCATCGGACTGGAGAGGTTCGTCAGGTAACTCATGCGCAACCATTCGCATCACATCAGTTCCCGATAACACTCACTGGGAAATGCTCAGATACCCCCACATCTTTCCATCTTTTCAAAGAACCCCAGTGCATGGAAACTCGGGCCATAGGGAAAGAGTGACGCTCACCCCCGACCTAGTAACAGGAGTTTTCCAGGAATAAAGTTTTCAGGGGGCACCAGCCTAGGGTGGATCAGGGTTCATTGGGCTGTGGTGTCCCTGAGCCCCATGGTGATAGTGTCGCCCACGGTGATGGAGTGTAAGTGTTAACAGACCATTTTACCATCCTCCCCCACCAGAAAAACAGTTGCACTAGGGCCTTGGGTGTGGGGTTGGGGTTCCTCTTTTGCCTCCCTGGGCCTCCCTGGGCAAGCAGAGCTGAGGTGTCCAGGCTGGTTGCAGAAAAAACACCTGCGAGTGTCAGGGGTGGGCCGGGCACTGGTGGACGGGACAGGACCTCCAGGAGGTCAACTGGCAGGGGCAGGGGTTGTAGTTGTCATCTTATCCCTTTTCCAGATGACGGCGGACGGCTGGCCACATAAGTGTTGACAATCTGTGCCGCTTTCTCGGCCTCCTTTGGCTCCCGGTTCATAATGAACTGTCGTATGTCTGCAAGACAAATATGTAGGAGTTGGTCCTTCACCATCAGGTTTTTTAACTCATCAAAGGTTGTAACGGACAGTCCTTGGATCCACTGCTCAAAGGTGGCCCAGAGCCCATCCACAACGTCACTGTAGCTGTCCTGAGGCCCACACTGGAAGGTCCAGAACTTTTTGCCTTACACCCCTGGAGTCAGCTGATACTTTCATATTAGAGCCTGCTTTATGGCCTCATAGTCTCCACTCTGCTCTTGAGGGAGACTGGCAAATGCGTCCAGTGCCTTGCCTCGCAGCCCTGGGGTTAAGTATCGTGCCCATTGTCCGGGGGGCAACTGATACTGCAAGCAAGTCTTTTCAAATCCCCTCAGAAAGGCGTCCAAGTCCCCGTCCTTTTCCAACACAGGAAAATGCTCAGGCCGGGGCTTAAAGTTGTTGGTATTATTGGATTCACCATTCAGTGAGGAAGATGTCTGCTGCCGGAGTTGGAGGACCTTCAATTCTTGGTCTCTCTGGGCCTGATGATCAGCTCTCTCAGCCTCTAGCTCTGCTTGGCGCTCTCGCTCAGTTCTCTCAGCCTGGGCCTGGTGCTCAGCTCTCTCAGCCTCTTGATATTGCTGAATGAGCCTCAACCGTCCCTCCTGGTCTACTGCAGCGAGTTGCTGTAGGGCTATCTGCAGTTCAGAGTCCATGCTGCCCCAGTCTCTGCTCTGGCTTGAAGTTGATAGTGGGACTTCTGCAGCAGCACCATCCTGGATTTGGCTTGTCTCCCCTTCGTCAGCACTGGGGGAACGGATTCCGTGCGAGCAAAATCCTCACCGCACACACTTACGGTTCCGTACATCCACCGCGCTCTGACCCGCACTTGCAGTCCACACAAACACACACAAGTACGCACAAAACACACACAAACACACACGCACACACATACAGTATTATGCTCACCTTACCTTCCGTTCCACCGCCGGTCTCATGGTTCTTGTAGTTCCCGGGTACATCGCGACGTCCTCGCGGCGATCTACAAGACCCAGGAGGCCTGCGATGGAACGGAAGGTAAGGTGAGCATATAATATAATATAGTGTACCTTCCGTTTCATCGCCGGCCTCCTGGGTCCTGTAGTTCGCCGCTCCGCTCCACTCCAGGCTATACATCGGCATCCATAGCAACGAAGCAGGAACTTTCTGTCACCGCTACTCAAAGGCAGCGCGCTGGCCAATCAGCGGCAAGCGGCTCTGCCTTTGACGTCAGCGCTCTGGCCGCGGAAGTGCCTCCTTCGTCGTTATGGTAAGCCGATACACAGCCCGGCCCCGTACCAGAGAACAGCAAGTCCCAGGAGACCGGCGATGGAACGGAAGGTAAGGTGAGCATATAATATGTGCGTGTGCTTGTGTGTTTGTGTGTGTTTGTGTGAGTTTGTGTGTGTTTGTGTGCATTTGTGCATGTGTGGAATGAAAGAATAGGGGACCAGGATGGGACATTTAACAAGTTGTGGAACGAATTATCTGCATTGCAATGATTTCCTATGGGAAATCTTGCTTTGCTGAATGAGTAACTTGGTTAACAAGCACAGTCCCAGAACGGATTGTTCTTGTTAAGCAAGGTTCCACTGTACATAAATACTATAAATACATGTCATGTTTGAGATATATATATATATATATATATATATATATATATATATATATATATACACATACATGTTAGCGAACCTTAAAATGATAATAATCGATTTAGCATATATTATCAAACAATATTAGTTATCTGTATAAAGAGTAAATGTTAAATGTAACAGCTATTGTCTAATTTTATGTACATTGACATATTTATTTTCCAAAATAGTAAACAATGTATATAATATAATGATCTATTGTTTGTTTTTTGATAAATGTAATAATTCATACATAAACGTATATAAATATTCATTAAGAACACTTAAGAATGTGTGTATATATATATATATATATATATATATATAAATAATTTAATCATAATCGTTTACCTTTTTAAATTACATAATGTTCAAATTTGTATGAAACCACTTTAAACTTACAAGTAGCATGTAAAATAATGTATTATGTAATATATTGTTTTTACAGGTTTTTTTATTTTTACATTTTAAGTTAATGAATGTATGTCGATGCATAGATTTTATCAAACAAATTAGTAATTTTACAAATACCATATAGGTGGAATCTATGCCCTGTCTTTGGGACCCTACCTGTCCTAAATATTTACAAAAAAATAAGATCTGATAGTTGGCTCATCATTTGTAAAGCATTGTATCCACAGTGACATGAGGCCGATCAAGCACTTCAAAATAAGATTGGTAATATTATTTGATTTTATATTTTTACAAATTATTTATCTTTTTTTTTGTTTGTTTTTTAAGTGTTTTATTTAATGTAATATAATAATGTAATGACTGCATATTTCATTTTATTAATAACATTTTATCTAAACATTAGAGCAAGATGTTAGGAAACGATGGCGCTCTGTGAAGGATAGATTCTATAAAATTCACATGGAGGCATCAAAAAGTGGGTCATCACCTGTGCGAACTAACTTTATATATTACAAGGATCTGAAATTCTTATGCACAGGCCGTGTCTAGCGTCAATAAGTTTTTTATTTGGTTTTTACTTGTAATATAAAATTTAACACCTTCATTTGTTTAAAAAAAAAAAGAAAATAATTGAAAAAGTTTAACATAATGAATAATAATCATATCATACATAAAGCATTTATGATATTTATCTGTTAAATGTAATTACAAACAAAAACATTCAAAATTTAATTTCAATTGCAGGACACGGGAATATCAATCCACAACCTAACAATTTAAATGAAAATCAAGAACAAACTACTGATCAAAATCCAGATGTGACTGATGACCATCCTAATCGCAACAGTCAGGTAAATGTGGATCAAGCTGCTGACCATGTACAAGTCACCTGTGAAGCAGGCGAATCCATAAGTGAACATCAAGTACCAAAGAAGAAAACATATCAAAAACCAAAAAATAGAAAAAAAATCAAATGAATTCCAAAAATTTTGGCTCTGATGAGTTAACTACCCAAACATTAGAAATTATAAAATCATCAACTGAGGATGATCAGTAGGATAATTTTGGAAGTAGCATAGCTTTGAGGATTCGCAAATTGCATGATGCAAAAAAAAACCATCCACTTGCATGACCACAATTTGTGCCTTGGTTGCTTGTTTTCAGGATGATGGAAAAAGTCCTTCTGGAGGAGAGTTGGTTAACTTAATAGAAAAAGCATTTGAAAATAAAAATAAGTCACAAGAGCAAATCCCCCAACAAACGTCTGTAACTCATAATATTGCTAGAGGACACCCATTTCCAGAGTATCCATCCTCATATGCTCCACAAAAAAGTAAAAATTTGTATATGCAACCCAAAAGAAATCAATTTGAACAGCAAAGTAATGTAAATTATCAACCAAATGTTAATATTTCAGGGCGCACAAATGAGCCTATTACGGGGTACTACACCCAAGAGCTTTAGTCGCAGCCATGATGTGAATTCTATTTGTGTTACCCAAAAATTATGTGTAAAGTAATAATGGTGATACTGTTATAATTTAGTAAATTTAGCATTAATTTTTGCACGTTTCATTGCATATCCAGACAGACCAATTTGGATGTTTGTAAGAAAATCTTTATTTGTGATAATTATTTGCAAAAATATGATAAAACAAAAATTAAGTCAGATTAGAAATGTTCATTGGTTTGTCGGCAAGAGATTCATTGTTACATTTTGATGTTTATAATCATGTAATGTACATGAAATACTGAAATTTAACTCTTTTTTTTGGTGTAAATAAATTATATTTCTTTAACAATGAAACGTGGTACATTATTTTTATTATGTCAATTATTTTACGGATTTTTAATTTTTCGTTGAAAGAGAAATATTATGTTATCATACAATTTAAATGTGTAAAAAATTGTAACTATCAATTGGGAACTCTGTGTGTGTTTATTTCTGAGACTTTTTTATAAATATGACATCATTTCTGCTGCTGAATCTCCATGCTGCATATTTGTCTTCAGAAATCATGTGTTTCCGGCTAGGAGGAAATGACATCAGTAGAATTTTTTTTTTTTTTTAGTGTTGTAGCTTTATTTACCCCTTACATTCTATGAGAAACGCAACCACAAATAAGCATCTAAAAAACTTGTTGAAGCCATTGATTCCGCTAATAAAACGCAATGAAAATAATAAAAAAAAGCGCTAAAAACTGATGCGTTTTTAAGACATTTATAACAAAAAGACGAAAGTAGACACATACCATTTCTGCCAAAGGGTGCATTTAGAACTGCAACTACCTCGACGCAACATGAGCACATAGTCTTAATCGGGATGCAAGCAGAAGGAAGGTTCTTTGGAATCCCTGAGGTATCCAAGAACAAAAATTTTTGCTGCACACTCCTTAGTTTTTGCTCTTTTAAAGATGTTTTTTATTTTTGAGATTCATTGCAGGTGCACAAATAAATCCGTGGATAGGGTGCAAATACTTACAGAAGATAATGCAATAAATTAAATATGCAACCAATTTGACGTTAATATCAGGTCTTATCGCTTCTGCAGCAGACACAAGAGAAGGCGTGGGTTCGCTTCATCTCCATTCAAAGCATTAACCCTTGGGTGGACTATGGGCCACCTCCTCAGGGAATTCACAATCCACTGAATCTCCATGCGACACAGCAACTCTATGAATAAAACCGGATATTGTGGTCAAAACGTCAAATTGGTGGCATATTTAATTTGTCGCATTATCTTCTGTAAATAATTTGCACCCTATCCATGGATTTATTTGTACACCTGCATTGAATCTGAAAAAGAATATATATCTTTACAAGAGCAAAAACCAAGGCGTGTGCAGCAAAATATTCTGTTCTTGGATTTGTGGCACACACACCTTTACCTACACTACATGCCCCTATTCTACACTATCCCTCTCCTGACTATCTCAACTACCCAGCATTAAACCCCTAGCTAAGCTAACTGTCTAGCAGCACTGGCGGCAGCACCTTCCCTAACGTTTCACATTCACAAAATTGCGCCGACGCATGACGTTCGCAATTTATATGCACATGGACATGTGAGTTAGGCAGCCAATCACAGTGGTGTTTCTTTCTAACCTTGTTTGCTGTGCCACGATTGGCTGCAGCAACATACAAATAAAGTTAAGGGGAAAAAATTACGCCGCACGCCAAAAGGCTTCAGCTGGTCCTGAATACTCACCTCCTCCACTGATTTTACACATCCCCATATCAGACAGCACCACAGTCCTATACAAAAGTAGAAAATGCTATTACAAAAGCATTTTTGGAAACACTTCGGGGGCAGAAAACAAGCAAAAATGAACACTACCGACTTTTGGGAAAAGTGCTTGGGGTTACTGAGCCTGATCGAACAAGATAAGGCTTGTACCGAATTTGAAATTGGTGAACCTTTACCGACAGGGTCGCTCATCTCTAATTATGAATACACTCATAACTCTCTCCCCACCCATCTATTACTCAGTGAGGAGTAGGGGATATTCTTTATTGCCAGGGCTACTGTGCTGGTGCTTTCTGCATTCCTTCTATCCCCTGTAACAGTGTCCTATATACAGTTAGGTCCAGAAATATTTGGACAGTGACACAATTTTCGCGAGTTGGGCTCTGCATGCCACCACATTGGATTTGAAATGAAACCTCTACAACAGAATTCAAGTGCAGATTGTAACGTTTAATTTGAAGGTTTGAACAAAAATATCTGATAGAAATTGTAGGAATTGTACACATTTCTTTACAAACACTCCACATTTTAGGAGGTCAAAAGTAATTGGACAAATAAACCAAACCCAAACAAAATATTTTTATTTTCAATATTTTGTTGCGAATCCTTTGGAGGCAATCACTGCCTTAAGTCTGGAACCCATGGACATCACCAAACGCTGGGTTTCCTCCTTCTTAATGCTTTGCCAGGCATTTACAGCCGCAGCCTTCAGGTCTTGCTTATTTGTGGGTCTTTCCGTCTTAAGTCTGGATTTGAGCAAGTGAAATGCATGCTCAATTGGGTTAAGATCTGGTGATTGACTTGGCCATTGCAGAATGTTCCACTTTTTTGCACTCATGAACTCCTGGGTAGCTTTGGCTGTATGCTTGGGGTCATTGTCCATCTGTACTATGAAGCGCCGTCCGATCAACTTTGCGGCATTTGGCTGAATCTGGGCTGAAAGTATATCCCGGTACACTTCAGAATTCATCCGGCTACTCTTGTTTGCTGTTATGTCATCAATAAACACAAGTGACCCAGTGCCATTTAAAGCCATGCATGCCCATGCCATCACGTTGCCTCCACCATGTTTTACAGAGGTTGTGGTATGCCTTGGATCATGTGCCGTTCAATTTCTTCTCCAAACTTTTTTCTTCCCATCATTCTGGTACAGGTTGATCTTTGTCTCATCTGTCCATAGAATACTTTTCCAGAACTGAGCTGGCTTCATGAGGTGTTTTTCAGCTAATTTAACTCTGGCCTGTCTATTTTTGGAATTGATGAATGGTTTGCATCTAGATGTGAACCCTTTGTATTTACTTTCATGGAGTCTTCTCTTTACTGTTGACTTAGAGACAGATACACCTACTTCACTGAGAATGTTCTGGACTTCAGTTGATGTTGTGAACGGGTTCTTCTTCACCAAAGAAAGTATGCGGCGATCATCCACCACTGTTGTCATCCGTGGACGCCCAGGCCTTTTTGAGTTCCCAAGCTCACAAGTCAATTCCTTTTTTCTCAGAATGTACCCGACTGTTGATTTTGCTACTCCAAGCATGTCTGCTATCTCTATGATGGATTTTTTCAGCCTCAGGATGTTCTGCTTCACCTCAATTGAGAGTTCCTTAGACCGCATGTTGTCTGGTCACAGCAACAGCTTCCAAATGTAAAACCACACACCTGTAATCAACCCCAGACCTTTTAACTACTACATTGATTACAGGTTAACGAGGGAGACGCCTTCAGAGTTAATTGCAGCCCTTAGAGTCCCTTGTCCAATTACTTTTGGTCCCTTGAAAAAGAGGAGGCTATGCATTACAGAGCTATGATTCCTAAACCCTTTCTCCGATTTGGATGTGAAAACTCTCATATTGCCGCTGGGAGTGTGCACTTTCAGCCCATATTATATATATAATTGTATTTCTGAACATGTTTTTGTAAACAGCTAAAATAACAAAACTTGTGTCACTGTCCAAATATTTCTGGCCCTGACTGTAGGAGATTGTGCTGATGCTGTGAGTGACGCTAGGGGTGAAGTTAGAAGCGTTTAGGAAGAGTTACAGGTCTGTGATCACCGCTGGTCTTTAGCCCAGCACAAGGGCTAATGAGAAATGTATTCAGAATGGAGGAATCTGGAAGAGGAGGTGGTCGCTGACAGCAGAACTAATGCCAGGGGCAGGAAGAGAAACAGAAAGGCATAAAACAGCATGAAACTGGAAGAAACGGATTAGGAGGATCTTTAGAGGCACTATTCTTGAGCATTTATGTAGAAACCGTAACTGAGTCAGGGTAGTGGACGACCACTCTAATGTGAGAGATGGACTCTTCCTCTCTCAGCTTTTCTATTACAAGCTTCTTTTTATCCTGATGACGGTGGTAATATCATCCTTAGACCACAACCACAAAGTCCTATTCCTAGTATACGAACCTAATGATAATATTCAAAAATTAGAAACTGTGCTGACAAATTTTCACAAACTCCTATATATTTATACACAATATGCCGACCAGATCAATCTCAACTCCACAGGTTCTGATGAAATATCAGACCATCAAAAGGACAACATCTAAATAAAACCATACTGTCATGGTCTGGAGCGTTTTTGCTTCATTGGGACCTGAGGATTTGCTGTGGAAAACGGAACCATAAATTTTGCTGTCTACCAAAAAAATCCTGAAGGAGAATGTGCGGCCATCTGTTTGTGACCTCAAGCTGAAGCACACTTGGGTTATACAGCAGGACATGGATCTAAAACACACCAGCAAGTCCACCTCAGACTGGTTTATGAAAAACAAAATTAAGACTTTGGAGTGGCCTGGTCAAAGTCCTAACCTTAATCTGAGTGATATGCTGTGGCATGCATTTACCTTAAAAAGGCGGTTCATGTTCGAAAACCTCCAATGTGGCGAAATTGCAATAAAATTACAACAAGACTGCAGCGATAAATGGGCCAAAAGTCCTCAATAGCATTGTAAAATCCCAGATTTCAATATAAATAATTTAAATTAAGAATATGCAATGCATTTTGCAGTGAAATAGGATTCTTAAGGCATATAATTCAATTTATTTATTTTACTCACTTATATTAGCGCCATTAATTTTTCAGCTTTACAGACAGTATAACCACTGTCCCCATTGGGGCTCACCATAAGCATTACTTATCAGTATTTGGAGTGTGTGAGGAATCACGGGCAGAACATACAGTCTCCTTGTAGATGTCATCCTTCCGGGGGCGGATTTGACTAAAATACATTAAAGAAATGTCTGCTTCCTTGTGTGTGAGTACTATTGTGTCTAAATAGATTTAAGTTATGGACATGTTTTTCATGTGAGTTTTTGATGGGCAATCAGCTCTGACTTTTCCACATACAGAACATAAAAATGGCTTCTCCCCTACTGTATGAATTCTTTGATGTCTGACAAGATTTCAATTCTGAGTAAAACATTTCCCACATTCTGGAAATGAATACGGCTTCATCCCATGTGAGTTCGATGTTCATTAAGAGTTTATCCACTACTATTACATTTCCCACATGCTATGCATAAAAATGTCTTCTATCTTGTGTGAATTCTCATGTGTTTAACAAAAGCAGATTTGTAAGAAAAGCTTTTCCCACATTCTGAACAAGAAAATGGCTTCTCCCCTGTGTGAGTTTTTAAATGCACATTAAGGTGTGACTTTCGAATATAACATTTCCCACAATCTGAACATGAAAATGGCTTCTCTCCTGTGTGACATCTTATATGTTCAACAAGCTTTGATTTCTTGATAAAACATTTCCCACAATCAGAACATGAAAATGGCTTCTCCCCTGTGTGACTTCTTATATGTTCAACAAGCTTTGCTTTCCTAATAAAACCTTTTCCACATTCTGAACACGAAAATGGCTTCTCCCCTGTGTGAGTTTTTAAATGCACCTTAAGTTGTGATTTCCAAATAAAACATTTCTCACAATCTGAACATGAAAATGGCTTCTTCCCCGTGTGTTTACTAATATGCACATCTAGCTGTGATTTCTGAAGAAAAGATTTCCCACAATCTGCACATGAAAATGGCTTCTCCCCCGTGTGAGTTCTTAGATGCACATCTAGTTGTGATTTCAGAATAAAACATTTCCCACATTCTGAACATGAGAATGGCTTCTCCCCTGTGTGAGTTTTTATATGCAGATCAAGGTGTGATTTCCGAATAAAGCATTTCCCACAAGCTGAACATGAAAATGGCTTCTCCCCCGTATGAGTTTGTATGTGCTCATCAAGCTGTGATCTCCTAATAAAACATTTCTCACAATCTGAACATGAAAATGGTTTCTCCCCCGTGTGAGTTTTTATATGCACATCAAGGTATGATTTCCGAATAAAACATTTCCCACATTCTGAACAAGATAGTTTCTCACCTGTGTGAGTTTTTATATGCTCATCAAGCTGTGATTTCTGAATAAAACATTTCCCACAATATGAACATGAAAACGGCTTCTCCCCTGTGTGAGTTTTTATATGCCGATCAAGGTGTGATTTCTGAATAAAACATTTCCCACAATATGAACATGAAAATGGCTTCTTCCCTGTGTGACTTCTTATATGTTCAACAAGCTTTGATTTCTGAATAAAACATTTCCCACATACTGAACACGAAAATGGCTTCTCCCCCGTGTGAGTTTTTATATGCTCATCAAGCTGTGATTTACAAATAAAACATCTCTCACATTCTGAACATGAATGCGGCTTCTCCCAAGTGTGAGTCCTTTGTTGTTGAACAGCCCACATGTCACTTTTATTTTGATGAACATTCTGCGGTGAATCAGGAGATTGCTTAAAAGCATCAGATGATCGATCTTGGAAGTGAAGGCCTGAGGGTATATATGTGATAATGACTTGCTCTTCATATGTATTCTGTATAATGCCTACATCTTCTGTCAAATGAATAAAACAGATTTTGTAAATTTTAAACACAATAACACTAAAACAAGGTTTCCACAGGTAAGGTCAGGCCCCTGACTGCAGTAGCGTTATGCAGCCCAGATAGTGATGGTCTTATTACCAAGATGACTCTACTACAATTCTAAACATAAATCACATAGAAAATAAGTTATTAATATTGATTATATCCTGAATGTCATACCTGATACCATAAGCATAGTGTCCATGGCTGCCTTATATAAGGCGACATAAGAGGAATTATACTTTATGATGGCATAAAAGTAAGTGTGTGTTAAATACTCTATACAAAGAGAAGGACAGAGGACAGCGTTCCATGTGTGAGTCGGCCAGGCACAACAAACAAAATATTGTCTACAGTGCTCACCGCAGCAAGTTGTGCTAGCCGGTACAACACTTGAAACAGCCCAGGAAAATCCTCCAGAAGCCACTGCACCGACCGCCGGCTCCGACCTCCCAAGGCAGGGAGCTGATCATGGAAGGAAAGGGACTGCAGAGAGGGATGATCCGAGCACTGCAAAAAGAGGAGGCGAGCCAGAGCAGGAGCAATCAATTCTTACAGAATACCACTCTGCAGCCCCTTTCCTTCCATAAATCCTTTATAAGATTTGTTACAGCATCTTGTGATTAAAAAGAAAATAAATCTGAACATTTTCTCTCCTAGAAAAAAATCATATCAGAATCTAGAAATACTGTATTTTTCACTTTACAAGACGCACTTTTGTTCCCCCAAATTTTGGGGGAAAGTAGGGGGTGCATCTTATAAACCGAATATACGGGGGGGGGTGTACATATGTATATATATATACTGCAGGGTCCGCTCTAGAGCGGTGCTGGGGGCAGGTGACAGCTGCGAGCGGCAGCGTTTGATCTCCTGCTCCCGCTCATATAATATGCACAGCCGCTGTCCATCAGCAGTGTGGTGCTGAAACTGCATCACGCTGAGAGGCTGGGGCAGCGGGGCATTTTATATGTACCTGCGCCCTCCTTTGATCGCACATGTAATTAACCCGATGTGTACTGTAGCTAGGAGAGCAGGGAGCCAGCGCTAAGCAGTGTGCGTGGCTCCCTGCTCTCTGCACATGTAGCTGCAGCACACATCGGGTAATTAACCCAATGTGTGCTGTAACTAGGAGAGCAGGGAGCCAGCGCTAAGCGGTGTGCGCTGCTCCCTGCTATGTGCACATGTAGCTGCAGCACACATCGGGAAATTAAACCAATGTGTGCTGCAACTAGGAGAGCAGGGAGCCAGCACTAAGCGGTGTGCGCTGCTCTCTGCTCTCTGCACGTGTAGCTGCGTGCGCTGGTAACCAAGGTAAATATCGGGTTGGTTACCCGATATTTACCTTAGTTACCAAGCGCAGCATCTTCCCCGTGGCGCTGGGGGCTGGTCACTGGTTGCTGGTGAGCTCACCAGCAACTCGTGTAGCGACGCTCCAGCGATCCCTGCCAGGTCAGGTTGCTGGTGGGATCGCTGGAGCGTCGCAGTGTGACATCTCACCAGCAACCTCCTAGCAACTTACCAGCGATCCCTATCGTTGTTGGGATCGCTGGTAAGTTGTTTAGTGTGACTGGACCTTTACTTACCTCTAGCGCTGATCTCCCGGTGTCCTGCTGCTGTTGTCTGTGATAAGGCACGCAGAGATGATATCACTCTGCCATGCTGATCACATGACCGGCAGCAAGAACCAGGAAGTGCAGGAAGCCGGAGCTCAACTGCGAGGAGGGAGACACGAGAAGGGACAGCGCTGAGAAGGTAAGGAAATTGTGTTTTATTTTATTATAGGCAGCAGCATGGGGGGCATATCTAACACAGGGGAGATGTGCCATCTATAGGGGCCATGGGCAGCACACATGGGGGGCATATCTAACACAGTGGAGATGTGCCATCTATAGTGGCCATGGGCAGCACACATGGGGGGCATATCTAACACAGGGGAGATGTGCCATCTATAGTGGCCATTGGCAGCACACATGGGGGGCATATCTAACACAGGGGAGATGTGCCATCTATAGTGGCCATGGGCAGCACACATGGGGGCCATATCAAACACAGGGGAGGTGTGCCATCTATAGGGGCCATGGGCAGCACACATGGGGAGCATAACTAACACAGGGGAGATGTGCCATCTATAGTGGCCATGGGCAGCACACATGGGGGGCATATCTAACACAGGGGAGATGTGCCATCTATAGGGGCCATGGGCAGCACACATGGGGGCCATATCAAACACAGGGGAGATGTGCCATCTACAGTGGCCATGGGCAGCACACATGGGGGCCATATCTAACACAGGGGAGGTGTACTATCTATAGGGGCCATGGGCAGCACACATGGGGGCCATTTCAAACACAGGGGAGGTGTACCATCTATAGGGGCCATGGGCAGCACACATGGGGGCCATTTCAAACACAGGGGAGGTGTACCATCTATAGGGGCCATGGGCAGCACAGGGGGATGTGTCCCAGCACAAGGGGGCTATATTCAATATAAGGGGGCCATATCCAGATTAAGGGGGGCTAATTTTAGGATGGGGGGCTATGAGGGACATATACCCTAAATGATTTGTTAGACGGACACTGGCATTATAAGATGGACCCCATTTAACATTAAAAAAAAAAATTCTCTTTTCCTTCACCAAATTTGGGGGTGCGTCTTATAATCAGGTGCGTCTTATAAAGCGAAAAATACGGTACTTTATCCTTTCTCCTATTATTAAACTCATCTCCTGCACATTCACTGATGAAATGACGTCAGTAGAAGAATCGCTCAAGAATCCCCCCCCCCCAATATCAGGATAAATTTGCTGGACCCCGGACATCCTATCAGGACACAATGGGTTATATACAATGGGTACGGAAAGTATTCAGACCCCTTTGAATTTTTCCCTCTTTGTTTCATTGCAACCATTTGGTAAATTCAAAAAAGTTAATTGTTTTCTCATTAATGTACACTCTGCGCCCCATCCCCCATCTTGACAGAAAAAAACCCAGAAATGTAGACATTTTTGCACATTTTTTAAACAAGAAAAACTGAAATATCACATGGTCATAAGTATTCACACCTTTTGCTCAGACACTCATATGTAAAGGCAAAGAAAGATCCAGCATCCACGTCCATGTGCAATAAAAAAATGAATCTTTATTAAATATCCATTAAGAGGATGACAAATTTCACATCCTAGGCATAAAAATCCCCATGGAGATAAAGAATGTACAGATGGTACGCGTTTCGAGCTTAACGCTCTTAGTCCCAATCCATAATGTTTCAAGGCATGGCGGAGATTCCAAGGGAAAGAGTGGGGGAGGGATAAAAAGGATGTGACATCACACAAGCAAAAGCAAAAATAAGTCAGATTAATCATGAAAAGATATCAAATATATCAATGTCCAAATAAATAGCAGCAATTTTTAGAGAACAAAACAAGCAAGAGAAGGGAAAAATGAAATAAAAAATAAGAATAAAGAGATAAAAAAGAGAAAAATGAAGAAAAACAGAAAAAAGAATTGTAAATTAAGAATGTAGGAACTGCATAAGGAGATAATCTTCACATAGAAATATTATGCATATATGGATCCCCTGCGCAATTCCTAAAAAAATATATCAGCAATATATATTACCGAAAATGGTACAAAACAGAGCACACGCTAACGGAGTCTGCTCCATTACACTCAGTGGCCCTGTCAGCGCATGCGTCCGAAACACGCTTTGTGGGGTGGGGGAGGGGCGGTTCGGATAGATGCCCCGACATGACCACTAAACGTAAGACAAAACGGAGTGTGAAAGTAGCCTAAGACCTCACTACTCACAGTGCATGTCAGACCAAATTGGAATCATGAGGTCAAAGGAACTGCCCAAGGAGATCAGAGACAGAATTGTGGCAAGGCACAGATCTGGCCAAGGTTACAAAAAAATGTATGCAGTACTCAAAACTCCTAAGAGCACAGTTGCCTCCATAATCCTTAAATGGACGAAGGTTGGGACCTCCAGAACTCTTCCTAGACCTGGCCGTCCAGCCAAACTGAGCAATTGTGGGAGAAGAGCCTTGGTGATAGAGGTAAAGAAAAACCCCAAGATCCCTGTGGCTGAGCTCCACAGATGCAGTAAAGAGATGGGAGAAATTTACACAAAGTCAACTATCACTGCAGCCCTCCACCAGTCGGGCCTTTATGGCAGAGTGGCCCGACGGAAGCCTCTCCTCAGTGCAAAACATATGAAAGCCCACATAAAGTTTGCAAAAAAAACACATGAAGGACTCCCAGACTATGAGAAATAAGATTCTCTGGTCTGATGAGATGAAGATAGAACTTTTTGGTGATAATTCTAAGCGGTATGTGTGGAGGAAACCAGGCACTGCTCATCACCTGGCCAATACAATCCCAACAGTGAACCATGGTGGTGGCAGCATCATGCTATGTGGGCAGGGACAGGACGACTGGTTGCAATTGAAGGAAGGATGAATGCGGCCACCTACAGAGATATCCTGGAAGAAAACCTCTTGCAGAGTGCTCTGGACCTCAGACTTGGCCAAAGGTTCACCTTTCCACAAGACAATGACCCTAAGCACACAGCTAAAATAACAAAGGAGTGGCTTCAGAAAAACTGTGACCATTCTTGACCGGCCCAGCCAGAGCCCTGACCTAAACCCAATTGAGCATCTCTGGAGAGACCTTAAAATGGTGTCCACCAACGTTCACCATCCAACCTGACGGAACTGGAGAGGATCTGCAAGGAAGAATGGCAGAGGATCCCCAAATCCAGGGGTGAAAAACTTGTTGCATCATTCCCAAGAAGACTCATGGCTGTACTAGCTCAAAAGGAGGCTTCTACTCCATACTGAGCAAAGGGGCTGAATACTTATGACCATTTAATATTTCAGTTTTGCTTGTTTAAAAAAATTGCAGAAATATCTACATTTCTGTCAAGATGGGGTGTAGCGTGTATATTAATGAGAAAAAATCAACTTTTTTGAATTCACCAAATGGCTGCAATGAAACAGAGTGAAAAATGTAAAGGAGTCTGAATACTTTCCATACCCACTGTATAAGAGGTGACACTCGTCTTTCATGTAATCATGATATTTGTTATGTGATAACGCTCTGCCATCTCTGTCTCTTCCTCCTCCATGGTGAGCAGCGTTACCGACCCTCAGAGCAGCAATCTCCATCCGCTCCTGTTATTTGGGTTTATGCCTCCATGTTCTGTATCTGTCACACACTGACATTAGTGTAATAGGAGAGAATGGATTCTTAGTCCCTAAACTGGAGAAACCCCTCATCAGCCCTGACAGCGGATAATAGGAAAGAGCTGGAGCTCGTCCTCGCTCACATCGGCAGAATTCATGTCCAGCTGTATTTCTCCTCTATAACATAACTGCACATCCCGTGTTATCACCTGCACCGGGATCACAGATTCATTCACATTTCATGTGTATTTTACATGAAGGGTTAATATACCGCTGGAGAAACTGACACAGCAAAGAGCGGAAATATAGTAATGAGTGACTTGTGTGCGTTATTGGGTGGTCTGTACTCACCGGGGCGGTGATCTGTAGGAATCTCCTCGTTACTCCGCTGATCGCCCCTCACATTTCTCTCTGGAGAATTAATATTGTTCAGATCTTTATCCGGATCCAAAAGCTGCAAAACAAAATATTGTAAAAGTCCCCGGGAATAATGGAGATAAGATCCGGACATGTGAGGTCTGTGGTCAGCTGTGATCCTGCCGTCTCCACCGCTCTCATTACACAAGTATAAACCATCTAATACTGGAGGAGAAAACAAGACTGAACACAAGGAGGTCACAGCCGTCTACACCTCATAGGGGAGATCTCCATCTACCTGAGGATCCTGTGGAGGAGGAGGAGGAGCGGGACATCTCTCTGGGGTCGTCCTCGTACTGGAGAGACCTGCAGGAGCCACAGACAGGACGGACATCATTATTACATACAGATAATTATAGGCCGGGTGTATTCAGTCCTGTCTATTACCTGGTGATGTGCGGGGCTGGGGCTCCTCCATCATCACCTCCTTGTACCGCTCCTTGTGTCCTTCTAGATACTCCCACTCCTCCATGGAGAAATAGACGGTGACGTCCTGACACCTTATAGGAACCTGACAACACAATGATACCGTCATCACCCAGAATCCTCCAGTGCCGTCCTGTATAATGTCCCAGCATTCCCAGCTGTGTCACCTCTCCAGTCAGCAGCTCCAGCATCTTGTTGGTGAGTTCTAGGATCTTCTGGTCATTGATGTCCTCATGTGTCCGGGAGTGAGGAGGAGGCCCCGGGATTGGGCTCAGGGTTCCTCCCCGTCCTTCAGACACAGGGGCCTGACAGCGATCACTAGAGGTCTTCACTACTGTGTAATCCTGAGTGTGGAGACATTAATAATATCACTACAGACATTTCCAGAGTCCATCACCTCCCCGGTCATATCCTCTGTTATCCCCATAGATAAGGATGTAATGTGATGACATCAGAACCTCTCACCTCCCCGGTCATATCCTCTGTTATTCCCATGGATAATGATGTAATGTGATGACATCAGAGCCACTTACCTCCCCAGTCATATCCTCTGTTATTCCCATAGATAATAATGTAATGTGATGACATCAGAACCTCTCACCTCCCCGGTCATATCCTCTGTTATCCCCATAGATAATGATGTAATGTGATGACATCAGAACTAGAGTTGAGCGCGGTTCGCGGTTCGAGGTTCTCCAGTTCTAGGCTCGAGTGATTTTTGGGGCTGTTCTAGATCGAACTAGAACTCGAGCTTTTTGCAAAAGCTCAATAGTGCTAGATACGTTCGAGAACGGTTCTAGCAGCAAAAAGCAGGGCTTTTTACAGCTACAGTGTGCAGGAGCCATCGCTGGCAGCCTGCCAGAAGCTGGTAACCAAGATAAACATCGGGTATCCAAGCAAAGCGCTTTGGTTAGTAACCCGATGTTTATCCTAGTTACGTGCAGGAAGCCCACACTTCCCCGCTCAGCTCACTCCGCCCCCTCCTGCCCGCGGCATGTACACATACACTCTCACACACACACACATACACACACACACACATACACACACACACACACACATGGTCCCGCTCGGCTTACCTGCGGTGATGAAGTCCCGC
The DNA here is from genome assembly GCF_048569485.1 of Anomaloglossus baeobatrachus. Lineage (NCBI taxonomy): Eukaryota > Metazoa > Chordata > Amphibia > Anura > Aromobatidae > Anomaloglossus > Anomaloglossus baeobatrachus. The sequence continues at coordinate 949,115,285 of NC_134353.1, read as the reverse complement.
CATCCCGACCTCAGCGCTGTCCCTGTCCTCCATGGCCGCCGCTTGTCACATCACCTCTCGCTTCCGACCCGAGACTGACTAGCGGTGACGTCACGGGCCTCTCGCGAGACTTGCTGTGAAGGCGCCGGTCATTGAACTCAGTGACAGGGGCTGTCGGCAGTGCTGGAGATCAGCGCAGGTAATGTACCTCGCTGACAGCAGCACTTGTCATCCCCCTGCAGTGACCTGGGCTGACCCATTGATGTTAGCTCAGGTCACTGCATTGCTCTCCCAGCCAATGGGGAACATCCTGCTCTTCATTGACTGGGACAGTGTGGATCGTCATGGCAACCCCTTGGATTACACCAGACCTGGATTTGTTTTTCATTCTAATAAATTGGTTAAAGAGGGAATGTTTTGGGGAGTGTTTTTTCAAATAAAAATGTGTTTGTCGTCTATTTTTTTTTATTACTGACTGGGTTGGTGATGTCGGGTATCTGATAGACGCCTGACCTCACCAACCCCAGGGCTTGATGCCAGGTGACTTACACATCTGGTATTAACCCCATATATTACCCCGTTTGCCACCGAAGCAGGGCGCGGGATGAGCTGGGGCGAAGCACCAGGATTGGCGCATCTAATGGATGCGCCACTTCTGGGGCGGCTGCGGCCTGCTATTTTTAGGCTGGGGAGAGTCCAATAACCATGGACCTCCCTAGTCTGAGAATATCAGGCCCCAGCTGTCTGCTTTACCTTGGCTGGTGATCCAATTTTGGGGGGACCCCTACGTGTTTTTTTTTTAAATTATTTATTTAATTTAAAATAACAGCGTGGGGTGCCCTCAGTTTTGGATTACCAGCCAAGGTGAGGTTGCCAGCTGTGGTCTGCAGGCTGCAGCCGTCTGCTTTACCCTAGCTGGCTACAAAACTAGGGGGAATCCTACGTCATTTTTTTTTCATTTTTTTGGCTAAATACAAAGCTAAGCACCCTTTAGTGCCACATGAAAGGCACCAAAGGGTGCTCCACTTTTTCTCCACTTTTTCTCCATTTTTTTCTCCACTTTTTCTCCACTTTTTCTACATTTTTTCTCCACTTTTTCTTCACTTTTTCTCCACTTTTTCTCCATTTTTTCTCCACTTTTTCTCCACTTTTTCTCCATTTTTTTCTCCACTTTTTCTCCACTTTTTCTCCACTTTTTCTCCACTTTTTCTCCACTTTTTCTACATTTTTTCTCCACTTATTCTCCACTTTTTCTCCATTTTTTCTCCACTTTTTCTCCACTTTTTCTCCACTTTTTCTCCATTTTTTCTCCATTTTTTCTCCACTTATTCTCCACTTTTTCTCCACTTTTTCTCCACTTTTTCTCCATTTTTTCTCCATTTTTTCTCCACTTATTCTCCACTTATTCTCCACTTATTCTTCACTTTTTCTCCACTTTTTATCCATTTTTTCTCCACTTTTTCTCCACTTTTTCTCCACTTTTTCTCCACTTTTTCTCCACTTTTTCTACATTTTTTCTCCACTTTTTCTACATTTTTTTCTACATTTTTTCTCCACTTTTTCTTCACTTTTTCTCCACTTTTTCTCCACTTTTTCTCCATTTTTTTCTACATTTTTTCTCCACTTTTTCTCCATTTTTTCTCCACTTTTTCTCCACTTTTTCTCCACTTTTTCTCCACTTTTTCTCCACTTTTTCTCTACTTTTTCTCCACTTTTTCTACATTTTTTTCTCCACTTTTGCTCCACTTTTTCTCCACTTTTTCTCCATTTTTTTCTCCACTTTTTCTCCACTTTTTCTCCATTTTTTTCTCCATTTTTTCTCCACTTATTCTCCACTTTTTCTCCATTTTTTCTCCACTTATTCTCCACTTTTTCTCCATTTTTTCTCCACTTTTTCTCCACTTTGTCTCCACTTTTTCTCCACTTTTTCTACATTTTTTTCTCCACTTTTGCTCCACTTTTTCTCCACTTTTTCTCCATTTTTTCTCCACTTTTTCTCCACTTTTTATCCATTTTTTCTCCATTTTTTCTCCACTTTTTCTCCACTTTTTCTTCACTTTTTCTCCACTTTTTATCCATTTTTTCTCCACTTATTCTCCACTTTTTCTCCACTTTTTCTACATTTTTTTCTCCACTTTTGCTCCACTTTTTCTACATTTTTTTCTCCACTTTTTCTCCATTTTTTTCTCCATTTTTTTCTCCATTTTTTCTCCACTTATTCTCCACTTTTTCTCCATTTTTTTCTCCATTTTTTCTCCACTTATTCTCCACTTTTTCTCCACTTTTTCTCCACTTTTTCTCCACTTTTTCTCCGTTCTTTTTCTATGGTCGGTCTACCCATTAGCTCTGCCATGCATACTGTAGCTCTACACCTACTGCACATGTTACTTTATGATTGACATCTCTTTCGCACCAGAGCTGTCTAAGCCTACTCTGACCCCATATTTGTCATTACTATATTGTCCTTGTACTGTATTATGACATTTGTATCAGGTGTTTCATTTCTTGCTGTGTTGCAATTTTTTTGCTGCATCACAATTGTACCTCTACATTGTTCGAGTTTATGTTATTGTTCTCTCACTCTTATGTGATACTGATTATTGTCATTTTTCATGATTACATGCAGATAAGTCCAATCTGACGAAGGCTCAGGCCGAAACGTCATTTGTAACTTGTTTTGGACAAAAACATATATGCTTATGAAAAAAAATGTTTTTCTTAATACGGACCAATAAAGAGTGATTTTGCATTACTATCCGTTGTGACTTACTGACTTAGTCTGGGAGATTTAGAGTGCCGAGGTTACTCACTAATTTTATCTATTATTACCTCTGAGCACCTATATACCAGTGAGCAGAGCTTCCTCTACAGTAGTTCTCCTGATTAGGCATGCCCTTACCTCATGGGCAGGGCATTGCAGCTTTGGTAGCAACCATTACGACATGGACTCTGCTGCTGTGGACCCGAGAAGAGTGAGTGCAGATTCATTGCACCCACACTCCTCACATGAAGGGTCCGCACTCCTAGAAAATGGGGGATACGTTCCCTGAGTGTCTCCCCCCCATATTCTAGACGGTCCAGAGTCGTCGTGGGACCCCTTTATTTTTTTTCTTACAATAAATTGGTGAAAGAGGAAATGTTTTGGGGACTGTTTTTTCAAATAAATTTCTTTTGTCGATTTTTTTTTTTTTTTTTGTTAGTACTGACAGTTTATGATGTTGGGTATCTAATAGACGCCATGACATCACAAACTGCTGGGCTTGATCTCAGGTGACTTTACAGCTAGTATCAACCCGATTTATTACCCCGTTTGCCACTGCACCAGGGCACGGGATGAGCTGGGGTGAAGCGCCAGGATTGGCGCATCTAGTGGATGCGCCACGTCTGGGGTGCCTGCGGCCTGCTATTTTTAGGCTGTGAAGGCCCAATAACTATGGACCTTCCCACCCTGAGAATACCAGACCACAGCTGTCCGCTTTACCTTGGCTGGTGATCCAATTTGGGGGGGACCCTACTTTTATTGTGTAATTATTAATATTTATAAAATAATTATAAAAAAGAGCCTGAGGGGACCTCCACATTGGATCCCCAACCACGGTAAAGCTGCCAGCTGTGGTTTTCAAGCTACAGCCGTCTGCTTTACCCTAGCTGGCTATCAAAAATGGGGGGACCCAACGTCATTTTTTTTTAACTAGTTTTTAAATAGAAAAAATTAATGGGCTTCCCTGTATTTTGATTGCCAACCAAGGTAACGGCAGGCAGATGGGGGTGGCAACCCATAGCTGTCTGCTTTATCTGCGCTGAGAATCAAAAATACCGCGGAGCGCTACGTCATTTTTTTAAAGATTTATTTTTACAGCACTGTGATGTCCAGCAATCAAAATACAGGGAAGCCCATTTTGTTTTTAGTTATTTAAATAAATAATTAAAAAAAATATATATGGGCTCCTGCTGCATTTTTTGTATTGCTAGCTAAGGGTAATCCAAGCAGCTACTGGCTGCTAACCCCCACTGCTTGATGTTACCTTCAATGGCAATGGAAAATCCAGGGAAGCATTTTTTATTTTTTTTGCCAAAAAACTAAAAAAAATGACGTGGGCTTCGCCATATTTTTGTATGCTAGCCAGGTACAGCAGGCAGCCACGGGCTGCCTCCAACCCCCAGTTGCCTATTTGTACCCGGCTGGGAACCAAAAATATAGGGAAACCCGTTTTTTTTTAATTATTTCACTTATTTCATGAAATAATTAAAAAACAAATGACGTGGGCTTCGCCCCATTTTTGTGTCCAGCCGGGTACAACTAGGCAGCTGGGGATTGGAATCCGCAGCACAGGCTAGCCCGAGGTTTCTGGGCGCCTCTGCTGCGGATTTCAGTCCGCAGCCGTCCCAGAAAATGGCGCTCTCATAGAAGCGCCATCATCTGGCGCTGTATCCAACTCTTCCAACAGCCCTGGAGCCGTGTGGCTTGTTGGGTAATCATGAGTTAATACTGGCTTTGTTTTACTAGCCAGTATTAAGCCAGAGATTCTTAATGTCAGGCACGTTTGACCCGGCCATTAAGAATCTCCAATAAAGGGTTAAAAAAAAACACCACACAGAGAAAAAATACTTTAATAGAAATAAATACACAGACACATTAGAGACTCCATCTTTATTACCCCCTGTCAACCCTCCACGATCCTGCTCTTCTGTCTTCTTTCTAGTGTAGTAGTAGTGACGATTGTAGTGAGGAAGGATGAGGTTCACCAGCTCATCACTTGGGGCTGGGGAACCTCATCCTCACTACAAAGCTCACTACAATCGTGCAGCCTTCACTCCGTGAGTGATCAGTGCTGGCTGTCAGCGGTAACGCTGACAGACGCGTTACCATAGCAATGGTGCTCTCGGAGCCGCGGTTAGCGGTGACGTCACCGCTAACTGCGTTGCTATGGCAACGGTGATCTCCGTTAATGACCGGCTGTGTCAGCCGGTCCCTAACGGAACGGGGAGTCGACCGTGTGCTAGTGCATGTCGCCGGTACACGGCGATACACATATGTGCACCGTGTACCGGAGAGATGCACTCGCAGGTCCTACATGACGTGTCATAGTCATGTGACCAGTCTGTAGCCAATGAGATAATAGCCACGTGACTGGTCACATGGCTATTTTGACGTCACGATAGGTCCTGCATCTCTGCTGGCAGTGCTGGTCACGGGGAGGATTCAGCGATCATCGGATGGAATAGCGGCAGGAGACAGAGTGCAGAAGGGATCGCGGGGACCGGTAAGTGTTATGGCAATGTTTATTAACTGTTTGTGTACATTTATCATGCATTTTTATATGTTTGTGAATGCCTCCCATTATAGCCTATTGGTTCGAGTTCGGTTCGTCGAACGTTCGACGAACTGAACTCGAACAGGACCTCCGTTCGGCGAACCGCCTCGAGCCGAACCGGGACCGGTTCGCTCATCTCTAATCAGAACCTCTCACCTCCCCGGTCATATCCTCTGTTATTCCCATAGATAATGATGTAATGTGATGACATCAGAGCCTCTCACCTCCCCGGTCATATCCTCTGTTATCCCCATAGATAATGATGTAATGTGATGACATCAGAGCCTCTCACCTCCCCGGTCATATCCTCTGTTATTCCCATAGATAATGATGTAATGTGATGACATCAGAACCTCTCACCTCCCCGGTCATATCCTCTGTTATTCCTATAGATAATGATGTAATGTGATGACATCAGAACCTCTCACCTCCCCGGTCATATCCTCTGTTATCCCCATAGATAATGATGTAATGTGGTGACATCAGAACCTCTCACCTCCCCGGTCATATCCTCTGTTATTCCCATAGATAATGATGTAATGTGATGACATCAGAACCTCTCACCTCTCCAGTAAGATGGAAGATTATCTCCAGGGTGAGGTTTACTATCCTCTCCGCCATCTTGCCTCTGTTCTTCTTCATTCTTGCAGAGACGTTATCAGCAGTGAATTCTTTATTGTAGGCATCTGAATGGAAAAATGATGAGACGATAAAAACAACGTAAACTTCATAGTAAACAATACGGATATAAGTTTACAGAGTAACCGTCATTTTAACCCTCTACCTTGATTTCTGACTCTAGGTGGTGCTGCACTTGCTCTGTGGACAGCACTGGGGGGGCGCAGGCGCAGCCCTGTGTAACATTAGTGTGGCTGGGATTTGTGGTGCCGCCCAGCAGAGAATCTATGTCTCTCTGCAGAATGCTGGGATCTGTAGTTCTCCGCTCTGTGCTGGGAGTCTTGTGTTCGCACGGGTCATGTTTAACCTTAAGAGCTTCTTCTGGCTCCAGGTATAAACAGATAAGTGCCCCAAAGACAGTATGCTACCACCACAGTGAATTCCTCCACAGTACCCTCCCCTCCACACACATAGTATGATGGACACCACACAATCCTTCATACTGTATAATTCCTCACATACAGTGTAATGGCCCCATCACAATCCTGTAAACAGTTCAGTGGCCCCACGTTGCCTTCCATATAGTAAAATGCCCTCCAGGGGCGGACATATCACTAGTGCAACCTGTGCAGCTGCACAAGGGCCCAGGAAATAAGGGGGTCACATCCACCTCCAAAGCAGCATGTAGCTTCTGTCAGAGAAACATTATTGGACTGCAAACGTTTGGGCCCCCTGGTCAAAATTGCTGTTACTGTGAACAGATAAGCAAGTTGAATATGAAATCTCTAAAAGGCAGAAAGTTGCAGATGAGACATTTCCTTTGTATTTTAAGCAAAAGAATAATAATTATTTTCATCATTTACTTTTTAAAAATTGCAAAAATTAAAATGGGCTGATGCAAAAGTTGGTCACCCTTGGATATGTGTGTGCTCAGATAACTTTGACCAAGGTTTCATCCCTTAATTACCCTATTAGGGTTATGATTTGTTCACTATCATCATTAGGAAAAGCCGGTGATGGAAATTTCACAGCTTTATAACATTCCAACCTCCTCTAACTATGTGCCAAAAACAGCAGCCATGGGTTCTCCTAAGCAGCTGCCTAGCACTCTGAAAATGAAAATAGTGAAGACCACAAAGCAGAAGACTATAAGACGATAGCAAAACGCTTTCAAGTTGCCCTTTCCTCAGTTTGATATGTAATTAAAAAATGGCAGTTACCAGGAACAGTGAAGGTCAAGATGAGGTCTAGAAAGAAAAATTTCTAAGAAAGCTGACAAAAGCAAATCAGTGATGAAATTCATGGATGAAATGCAGCCAATTCCCCGGCCAGCCGGCTATGACTGCCTTTAGCATGTGCTCATGTTTCACAAATGGATATAAAATCTTTCATATTAATAAAGGGAACCTGTCACCTGAAATTTCGCTATTAAAACTAAAAGAATCCCCTTCTGCAGCTCCCGGGCTGCATTCTAGAAAGGTTCATCTTGCTACTGGCCCCCCTTTCAGACCTAAATAAACACTTTATAAAATCTTACCTTTTGGTATGCTAATGATGTTTTATGGCCACGGGGACAGGCTGTATTGCATCCGTTATTTTCCCTCCTGCCGCTGTTCGCCGTCCCCCAGTGTTGATTGACAGATGACGCCGCCGCTCTCCTGTTACTCAGTGCTCTTGAAGTCTGGCGCATGCCCAGTGGCACTATCACTGGACAGCACTTTTCAAATCGCCAGCGCGGGTGATCTTATTGCGCAGGCGCGAGATTATGGGTGGGTACTTGGATGACGTTGGTGATGACATAGCCATAGGCTAAGAGGCACTTCCAGGTTAGTGCGCGTTGGCCCTTTCACAAAAGGTGCATGCATGCCCTAAGATTGCTACCAGGAGACCTGTGAGGCATACGCAGGCTTCGGAGTTGGCAGAAGGGACCAGGGACGGAGCAGCTGGGATAGGGAGTGTGCTGAGGAGGAGGGGCAGGACAGTGCGAGAATTGCAGGTAAGGGCGTTATAGTAGCCCCTCTCCTTATGCCCCCTCCTTTTACAGGAATCTCTTGAGGAGAAGGACATAATATTCTTATTAGGCTCCTATGATCTCTCCTCAGGATCAAACCCCTTCCAGTCCACTAAGAGGATGGTTTTACCTTGAACTCTTTCAGAATCCCGGAAGTAGCAGCTCAGGGCAGGTTTGAGAAGAGAAACATGGAACAAGTTGGAAATACGCAAGGAGGCTGGAAGCGCTAGCTTGTAGGACACATCATTGATCAGCTGGAGCACCTTGAAGGAACTGATAATGCAGGGACCTAACTTGTAGGACGGCAACTTGAGGCAGACATATCTGGGATTGTCTCTGGGCTGGAACAAAGTGAGGTCTAGGCGTCTCTTATCTGCATGCCTCTTCATTTGGATGGAGGACTGCTCAGGGGAGGACTTGGTCTACGCCCAGATATCGAAGAAAGTCTTGACAGGAGAATCGGCTGTAGGGTTGCTGAGGGTAATCACCATAGGGAACTGGATTTTGGGCTGCTGTCCATATATTATATGGAACGGAGAGTTAACAGTACTCACTCATGTGAGGTTTTGGGGTTCTGTAACAAGCAGATGAGGGACAGGCCGAGACAAATTCCACAACGTCTTTACGCAGCAATGGCCACCTGTAATGCAGGATCAGCAGAGTTGTGTTTTGTTCGGCGTGACAAGCCAGCTTAGATGAGAGACCCCATTGCAACACACACCCATCTGCCTCAGCAACGAATAACGTCTTTCCGGGTGGGACTCAAGACACGCTTACTGGTGCTACTGGGAGCATCTTAGAGGGGTCAATATGTTGAGGGTTTTCCTCTTGATCGGCAGACAGAAAGGACCTGGAAAAGTGCATTAAATCTGCCAAGACGTTTGACTCGGCCAGACAGAAGTAAAGAACAAAGTCAAAACGAACAAAGAACAGCAACGAGCGGGTTTAGCACGGACTCAGTCTGTGAGCCAACTGTAGGGTAGGCCAGGTTCTTGTGGTCAGTACCCACCCCAGAAGTTATCGCCACTCCTCCAAAGCCATCTTAATCGCCAACAGTGCTCAGTAGCGAATTGAGCAATTGTGCTCAGAAGCAAAGAAGACCCTGGAAAGTAAACCGCAGGTTAATGTCTTACCAGCAGCCGACTTCTGTGTGAGAAGTGCACCGACCCTGGAGGACAAAGGATCCACTTCCAGAAGGAACTGCCCATTAATGTCCGGTCTATGCAACGCCGGGCCGAAAAGAAGGCCTACTTGAGGGTGATAAATGTGCTGCCCGCTTTTGGAATCTACATCTTAGGATTCTCCCTCTTGCTTGTCAGGGCAATGATGTGCAGAATCCGGGAAAAAAACTGATTGAGTGCGACAGGATTGAAAGATTTTGGAAACAAGTCCAAGGGGTAGTGAGGAAAATCTGGAATAGAAATGTGGAGTTGGATCCAATGGTCTGGTTATTTCATTATCAGCATCGGGAGGAGGGAGAGAAAGGGGGAGACAAGTTACCGAATCTTTTCCATGATTTAGCAATGATAAGTAAAAGGGCTATTCTTCAGAAGTGGCTGGTGAAGGAAGTACCAACGAAAGAAGAACTGGTTAATCAATTGAAAAAAACGCTCATGTTGGAGAAGGTGATGGTGGAGAGGTGTAAAGAAAGGATGACAGCAACATTTTTCAGTAAATGGAGAAAGTTCATAAGCGTTATATGTTCTAGAGAAGAATCAATACAAATAATGTCCACATTTGTGTCTACGGAATGGTACATGAAGGAAGATCTGTCAGGGTCCCTGTGCGAGCTGAAAGTATAGTTGGCCAAATTCTGGGTCGTGTCGCATGGAGAGGGGAGGGGGGGGATGGAAGGGATAGTGTTTATAAGTAATGTTTGTAACAAGTTATCAAGGAATGCTGAAAGGGGGGTAGCGGAGATTGAATAATGGAAATATACATTGATGAAGAAGGGGAAGGAGCAAATTTGATGACCGTGACAAATATTTGATCGATAAATTGTAGAGACTATGTTATTTGATATTTTGATTTGTTGACCCTTATTTTCTTCATTCTGTACCCTATTTTAGCATTGCAAAAAAATAAATAAAAATTTGGTTTAAAAAAAATAAACTGAGTGATGAACTAATGGTAATAATTGGCAAAACCGAGCAACATCTCCTCCATCTCCTGCCCCCCCCTCCATCCGCCACCGCTCTCCCCCATCAGCCGCTGCCCCCTCCCCGATCTGCTGCCCGCTCTCTCCCATCCTCTTCATCTGCTGCCCCCCTCCCATTCTCCTTGATCTGTTGCCTCCTTCATCTGTTGCCTCCTTCATCTGCTGTGATCCTGCTGCCTAGATCCATTCTCTAAGGTAGTTATCCACAATCTCACCTCCCACTCTGCTTCCACATCTTCTCCCCCCTTCCCTCCTATCCTCTGCCGCTCCTGCATCCATTGCGCCCTCTCCCATACTCCGCCGCTCCTCAAACCGCTGCCGCGCCCTCTCCCGTCTGCCACCACCCTCTTACATCCACTGCTGCTCTACTCATTTGCTGCTCCCCTTCATCTGCCGCTGCCCCCCCCCATCTGCTGCCTCATCGAACTGCCTCCATCTCTCCTGTGATCCTGCTGCTGTTCTCATCCATCCCGTAAGTATTGTTCGTTGCTCTTTTCTAACTATCCCCAATCCCACCTTCCGCTCCCTCGAAAACCCAACCCCCCCCGCCTGCTTGCCGCCAAGTGCTGATCAGCGACATGATTGGTTGATCAAGTACATAAATTGCTTGAGTTTTTGCTTTTTTTGTGCACCCCAACTAAAAAAGACAAAACTTGAACAATAAGGTACCTGATCAGCAAGCGTCCTGCAGTCGTACTCGACTTTAGACAGGACTTCTTTTTTCCCTGCGATGGATGGACATCCCCCCCCTCTCGGTGGTGCATGCATGGGTGAAACTAGTAAATGCAATGCTCCTCTATGAACGGATGGTATATCAAAGTAGGGGTTGCCCGGATAACTATAATAAGGTCTCGGAGATGTGGAATTCCTCTTCTTTGACGTTGCCCTTTTAAAAAGTGATAATTGTCTGAATTGTCCGTTCGCTCTTATTTTGTAGTAAACATATTATGGTCTGGTACTAATGTTGAATGCTCCTTGGCTGGCGCCTATAGCAGAAACAGTCACTGTGATACTTTTATGTTTTCTTCTTTTGTTCTCTGTGTCTTGGGAAGGTAAATCTGCTCCCCAGGTACCTGGAATTTGCTTTTTCTTTGTACGGAACTCGCTTACGGTTTTGCATTGTACATGTCCTTATTCGTTCCTGGTTGATTTCTGTTACTTAATATACAAATTTAAAAAAATGATGGTTTTCAGGATCTAAGGATTCCTGGTTATAAATTCCAATTATTAGGACAAGATCCGACAGTCATCTTCTGATCTCTATGGCCTTTTCTCAGGAGATTGGGATTGAGGATAAAAGCCCCGACCTTCACCGCCTTTGGGTTTCCAGAGGAAAAATACCTTCTCTTTCGTTTGACTTCAAAAAAACATTTCTTGTCAAAATAATGTATTAACTTTATCATATGCGTTATACCCTATACACTGTGTGCAGAATTATTAGGCAAATGAGTATTTTGATCCCATGATCATTTTTATACATGTCGTCCTACTCCAAGCTGTATAGGCTGAGAGCCAACTACCAATTAAGTAAATCCGGTGCTGTGCCTCTCTGTAATGAGGAGGGGTGCGGTGTAATGACATCAACACCCTATATAAGGGGTGCTTAATTATTAGGCAACTTCCTTTCCTTCGGTAAAAAGGGTCAGAAGAGAGATTTGACGGGCTCTGAAAAGTCCAAAATTGTGAGATGTCTTGCAGAGGGATGCAGCAGTCTTAAAATTGCCAAACTTTTGAAGCGTGATCACCGAACAATCAAGCGTTTCATGGCAAATAGCCAACAGGGTCGCAAGAAGCGTGCTGGGCAAAAAAGGCACAAAATAACTGCCCATGAATTGAGGAAAATCAAGCGTGAAGCTGCCAAGATGCCATTTGCCCCCAGTTTGGCCATATTTCAGAGCTGCAACGTTACTGGAGTATCAAAAAGCACAAGGTGTGCCATACTCAGGGACAGGCCAAGGTAAGGAAGGCTGAAAAACCACCACCTCTGAACAAGAAACATAAGATAAAACGTCAAGACTGGGCCAAGAAATATCTTAAGACTGATTTTTCACAGGTTTTATGGACTGATGAAATGAGAGTGACTCTTGATGGGCAGATGGATGGGCCAGAGGCTGGATCAGTAAAGGGCAGAGAGCTCCAATCCAACTCAGACGCCAGCAAGGTGGAGGTGGGGTACTGGTATGGGCTGGGATCATCAAAGATCAACTTGTGGGACCTTTTCGGGTTGAGGATGGAGGGAAGCTCAACTGCCAGACCTACTGCCAGTTTCTGGAAGACAACGTCTTCAAGCAGTGGTACAGGGAGAAGTCGCTATCGTTCAAGAAAACCATGATTTTCATGCAGGACAATGCTCCATCACATGCATCCAACTTCTCCACAGCATGGCTGGCCAGTAAAGGTCTAAAAGAGGAAAAAATAATGACCTGGCCCCCTTGTTCACCTGATCTGAACCCCATAGAGAACCTGTGGTCCCTCATAAAATGTGAGATTTATAGGGAGGGAAAACAGTACACCTCTGGGAGCAGTGTCTAGAGGCTGTGGTGGCTGCTGCACGTAATGTTGACCGTAAACAGAACAAGCAATGACAATCTATGGATGGTCGGCTGCTGGGTGTCATCATAAAGAAAGGTGGCTATATTGGTCGGTCATTAATTTTTTGGGGTTTTGTTTTTGCATGTCAGAAATGTTTATTTCTAAATTTTGTGCAGTAATATTGGTTTACCATGTAAAAATAAACAATGCTTAATAATTCTGCACAGTAATAGTTACCTGCACAAACAGATATCCTCCTAAGATAGCAAAATCTAAAAAAAACCCACTCCAACTTCCAAAAATATTAAGCTTTGATATTTGAGTCTTTTGGGCTGATTGAGAACATAGTTGTTGATCAATAATAAAAAAAAAATCTTCTAAAATACAACTTGCCTAAGAAATCTGCACCCAGTGTATAGAGGGATAGATAGCTTGGACAGCTGGTTTTTTTTTTTTTGTAAAAAAAAAAAATGACGATGGGCCCCCCCATTTTTCATATCCAGCACAGGAACAGCAGCTGCAACCCTCAGCTGTCTGCTGTACCTTAGTACAGTACCATAGTTGTTGATCAATAATAAAAAAAAATCCTCTAAAATACAACTTGCCTAATAATTCTGCTCACAGTGTTGGTGTCTATTTGCTATTTTTGCAAAAATAAAGTTTTATTTTTTTTTTTATTCCTATGTACATTCATTTTTAAAAAAAAAAAAAAATAGTTATTTATTAGGCTCTTGGGTCTCATGGGTGGGAGAGAAAGTCCCCTCCATTATCTAACCACCCAGAGTCCTTGGTTGCTATTAAACGCAGCATCTTAGGGGGTAAAGTTGGGGATCAGAGTTCTCTCCAATCCCAATCATTATGGCAGGAGCCCGGCTGTCAGGCACTGTTATTTGGGTTTATGTCTCTATGTTCTGTATTCTGTTACCAAACACTGACATGAGTGTAATAGGAGACGATGGTTTCTTAGACCCAAATTGGACAAATACTTTTTCTTCATCAGAACTGACCGCGGATGATGAAGAAATCGTCCGCAGTCACATGAGTATAATTCACCCCCAGCTGTGTATTATCATCCATATTATATATCCACAACCTGTGACATCACATATAACAGTATCACATTATTATCAATCAATATTCTCATGAAAATGTGACTATACATCTAAGAGCCTCACCGGGGCGGTGATCTGTAGGAATCTCCTCGTTACTCCGCTGATCGCCCCTCACATTTCTCTCTGGAGAATTAATATTGTTCAGATCTTTATCCGGATCCAAAAGCTGCAAAACAAAATATTGTAAAAGTCCCCGGGAATAATGGAGCTAAGATCCGGACATGTGAGGTCTGTGGTCAGCTGTGATCCTGCCGTCTCCACCGCTCTCATTACACAAGTATATAACATCTAATCAGAATGAGAAGCCAGCACAAATTCTAAACTGTACTTACTAATAAATGGAGATTTTTGGCAAAATATTGCAGTACTTTGAGCTACCCCGCCACTCCACGGCAAATCTCAAGGGGCAGTCCTACACAGGACTTCAGATAAATAAAATATTAGTGTAGGACTGCCCCTTGAGATTTGCCGTGGAGTGGCGGGGTGGCTCGGGGTATTGCAATATTTTGCCAAAAATCTCCATTTATTAATAAGTACAGTTTAGAATTTGTGCTGGCTCCTTATTCTGATATAACATCTAATACTGGAGGAGAAACGAAGACTGAACACAAGGAGGTCACAGCCGTCTACACCTCATAGGGGAAGTCTCCATCTACCTGAGGATCCTGTGGAGGAGGAGGAGGAGCGGGACATCTCTCTGGGGTCGTCCTCGTACTGGAGTGACCTGCAGGAGACACAGACAGGACGGACATCATTATTACATACAGATAATTATAGGCCGGGTGTATTCAGTCCTGTCTATTACCTGGTGATGTGCGGGGCTGGGGCTCCTCCATCATCACCTCCTTGTACCGGTCCTTGTGTCCTTCTAGATACTCCCACTCCTCCATGGAGAAATAGACGGTGACGTCCTGACACCTTATAGGAACCTGACAACACAATGATACCGTCATCACCCAGAATCCTCCAGTGCCGTCCTGTATAATGTCCCAGCATTCCCACCAGTGTCACCTCTCCAGTCAGCAGCTCCAGCATCTTGTTGGTGAGTTCTAGGATCTTCTGATCATTGATGTCCTCATGTATCCGGGGGTGAGGTGGAGGCCCCGGGATTGGGCTCAGGGTTCCTCCCCGTCCTTCAGACACAGGGACCTGACAGCGATCACTAGAGGTCTTCACTACTGTGTAATCCTGAGTGTGGAGACATTAATAATATCACTACAGACATTTCCACAGTCCATCACCTCCCCTGTCATATCCTCTGTTATTCACATAGATAATGATGTAATGTGAGGACATCAGAACCTCTCACCTTCCTGGTCATATCCTCTGTTATTCCCATTGATAATGATGTAATGTGATGACATCAGAGCCTCTCACCTCCCCGGTCATATCCTCTGTTATTCCCATAGATAATGATGTAATGTGATGACATCAGAACCTCTCACCTCCCCGGTCATATCCTCTGTTATCCCCATAGATAATGATGTAATGTGATGACATCAGAGCCTCTCACCTCCCCGGTCATATTCTCTGTTATTCCCATAGATAATGATGTAATGTGATGACATCAGAACCTCTCACCTCCCCGGTCATATCCTCTGTTATCCCCATAGATAATGATGTAATGTGATGACATCAGAGCCTCTCACCTCCCCGGTCATATCCTCTGTTATTCCCATAGATAATGATGTAATGTGATGACATCAGAACCTCTCACCTCCCCGGTCATATCCTCTGTTATTCCCATAGATAATGATGTAATGTGATGACATCAGAACCTCTCACCTCCCCGGTCATATCCTCTGTTATTCCCATAGATAATGATGTAATGTGATGACATCAGAGCCTCTCACCTCCCCGGTCATATCCTCTGTTATCCCCATAGATAATGATGTAATGTGATGACATCAGAGCCTCTCACCTCCCCGGTCATATCCTCTGTTATTCCCATAGATAATGATGTAATGTGATGACATCACAGCCTCTCACCTCCCCGGTCATATCCTCTGTTATTCCCATAGATAATGATGTAATGTGATGACATCAGAACCTCTCACCTCCCCGGTCATATCCTCTGTTATTCCCATAGATAATGATGTAATGTGATGACATCACAGCCTCTCACCTCCCTGGTCATATCCTCTGTTATTCCCATAGATAATGATGTAATGTGATGACATCAGAACCTCTCACCTCCCCGGTCATATCCTCTGTTATTCCCATAGATAATGATGTAATGTGATGACATCAGAACCTCTCACCTCCCCGGTCA
This sequence comes from Anomaloglossus baeobatrachus, assembly GCF_048569485.1. NCBI lineage: Eukaryota > Metazoa > Chordata > Amphibia > Anura > Aromobatidae > Anomaloglossus > Anomaloglossus baeobatrachus. The sequence goes on along the minus strand of NC_134353.1, from coordinate 949,099,288 downwards.
TATCCTCTGTTATTCCCATAGATAATGATGTAATCTGATGACATCAGAACCTCTCACCTCCCCGGTCATATCCTCTGTTATTCCCATAGATAATGATATAATGTGATGACATCAGAACCTCTCACCTCCCCGGTCATATTCTCTGTTATTCCCATAGATAATGATGTAATGTGATGACATCAGAACCTCTCACCTCCCCGGTCATATCCTCTGTTATCCCCATAGATAATGATGTAATGTGATGACATCAGAGCCTCTCACCTCCCCGGTCATATCCTCTGTTATTCCCATAGATAATGATGTAATGTGATGACATCACAGCCTCTCACCTCCCCGGTCATATCCTCTGTTATTCCCATAGATAATGATGTAATGTGATGACATCAGAACCTCTCACCTCCCCGGTCATATCCTCTGTTATTCCCATAGATAATGATGTAATGTGATGACATCACAGCCTCTCACCTCCCTGGTCATATCCTCTGTTATTCCCATAGATAATGATGTAATGTGATGACATCAGAACCTCTCACCTCCCCGGTCATATCCTCTGTTATTCCCATAGATAATGATGTAATGTGATGACATCAGAGCCTCTCACCTCTCCAGTAAGATGGAAGATTATCTCCAGACTCAGGTTTAATATCTTCTCCATAATTTGGTCTTTGTCCTTATTCATCTTTCTTGGGTCAATCAGGAAAAATCTATTTTGAAAAAAACAATAGAAGATTCTTTGTTGTAAAGAGGATGAGATAAGGTTAAAGAAAATCAACAAAAAGGGAAAAACTCAAAAATTAACTGAAGTGAATAAGGGGAACTAATTTGTTAAAATATAAAAGTGTAGATGTCGTCTTCCCTCTTCTATTGAACAGATAACTAATTGAGGCGGCTCCTCAGATCCGACCATGAGCGCTGCAGGCGATCACTCCTCGGCAGATGTTCTTCCAGTCAATGTAAACTGGGACTGACAAATATCACAGGAGCATAAGAGCGGGAGTGACGGGGGATTTATTGCACACATTCTGCAACCAAATCTGCATCTCCTGGCAGGAAAACTGCAGCTGCAAAAAGGCACGTTTCTTCTGCAATTTGGTGCGTTTTTCATTTTTTTCATGCGTTTTTGGATGGGGTTTTTCACTACTTAAATGGAGCAAATGCAGAAAGAATTGACACGCTGCAGGTTTTTTCTGCAACCAGATCTGCAAGGAAAACACCCTGCACGTGTGCACGACACCTCAGGCTTCTCATTGACTTTGCTGGCATAAGGATATCCTTTCAGATTTGTGAAAATCTGTAAGAAAAATTGTATCAAAAAACGTGGAAAAAACGCAATGTGTGCACACAGCCTTACACTGGTGAGCACTAGGGAAGGAGGTCACACCTGGCCTGAACCTTCTCTGCTAGTCTGGGTTTTTGTTGCAATGTAGAAGGGACGGCGGGGTGCAGGGGCTGCCGTGGCAGGGACTACCTTCTAACTGCAGCGCAGCATTAGATCAGCACTTTGCACCGCCGCCTCCGTTCCACTACAGGGGAAGGGGTGCTGGGACTTGTAGTGAGGGTCACACTCTTTCAGGCTGTAACTGTGACGCCCTGGACTAGTCAGGTCGTCCCACGTAGTCCCATACACACACACCCCCCTCCTTAAAAAGGTGACAGCAGCCAAACTTCAAAACCTTGTCACCACCCTCCAGTTTTGATGTCCACACCAGGGGGGGCGGAGCCAGGAGGTTGGTCCCACCCACCCAGGAGTTCACAGGCCTAGAGGCGGGAAAAACAGAGTAGATGATTAGCTTTGACAGTGGAGAAGAGAAGTCAAGTTCACGGGCAGACCTGTGACCAGGCCTGCCATAGTCTACCAGGTGTCTGGGTTGGAGCCCAGTCACCTCTGGCAAGGAGGCAGACGGTGGTGGCCACCTGAAGGAGCTGGGACTACAGCCGGTGGAACCGTAGGGACCGGGGTTGGGCGGTGGCCCGCCGGTACCGAACCGGGGAGCAGATTGGAAACCGGAGCACCAGGAGAGGTACTCAGACCCAGGACGAAGCCCAGAAACCACTAGGCTAAGTCGAATCAACTGATTGAGGACTGGACTTTAGGACCTTTCCCACACAAGACCCGACTGAAGACAACAGCCCAACCATTAGGGTAAAGCCACCGCCAAGGCATAGAGACCCAAGGGGCCAGTGTCTGCGGGCAAACAGGGCTCTCCCGACACCCAGCCAGCCGGGGAGCGGACTACCGTTGCTTAGGAATAGGAGTCATAACATTCACATTAAAGAGGTGCAGGAGAAAGGCGGAAACCACCAACCTGTTAAGGGGAAGCTGCAGCCGGCTGCGGGCACCGTTCATCATCCCGTTTGGTTTACCAGAGACTCCAGTGTGTTGTATCATAGTGAGTACACCAGTGCCTTCGGGCCGCGCACAGCACCGCACCAGCACCCAGCACGCGCCCATCCCCTCGCCTCAGCACCTCCCTCGGTCCCCCGGGACCATCACTCCCCTACCCACGGAGGGGTCAACACCATTCACCACAACCCGTGGGTGGCTTCACGAACTTTAATCCCTTACAAACCACCGCGGCCCCGCCCGTGGAACTCCCCACCGAAGTCCCTGCGTGTAGCGCCAATGTACCGCCCCGAGGCTCAGCTGCGACCGCCGAGCTGCTCGGATCCATGCTCGTACTGCAGGTGGTGGCTCGAGTCTCTCACGGACCCGGGGGTCACGTTGCTCTGCAAGGGAGTTGGCGCTACACGCGGGAACTTGGGTGAGGAGTTCCACGGCCGGGGCCGCGGTGGTTTGATTTGGGATGTAAGTTCGTGACGCCACCCACGGGTTGTGGTGATTGTAGACACCACCGCTGCGGTGAAGGTATGGGGGCTCCCGGGAGTGGTGTAATAGCGCAGCTAGGTGTTGACCCCTCCGTGGGTAGGGGGTGTTGGTTCCGGGGCCCAGTTGGCGAGGGCCGGGGTGCAGGGTGAAGTGTTGCGGTGCGGTGCGCGGCCCGAAGGCACTGGTGTACTCACTATGACACAAGACACCGGAGTCTCTGGGAAACCAAACGGAGTGATGAACGGGGCCCGCAGCCGGCTGCAGCTTCTCCCAGAATAGGTTGGTGGTTTCCGCCTTTCTCCTGCGCCTCTGTGTGTAAATGTTTGACTCCTATGCCTAGACACCGGTAGTCCGCTCCCCGACTTGCATATGCCGTAGAAGCCCGTTTGCCTGCAGACGCTGGCCCTTTGGGTCTCTATGCCTTGGCGGTGGCTTTAACCTGTATGGTTGGGCTGTTGTCTTCTAATGGGACTTGTGTGGGATAGGTCCTAAAGTCCTGTCGGTTCAGGGCTTTGTACTGGGTCTGAGTACCCCTCCTGGTGCTCCGGTTTCCAATTGGTTCCCCGGTTCAGTACCGGCGGGCCACCGCCCGACCCCGGTCCCTACGTTTCCACCGGATGTAATCCCAGCTCCTGCAGGCGGACACCACCGTCTGCCTCCTTGCCAGTGGAGACTGGGCTCTGACCCAGCCACCCGGTAGTCTCTTGGCAGACCTGGATACAGGACTGCCCGTGAACTTGTCTGCTCTACAACTCCTCCTGACTACTCTCCTCACAACCTTGAACTCGACTCCGTGTTTTCCCTCCTCCAGGCCTGTGAACTCCTCGGTGGGTGGAGCCAACCGCCTGGCCCGCCCACCCCTGGTATGGACATCAAACCTGGAGGGTGGTGACAAGGCCTTTAGTTTGACTGGTGTCACCTAACCGGGAGGGGTGTGTGGTGTTGTGTGTGACTACCTGGGACGACCTGACTAGTCCAGGGCGTCACATTCCCACTTGGTTTATGCAGACCGTCCACGGGCTGCCCGTCCATCACCGGTTTATTTTGCTTCTGGAAAACAGAAAAACGGGAACATGGTACAAGCATAATAACATTTGTACAAACTGTCAAATTTTTCGATCTTCCCTTACGGGAGGCACATACTTAAACGTTCCAATAACATTTTTATTAACACGGGAACCGGGTCCTCAGTCACCCACCCAAACAACCTAGCCTTGATGCTGCCCCTAAGAAGTGGGAGGCACCCCTTTTCCCCAGTCCAGGAACGGGCCCAGGTGTTTTAACGGGACGGGTGCAGGTTTTACAGTCCTTTCAGGGGCCCCACGTCCAGGGGATCCCTGACTCGGAGGATGGCCACCGGTTGTAGTGGTGGCGGGCCTCGGCCAACAGCTTCCCGCAGGCCCATCCTCCAGTCTGCCTCTCCAGAGGAGGTGAAACCGGACGGCCGGTTAAGGGAGGGGTTATTTACATGCCCAATAGTTTTTGGGTGGCCTGCAAGTTCTCGGCCTTGTCTTTTGTAAAATGGGGGCAATAAAAGTCCCAACAGGGACGGGCAGTCAGGGTCCCAACGGGTACTTCAACATGGTAGCTGGGAACCGCTACCACACTTTAACTTTCTTCTTCATACATCTCCTCAATCAAGATCTCGGAGCTGTACGGTGGGGGAGGGGACTGGGGCCGCCTTGGAACATTATGGCTCTCCTTCCTCTTCACATTGAGAGCAAATCAGCCCCTCTCCCTGCAGTGACGCGTGTATGTCACCAGATCACCGGGTAGCAGATCACGGTCCGGGTGACCCATCGGGAGGTGGGAGTTAACGTCCCAACGGGATACAAAGATTTCGGCCTCCAGGCCCGGTTCTAAGATGAACCCCCATCCACGCTGGGGGTGAAACCGGCGGACTTGGCCTTCATAGGTCTGGCCCCGCACCCGGAAGGTGGCACTCCGCAAATTTTCCTTTTCGCGGATGGTGTGGGCCAGTACCTCTGCTCTCTGCCATTCCCGGACTGCAATTTCTCGGCCCAGTTAGTTCGGCTAACGCTCCCAATATGGAGCATCCACATGCTCCCGCTGCGCGAGGGTCGGGCCCTGCCGGAGCTCCCCCGTACCAGCTACGACCGGTACCTTTGAGGTTGGGGAGCCCTGCAATGACGTGGCCTGTATTGCTGCTCTGCAGCGGCAACCCTGCGCTGCCTCAGCCGAGGCCTGGGGTTCGGGAGCGACGGGCCTCACCTGCCGGGCCTTCTTCCGGACAGCTTCCACCTTCTCCGTGGCCGGGCGGACTGCCGGGACCGGGACCTCTTTGGGCGCGGTCACTTCCGGGACCGGCGGCTTCACCTTGCGGATGGGCACCTCCTGGGGAACCTTCCACAGCAACGGGATCGGTGCAGGCTGCAAGAAGGGCCGTCCACGGGTGGCGTCCACAGGCTTGTCCTAATGGGCAGATGGGATGGACTCCGCGGCCGGTGTCGGGGGCAGCGGACCGATTGGCGGGGCAGCGGCAACCGATACGGACGGCGGGGGAAGCAGCAGGGTGAGCGGCAGCAGATTGGGCCCCTCAGCCGCAGCGGCCATTCCCTCGGGGACACAGGGACGTGGGTCGCCTACCCGCTCCTCCAACACTGCCTCCACCTCGCGCCTCCGCACAGCCGCAGCTACTTCCTCCATTTCGGCCACCCACTTTTCCATGAGGAACCGGACTTGGGCCTGTAAACGGCAACACATCTGCGCTGTCCGGGCTTCCACCCACGCCGCTGTTCCTGGCATGGGCTCTGGGATTTCGGGTTTGCCGGACGGGATGGACATGCTGCTCGGTGGATGTGCAGGAACCAGATGGGTAGCAGAGTCCTGGCGTCCCTGCCTTTTATCTCCTCAGTCACATGAGGCCGGAATCTTCACCCGCCCCCCCCCCCCCCCCTTGGTGTTTTTCGAGCACTTCACTTGCTTTTTGCTCCGCTCTCGGGAGGCGGGGCTTCGTCTTCGCGCTTTTTCTGTTCAGAGAAGACGGCTCGGGCGGGAACTTTTCGCACCCAAGATGGCGGATTCTCCAATTTTTCAGTGGGACGCCGCTAACAACAATCCCAAGGCGCACTTCCACAGGTAAGTGGACGGTTCTATCCTGTTCACAGACGCCAGAAGAGTCGATGTGTACCGCCCCACGGCTCGGCTGCGACCGCTGAGCCCCTATGTCCTTCGACTGTGCGGGCATGCGAGATGGAGGCGAATTTGGAGGAGCGGGTGGGCAACCCACGCCCCTATGTCCTGGAGGGACCGGTCGCTGCGGCTGAGGGACCCGGTCTGCCCCTGCTTCCCCTGTCGCCTCCTCCACGGCCCGTTCCAGTTGCGGCTGCCCCCCTGCTCGTCCTGCCGCCCCCGACACCGGCGGTGGAACTCGTCCTAACTGCCCGTGAGGACCCACCTGTAGACGCGGCTCGCGGACGGCCGTATGCTTGGCCCGCATCGACCCCGCTACCCTGGAAGGTGCCCGCCCCGGACGTAGTCGCGCCAGAAAGCGACGCCCAGAGAGGCCCCGGCCCCAGCAGTCCGCCCGGCCAAGAGGGAGGCCATCGCAAACCGAAGACCCGCCCAGCAGGTAAAGCTGGCCGATTCCTGACCCCAGGCCTTGGCTGAGGCAGCGCAGGGTTGTTGCTGCAAGGCAGCGCTCCAGGCCGCGAAACAGCGGGGTTCCCCAGATGAGGTGCAGGTCGTGGCTGGCACGGGGGAGCTCTAGCTGGGCCCAACCCACGCGCAAGGAGGGCAACTGGACGCCCCGTACTGTGAGCGGCAGCAGCGCCAGCTGGGTCGGGAAATCGGCGCCCGGGAGAAGCAAAAGGCCGAGGTGCTGGCCTGTACAATCTGGGAGGAGAATCTCCGGAGTGCCACCTACAGAGTACGGGGCCCGAGGCATGAAGGCCAGGTCAGAAGGTTTGACCCCGACAGAGGGTGGGGGTTCGTGTTTGAGCCCGGTTTGGAAGCGGAGGTCTTCGTGTCCCGTCGGAACGTCTACCCCCACCTGCCCATGGGCCACCTGGACCGTGACCTGATCCCCGGAGAGCTGGTTAGCTACACCCGCCATTGTGGGGAGAGGGGCTAGTTTGCTGAGCGTACAGAGGAGGGCACGCCATGAAGACCCGGAGCGCTCCCAGACCCCTCCCCCACCGTACATCCCTTGAGTGACCGTTGAGGCTGAGTATGAGGAGGATGAAAGTTAAAGGCAGCGGATTCCGGCTGCCAAGTTGAACAGTCCCCATTGGGACCATACTGCCCATACTGGGACTTTGTTTTTGCCCCATTTTCATAAAGATAAGGCCGAGAACTTACAGGCCAACCCAAAAACTATTGGGCTTGTAAATAATCTCTAACCGGCCTTCCGTTTCACAGCCTCCGGAGAGGCAGACTGGAGGATGGGCCTGCGGGAAACAGATGGCCGAGGCCCGCCACCATTGCAACCGGTGGCCATCCTCCGGGTCAGCGGCCCCCTGAACGAGGGGCCTCTGAAGAGACAAGCAGATGTGAAACCTGCACCCATCCCGTTAAACAATGCCTGGGCCCGTTCCTGGACTGGGGCAGCATCAAGGCTAGGTTTGTTTGGGTGGGTGACTAAAGGACCCAGTCCCGTTCCCGCATTAATAAAAGTGTTACAGTTTGCAATGTTTAAGTATGTACCTCCCGTAAGGGAAGATTCAAAAAAAAATATGCATAATGTTTAAAAATGTTTTATCTTTTTGCAGTTACAAAATAAACCGGTGATGGACGGGCAGCCCGCGGACGGTCTGCATTAAACCAAGGGGGAATGTGACGCCCTGGACTAGTCAGGTCGTCCCACGTAGTCCCATACACACACACACCCCCCTCCTTAAAAAGGTGACAGCAGCCAAACTTCAAAACCTTGTCACCACCCTCCAGTTTTGATGTCCACACCAGGGGGGCGGAGCCAGGAGGTTGGCCCCGCCCACCAAGGAGTTCACAGGCCTAGAGGCGGGAAAAACAGAGAGTAGATGATTAGCTTTGACAGTGGAGGAGAGAAGTCAAGTTCATGGGCAAACCTGTGACCAGGCCTGCCATAGTCTACCAGGTGTCTGGGTTGGAGCCCAGTCACCTCTGAAAGGAGGCAGACGGTGGTGGCCGCCTGCAGGAGCTGGGATTACAGCCGGTGGAACCGTAGGGACCGGGGTCGGGCAGTGGCCCGCCGGTACCGAACCGGGTAGCCGATTGGAAACCGGAGCACCAGGAGGGGTACTCAGACCCAGTACAAAGCCCAGAAACCACTAGGCTAAGTTGAATCAACTGATTGAGGACTGGACTTTAGGACCTTTCCCACACAAGACCCGACTGAAGACAACAGCCCAACCATTAGGGTAAAGCCACCGCCAAGGCATAGAGACCCAAGGGGCCAGCGTCTGCGGGCAAACAGGGCTCTCGCGACACCCAGCCAGCCGGGGAGCAGACTACCGTTGCTTAGGCATAGGAGTCATAACATTCACATTAAAGAGGTGCAGGAGAAAGGCGGAATCCACCAACCTGTTAAGGGGAAGCTGCAGCCGGCTGCGCACCGTTCATCATCCCGTTTGGTTTACCAGAGACTCCAGTGTGTTGTATCATAGTGAGTACACCAGTGCCTTTGGGCCGCGCACAGCGCCGCATCGCACCAGCACCCAGCATGCACCCATCCCCTCGCCTCAGCACCTCCCTCGGGCCCCCGGGACCATCACTCCCCTACCCACGGAGGGGTCAACACCAAGCTGCGCAACACCGTCCCCGGGAGGCCTAGTCAACGACAGCGGTGGTGTCCATCCATTCACCACAACCCGTGGGTGGCATCACGAACTTAAATCCCTTACAAACCATCGCGGCCCCGTCCATGGAACTCCCCACCAAAGTCCCTGCATGTAACGCCAACCCCCTTGCAGAGCGACGTGACCCCCGGTTCCGTGAGGAGCTCGAGCCACTCACCATACGAGCACAGATTTGAGAGGCTCGGCAGCCGGCCGAGCCCGTGGGGCGGTACATAAGCACAGGACAAGTTCTTCCTTCTGGGCCCTCTCACAGCTGCCGACTGCAGCAGGCCCCAGTGTTCCCACACTGCATACAGAGTCTGTATCCTTCACAACCATAAACTCTTTGCTGAACAGTTTCACATACAACTTCTGATCACGCCAGCGGCGGGCACATCCTTCAACAGTTACAGGGAACAACATCTTCATTACACATAACCTTCCCGAGGTCCATTCTAGAACTTTACTGCGGCCGTTGCCGTTAGCAACCAGAGTTCCATTAAATTTGCCAGCCACATCCCTGTTACTCAGGCTTCTGAGCCACTCATCACCTCTCTCATCTTCATTCTGTCGGGCAGATTCATATAGTCCTTCAGGGGTCCGTTTCCCAACCAAACCACAGGGATTAGCCATCAGCCGTGATGGGGAGTCCCTGGGGACGGCTCTCTTCTATCCCGGTCTGTCAGGACCTACTCCTACTCCTGAGAAGCCCACTGACCTTCAGCCTGGAGAGGGGGTTCGTTGGGTCTACGCAAGGGGGTAGCCACCATCCAGACCATCCGGACTTCACCCTTTTGGGACATGGTTTGGTCAGCCCACCTCTCACCAGGGCCCCACGTGTCCGGTGTCTAGCTATGACCCTGCGGGTTCTAATTACTCCTTCAAAGGGACTTTGCCTCACACCTCCCACAGGTGCGGCACTTAACTGCTTCTCTGGGGGACTCTTCCTGTCATTTCCTGTTTTCCTAAGCTTTTTACTAACTAATCTTCTCCCTGCCATTAGCTCTCCCTAGCCTGAGAGCACAAAGGGAAGTAGCTTACGCCATGTGGTCATCTAGTGGCCGCACACAGAATATATCATAACCATATCTGCAGTACACACAGTATATCAATATTAAACAGTACAATTACAGACAGGGGATTTGCAGGTTTAGGGCGGCAGAACCTTACATACCCTTAAGCCCACTTTACACGTTGCAATTAGTTGTACAATCGCATTTGCGATGTGACACGCCCAGGTTGCATACGGGATCTTATGAGATTTCACGTTGGTCGTTCATTTGCTGTCACACGAGCGTTAGTAGTCTATGTTAAATTGATCAATTTTGTGTGCGATCCTTTAGATCATGTGATCTGTGACGTATGCATTGGGAACCTTTTTTTTTTTTTTTATTTATTGACTTGCCAAGCGTGTGTAATGTGTAGAGATGCGTTTTTACTTTGTCATCTGCCATTCAGCTCTGCTACATGGCTGCTAACAGCAGCCACAGACAGCCATGCAGCAGAGCTGAATGGCAGATGACAGCAGACACAGACAGAGCCGCACTGTCAGAATGAACTCGGGTGAACTTCACCCGACTTCACGGTCATGCTGCGGCTCTGTCTGTGCCAAGCACTGATTAGCGGTCACCTGTGAAGGACTCACCGGTGACCGCTAATCTCCTAAGTTACTGAAGTTAGCAGCCCTCTCTCATACTCACCAATCCCCGATCCCCGGCGCTGCACGGCGTTCACACTGCTCCGGCGGCTTTTACTGTTTTGAAAAAGCCGGCCGCCCATTAAACAATCTGGTATTCCCTGCTTTCCCCGCCCACCGGCGCCTATGATTGGTTACAGTGAGACACGCCCCCACTCTGAGTGACAGGTGTCACACTGCACCCAATCACAGCAGCCGGTGGGCGTGTCTATACTGTGTAGTGAAATAAATAATTAAATAATTAAAAAAAACGGCGTGCGGTTCCCCCCAATTTTAAAACCAGCCAGATAAAGCCATACGGCTGAAGGCTGGTATTCTCAGGATGGGGAGCTCCACGTTATGGGGAGCCCCCCACCCTAACAATATCAGCCAACAGCCGCCCAGAATTGCCGCATACATTACATGCGACAGTTCTGGGACTGTACCCGGCTCTTCCCGATTTACCCTGGTGCGTTGGCAAATCGGGGTAATAAGGAGTTATTGGCAGCCCATAGCTGCCAATAAGTCCTAGATTAATCATGTCAGGCGTCTATGAGACACCCTCCATGATTAATCTGTAAATTACAGTAAATAAACACACACACACCCGAAAAAATCCTTTATTAGAAATAAAAAACACAAACATATACCCTGGTTCACCACTTTAATCAGCCCCAAAAAGCCCTCCATGTCCGGCGTAATCCAGGATGCTCCAGCGTCGCATCCAGCGCTGCGGCATGGAGGTGACCGGAGCTGCAGCAGACACAGCCGCTCCGGTCACCTCCACGCAGGTAATGAAGACAGCCGCGCGATCAGCTGCTGTCACTGAGGTTACCCGCTGTCACTGGATCCAGCGGTGGCCGCGGGTAACCTCAGTGACAGCTCAGCTGATCGCGCTACTCACCGCCACTCCTATCACCTCCACGCAGCAACTGAGGTGAGTAGCGCGATCAGCTGAGCTGTCACTGAGGTTACCCGCGGCCACCGCTGGATCCAGTGACAGCGGGTAACCTCAGTGACAGCAGCTGATCGCGCGGCTGTCTTCATTACCTGCGTGGAGGTGACCGGAGCGGCGGTGTCTTCTGCAGCTCCGGTCACCTCCATGCAGCAGCGCTGGAAGCGACGCTGGAGCATCCTGGATTACGCCGGACGTGGAGGGCTTTTTGGGGCTGATTAAAGTGGTGAACCAGGGTAAATGTTTGTGTTTTTTATTTCTAATAAAGGATTTTTTCGGGTGTGTGTTTATTTACTGTAATTTACAGATTAATCATGGAGGGTGTCTCATAGACGCCTGACATGATTAATCTAGGACTTATTGGCAGCTATGGGCTGCCATTAACTCCTTATTACCCCGATTTGCCAACGCACCAGGGCAAATCGGGAAGAGCCGGGTACAGTCCCAGAACTGACGCATATAATGTATGCGGCAATTCTGGGCGGCTGTTGGCTGATATTGTTAGGGTGGGGGGCTCCCCATAACGTGGAGCTCCCCATCCTGAGAATACCAGCCTTCAGCCGTATGGCTTTATCTGGCTGGTTTTAAAATTGGGGGGAACCGCACGCCGTTTTTTTTAATTATTTATTTCACTACACAGTATAGACACGCCCACCGGCTGCTGTGATTGGGTGCAGTGTGACACCTGTCACTCAGAGTGGGGGCGTGCCTCACTGTAACCAATCATAGGCGCCGGTGGGCGGGGAAAGCAGGGAATACCAGATTGTTTAATGGGCGGCCGGCTTTTTCAAAACAGTAAAAGCCGCCGGAGCAGTGTGAACACCGTGCAGCGCCGGGGATCGGGGATCGGTGAGTATATGAGAGAGGGGGATAGACTGACATGGACAGAGAGTGAGGGACAGAGATAGTGACCGACTGACAGAGATTAGTGAATGACAGACATTGTGAGGTGCTTCAGAACGCAGCTTTTCAGCTGCGCTCTGAAGCGGACCTTTTTTAAGCTGCAGTGCAGAGCGCACACCTGCGCACATAGCATCAGACACCGAAATCGTATGAGGGATGTCACACGTTACAATTGACTAGGTTCGTGCAACAAAACGCTCAATTCTAGAGAATGATACGATGTGTTTGCGATCAACGGTTTTGCGTTCAATCCTGATCGCAAGTAGCTGTCACACGCAGATACCTCACAAACGATGCCGGATGTGCGTCACTTACAACTTGACCCCAACGACGGATTGTGAGATATATTGAAGCGTGTGTAGCGGGCTTTACACTCCTCCCTCCTTAAGCTTGGCCTCCTTGACAAGCATGTTCCAAACCTGCAAAACACCAAAAGCAAAAACCGCATTTCACACAACAATACAATTACATTTTTTCATAAAAGTGCAGCTGTTGCCGTGACCTGAGGGTTGACCCGGCAACACTTCAGTCTCGTGACCCTGTAAGGGCCTGAGTCCTCAGGGGCGCGCATCCGTGAGTTCATTTACCTGAGCACAAAATACACTCAAACAGAATCTTTCACAGGAGCCTCAGGTACCATTGAGTCCACTCCTCCCAGGCAGAGTTCTTCCAAAAATGTAAACTGGGGGGGGGGGGGTGGTTCGCAAACTGGAAAAATCAACCGCAACCGAAATGGGGTAACATCTCTTCTGAACTGGACCCGGCGGATCCACAAGTCCACAGTCCATGGGTATAGGGCTCGACTAGCTCCTCCGTCTTCCAGCTTTCTCTGCTTCCCCCTCCCTCCTTTTCCCTTAGCAGTCCCCTGTCAGCCCACAGTTGCCCAGAGGGCAAGGTCACCATTCCTGTGGGCGCCGGATAAGGGACTCAGTCCATCGGATGCAGTTCACAGGAGGTCCCTTTAATCCACCAGGGGAAAGCGCAACGTGCGCATAAACTTGGAAGGGGCGAAAAAACTAATAACTGTGGCCGCTTCTGGCCTACACAAAACATAAGGCCACCTTGCCTTACAACTTCAGGGACGCGGAACAGTCCAATACTTAAAAAAACACTGGGTGTACTTGTGACGCCCTGACAAAACCAGGTAGTCACACAATAGGCCCCCGCACAGCACCTTCCCTCACAGGGTCCCATACAGCCAACCTGAAACCCTAGTCACCCCCTTAGGGCAAGACAGGCACACCAGTGGGCGGGTCCAGGCGGTTAGGAAATGCCCACCTAGGCGTCTAGACAGCCCGGGGCGGGAAAAACAGTAGTTGAAGTCTGAGTCCAAGTTGAGAGGAGTGGAAGCTGGGGGCTAGGTGTAGCCCCAGCAGGAGGAGAAGCTCAAGTTGAACAGTGCCTGGGTTGGAGCCTTGGTACCTTGGCTAGGAGGCAGACGGTGGTCTCCGTCGGCAGGCGACAGGAAGACGGCAGCCGTAGATCCGAGGAAGACCGGGACAGGGTTTGAGCCCGCTGGTACCGACACCAGAGACCCGACCCGGAAACCGTGCACAGAGAGGGTACTCGGACCCTGAAGCCAGTACCGGGACCAACGGCCTAGCTAATTAACCGATTGAGGGCAGGATTATAGGTACTGTCCCAACCTAAGTCCCGAAAAGTAGACAACCACCCACAGAGAGGGATAGGGCCACCGCCAGGGCCTGTAGATCCCACGGGTCAGCGTCAGACGGGCACGGCTCCTCAGGTACACAACAAGCCGGGAGCGGACTCCCGCGTTCCATACTGGGAAGTCCAACACAAGCGAACACAGTGAAGAGGGGAAAGACGGCGACCACCAGCCTGGGTGGGGGACCAGAGTACAACCGGCCGCGGCGGCTGGCTACCAGCACCTTGGTTTATCAAAAGACTCGTGTGATTCATTTAATTGTGGGTAACCAAACATCCCCTGGTACGTCCGGTCGTGCAAGCCCTTGCCATCACTATAACCTGCACAGAGACAATGGGCCCCGGGGCAACCATCCCTACCCACGGAGGGGTTAACATCCAGCTGCCACTACATCTCTCCCGGGTGTCCCACAACAGCAAAGGTGGTGTCCCACTTCACCACACACCGTGGGTGGCATCACAAACTGAATACGGCCAAGCCCGTACAACTACATCCCCCTTTTCATTTGGCGTGTCCGCGTGACCCCCGGGTCCGGAGGATCCCTCGAGCCACATAGCGGCTCTGGATCCGAGAAGCCAGGCTGCTACAGGCGTGGTGGCGGCACATACTTCCTTTTCTTATTTTTCTTAACTGTGGTGGTCGGTTTCAGACCCAGGTAGCCCTGACTTGGCATCCCTGGGGGTCTCCTGCTTAGGCCCGCGATCTGGTGTGGGCTCCACCTCCCCAGGGGCTTCACTCTCTACTAGACCCAGTTACCCCGATGGAGTCTCTCACACCGGCGGTGGCTGGGTCACCAGGCTGGACTGCTCCCTCAGCCTCTTCAAAAGATATTCGGTCGTCCCAACCGCAGGGGTGACCAGTTCCGGGGCGCCCGAACTCCTGTGTCGTCCCTCCACTCCAGTCTCACCCTGCTGGAGCTGCAGCAGACGCTGAAGGCCTCCAGGCCAGGACGCATTAGTGTAGACTGCCCTGATCCAGGCGCGGCCGCGGGCATTCCTCACAGCCTCCCACACCTAGTCTTCATTGTCAGCCGCGTCACTTCTCCCTCTCTCCATCATTACTGCAGCAGCGGGTTCAGTTGCCGCAGATCTCCCAGGCCCTCTTTGTTCCTTCCCAGGCCTTCAGGCCTGCTCCTGCTCTTGAAGTTGGTCCACTTCGCTCCATGCTCCTTACCAACAATGGCGACAGCTTCCTGTCTCCTTGCAGAGAACTTCTTTTCAGCTGCACCTTCAGGAGCGGAGACTATTCCAGCCGGCACGCCCACTTACTTTCATCCTTGGCACAGTGACGGGTGGGCATTTTTCTTCAGCTCCACCCCCCGGGGTTGTACTTGTGACGCCCTGGCAAAACCAGGTAGTCACAAATAGGCCTCTGCACAACACCGTTCCCTCATTAGGAAACACAGCCAACCATTAAACCCTAGTCACCCCCCCTTAGGGACAGATAGACACACCAGTGGGCGTTGCCAGGCGGTTGGTGCACGCCCACCCAGGGGTCTAGACAGCCCAGGGCGGGAAAATCAGTGAGTAAGCTTTGGAGTTCAGTTTGGAGAGGAGTGTGGGCTGGAGCTAGGGGTAGCTCCAGCAGTCAAGTCCAAGTTGAATGGTACCAGGGTAGGAGCCCTGGTGACACTGGCTAGGAGGCAGATGGTGGTCTCCGTCAGCAGGAGACGGGAAGACGGCTCGGTGGAACCGAGGTGGACCGGGCTAGGGTTGTAGCCCGCTGGTACCGACACCGAATTAACCGATTGAGGCCAGGGCTAGAGGTTCTGTCCCACCCAAAGTCCCTCATAAAAGACAACAGCCCACCGATTAGGGATAAGAGGTCACAGCCAAGGCCCAAAGATCCCACGGGCCAGCGTCTGCGAGCACGGCTCCTTAGGCCACATCCAGCTGGGAGCAGACTCCTACGTTTCACACTGGGAAGTCATTTTCTACTAAAAACGGTGCAAGAAAAAGATAGAGACCACCAGTCGGGTGGGGGATCCAGAACGCAACCGACTGCGGCACTGGCCACCACCACCTTGGTTTACCAGAGACTTGTGTGTTTTACTAACTGTGAGTACACCAGCACCCCTTGCGGCCGCCATCCCCTGCACGTACCAACCGGGTCCTGGGGCCACCATCCCTGTCCACGGAGGGGTTAACAACTCGCTGCACAACATTTCCCCGGGGTGCCCCGTCACAGCAGCGGTGGTGTCCCACCTCACCACACACCGTGGGTGGCGTCACAAACTCAATATGTCCCAGCCCGTACATACAGTGCCTACAAGTAGTATTCAACCCCCTGCAGATTTAGCAGGTTTACACATTCGGAATTAACTTGGCATTGTGACATTTGGACTGTAGATCAGCCTGGAAGTGTGAAATGCACTGCAGCAAAAAAGAATGTTATTTCTTTTTTTTTTTTTTTTTTTTAAATTGTGAAAAGTTTATTCAGAGGGTCATTTATTATTCAACCCCTCAAACCACAAGAATTCTGTTTGGTTCCCCTAAAGTATTAAGAAGTATTTCAGGCACAAAGAACAATGAGCTTCACATGTTTGGATTAATTATCTCTTTTTCCAGCCTTTTCTGACTAATTAAGACCCTCCCCAAACTCGTGAACAGCACTCATACTTGGTCAACATGGGAAAGACAAAGGAGCATTCCAAGGCCATCAGAGACAAGATCGTGGAGGGTCACAAGGCTGGCAAGGGGTACAAAACCCTTTCCAAGGAGTTGGGCCTACCTGTCTCCACTGTTGGGAGCATCATCCGGAAGTGGAAGGCTTATGGAACTACTGTTAGCCTTCCACGGCCTGGACAGCCTTTGAAAGTTTCCACCCGTGCCGAGGCCAGGCTTGTCCGAAGAGTCAAGGCTAACCCAAGGACAACAAGGAAGGAGCTCCGGGAAGATCTCATGGCAGTGGGGACATTGGTTTCAGTCAATACCATAAGTAACGTACTCCACGGCAATGGTCTCCGTTCCAGACGAGCCCGTAAGGTACCTTTACTTTCAAAGCGTCATATCAAGGCTCATCTACAGTTTGCTCATGATCACTTGGAGGACTCTGAGACAGACTGGTTCAAGGTTCTCTGGTCTGATGAGACCAAGATCGAGATCTTTGGTGCCAACCACACACGTGACGTTTGGAGACTGGATGGCACTGCATACGACCCCAAGAATACCATCCCTACAGTCAAGCATGGTGGTGGCAGCATCATGCTGTGGGGCTGTTTCTCAGCCAAGGGGCCTGGCCATCTGGTCCGCATCCATGGGAAGATGGATAGCACGGCCTACCTGGAGATTTTGGCCAAGAACCTCCGCTCCTTTATCAAGGATCTTAAGATGGGTCGTCATTTCATCTTCCAACAAGACAACGACCCAAAGCACACAGCCAAGAAAACAAAGGCCTGGTTCAAGAGGGAAAAAATCAAGGTGTTGCAGTGGCCTAGTCAGTCTCCTGACCTTAACCCAATTGAAAACTTGTGGAAGGAGCTCAAGATTAAACTCCACATGAGACACCCAAAGAACCTAGATAACTTGGAGAATATCTGCATGGAGGAGTGGGCCAAGATTACTCCAGAGACCTGTGCCAGCCTGATCAGGTCTTATAAAAGATGATTATTAGCTGTAATTGCAAACAAGGGTTATTCCACAAAATATTAAATCTAGGGGTTGAATAATAATTGACCCACACTTTTATGTTGAAAATGTATTAAAATTTAACTGAGCAACATAACTTGTTGGTTTGTAAGATTTATGCATCTGTTAATAAATCCTGCTCTTGTTTGAAGTTTGCAGGCTCTAACTTATTTGCATCTTATCAAACCTGCTAAATCTGCAGGGGGTTGAAGACTACTTGTAGGCACTGTATACGTCCCCCCATTTATTCAGCGTGTCCGCGAGACCCCGGGTCCGGAGACCCTCGAGCCACCACCCCTGAAGGTCCGGACCCAAGCAGCGGCGGCTGCTGGCACAGGGCGGCACACACCAGCTTCTCCTTACCTCCCAGGGGCTGGCCGCGACTTCGCACCGAAGCGCAGCAGGCACGCACATGATGGCCCTGCATGTCTTTGTCCCACGCTGCCACAGCCATCTTCCTTCTTCAAGGAACACGTGGCAGTGGCCATGTTATTTTTCTTCAGCCGCACTCGGGCGGGCACACTGCTTTGTCTTCACCATGCGAGCAGGGACAGGACATGAAAGCTCATCCTGCTGACTATGCCATTTGTAGAAGGGACGGTGGGGTACAGGGCCACCCGTGGCAGGGACTACCTTCTTGCTGCAGCGCAGCATTAGATCAGCACTTTGCACCACCGCATCCAATCAACTACAGGGGAAGGGATGCTGGGACTTGTAGTGAGGGTCACACTCTTTCAGGCTGTAAGCCAGGACAAGTTCTTCCTTCTGGACCCTCTCACAGCTGCTGACTGCAGCAGGCCCCAGTGTTCCCAAACAGCACACAGAGTCTGTATCTTTCACAATCATAAACTTCTCTATACTGAACAGTTTCACATGCAACTTCTGGTCACGTCAGCGGCGGGTACATCCTTCAACAGTTACAGGGAACAACATCTTCATTACGCATAACCTTCCCGAGGTCCATTCTAGAACTTTACTGCGGCCATTGCCGTTAGCAACCAGAGTTCCATTAAATTTGCCAGCCACATCTCTGGTACTTGGGCTTCCGAGCCCCTCATCCCCTCTCTCATCTTCATTCTGTCGGGCAGATTCATATAGTCCTTCAGGGGTCCGTCTCCCAACCACAGGGATTATCTATCAGCCACGATGGGGGGTCCCTGGGGGCGGCTCTCTTCTATCCCGATCTGTCAGGACTTAAGGTACTGTCACACTTAGCGACGCTCCAGCGATCTGACCTGGCAGGGATCGCTGGAGCGTCGCTACATGGTCGCTTGCGAGCTGTCAATCAGGCAGATCTCCACAGCGATCAGAGATCAGTCACCAGCCACCAGCGACCCGTGTAACGACGCTGTGCTTGGTAACCATAGTACACATCGGGTTACTAAGCAAAGCACTTTGCTTATAGCTACCCGATGTGTACCTTGGCTACATGTGCAGGGAGCCGGCTTCTAGAAGCTGTGGACGCTGGTAACCAATGTAAATATCGGGTAACCAAGCAAAGTGCTTTGCTTGGTTACCCGACGTGTACCTTAGTTACCAGCGTCCGCAGAAGCTGGCTCCCTGCACATTCAGATCGTTGCTCTCTCGCTGTCAAACACAGCGATATGTGCTTCACAGCGGGAGAGCAACGACCAAAAAATGGTCCAGGACATTCAGCAACGACCGGCGACCTCACAGAAGGGGCCAGGTCGTTGCTGGATGTCACACACAGCGACATCGCTAGCAAGATCGCTGTTGTGTCACAAAAAACGTGACTCAGCAGCGATGCCGCTTAGTGAGACGTGGCCTTTAGTCCTACTCCTGAGGAGCCCACTGACCTTCAGCCTGGAGAGGGGGTTCGTTGGGTATACGCCAGGGGGTAGCTACCATCCAGACCATCCGGATTTCACCCTTTTGGGACGTGGTTTGGTCAGCCCACCTCTTACCAGGGCCCCATGTGTTGTGAATGTCAGTTATGCTTTGGCTGCTGGGAGACTCCCTCTTGTGGCCAGGAATGGTTTGGACATAGACCAGGTGTGTTGAGCAATGGGCGTTTCCATTGCTAACTCTCTGCTTATTTAAATCCTGGTCTGATAGCAGGCTATGCCGGATGTCAGTTGTTCTTTGTTCACCAGCCTGCTTCATTCTGCTCCACACCACATCTACCCCAGATAAGTGCTTTGCTCTTTATTTGTTGTTTGGTTCTTTTACTCTTATCTGAATTTGTCATTTGCTGTGGTTGTTTTCAGTTTATTTGCATGCAGGGATTTTCCCTCTCAGGTGCTTAGCTGGGAAACTCCCTGCAGTTATGTTTGGAGTATAGCTCCTTTAAGTCCATATGTTTGTGGCTTTTTGAATTGTAATGATTCTTGTTTTCTGTTCATTGGTATGACAAGAGCGCCTGGTATAGGACGGAGTGCAGATCGTGCGTTCTGAGGGCCTTTTTGTACTATCAGGAATTTGGAATTTTGCAGGGTTTTTCTCTGGCCACCATCAGCCCCTTTCCTGTCCTTTCCTATTTTAGTCAGTGGGGGCCTCACCTTTTGCTAATCCTATCATCTGTGTATTGTGTTTTCCTATATCAACACAGTCTTTGAATGTGGGGGGCTTGCTATTCTTCTTTCTCTATTTTCTGAGGCAGAGAGTTATTCATATTTCCTTCCTTTAGGATAGCTAGTTCTCCGGCTGGGTTCGCGGTGCACAGGATGTTAGTTCACCCCTTGGCTACTTCTAGTGTTGATGGTTAGTAAGGGGATGGCGGCCAGATTAGTTGCCAATGCTCTTGTCATCTTTTACCAATGATTTGTGGTGGTCTTCCATGGCTCCGGATCATAACACCCATGTGTCCGGTGTCTAGATATGACCCTGCGGGTCCTAATTACTCCTTCAAAGGGACTTTGCCTCACACCTCCCACAGTTGCGGCACCTCGCTGCTTCTCTGGGGGACTCTTCCTGTCATTTACTGTCTTCATAATCTTTTTACTAACTAATCTCCTCCCTGCCATTAGCTCTCCCTAGCCTGAGAGCACCAAGGGAAGTAGCTTACCCCATGTGGTCATCTAGTGGCTACACACAGAATATTCATAAACCATATCTATGTGACGCCCTGGACTAGCCAGGTAGTCACAGATAGGCCCTTGCACAAACACCCGTCCCCCTAAAAAGGTAACAGCAGCCAACCTAAAAATCTTGGTCACCCCTCTCGGGTCTTGACGTTCACGCCAGGGGGCAGAGCCAGGCGGTTGGCTATGCCCACCGAGGAGTTCGGATAGCCCGAGGCGGGAAAGACAAGACAGATTAGTTTTGCAGGTGAAAGTGAGAGGAGTAAACGTCTGACAGGGGTCTGGGTCGTAGCCTGGACACCCTTTGGCCAAGAGGCAGACGGTGGTCGCCGCCTGCAGGAGCCGGGAAGACGGCCTGGTGGAACCGTAAGGGACTGGGACAGGGTAGTGGCACGCCGGTACCGAATCGGGGAACCGACTGGAAACCAAAGCACAGAGGGGGGTACTCAGACCCTGAAACGAGGTCCCGAATCTACCGGACTAAGTTAATTCACTGATTGAAGTTTGAACTTTAGGTCCTTTCCCAACCAAGTCCCGACTGAAGACAACAGCCCAACAAGGGGGATAAAAAGCCACCGCTCAGGCAGAGAGATCCCACGGGCCAGCGTCTGCGGGCAAACGGGCTCTCCCGATACACACACAGCCTGGGAGCGGACTCCCGTCGCTGAAGCGCAGGCAGTCCACAGCTACAAAACAAGGTGTAGGAGTAAGGCGGGGACCACCAAACCGGGTGGGAGACCAAACGCAGCCAGCTGCGGGCACCGACCACCATCTCTTTGGTTTACCAGAGACTCCGGTGTATCTGTCAGAGTGAGTACAACTGTGCCCTCGGGCCCCGCACCATACCAATCCGCCCGCACCCTCACAACCCGGGACCATCCCCCCCCTACCCATGGTGGGGTCAACACCTGGCTGCGCAACACCGTCTCCGGGGGCCTAGTAAACAGCAGTAGTGGTGTCTACATTCACCACAACCCGTGGGTGGCATCACGAACTTAACTAAAAACCACGGCCATGGTCGTAAACCTAACCCCCAACGTAGCGCTAGCATCCTTTCAGAGCGAAGTGACCCCGGGTCCGGAGGCGCTCGAGCCACCCACCAACGAGCCCGGATCCGAGCGGCTCGGCTGCAGCTGAGTGTGGGGCGGTACATCTACAGCACACACAGTATATCAACATTAAAGGAGTTTTCCGACATAAACTAAAAAATTTTTGGTAAGCTAATCTGTGCTGTGTTATCATATAAAACACCCCTACATTGTTATTTTTTGTTTTCTAACTTTTGTTCCTCTTGAATGATCCCTTTATTCTCTGCAGCTCTTTGTTTACATTCAGCTCAACAAAACTGACCTCTTCCTGTGCTAAATCTCACAGTCAGAGCTGGCACCGCCCGGCCTCACTCTCCGGCCCCTCCCCCTGCCCACCCCCTGCACAAACATTCCCTGTCAGCATTCTGCCTCAGGTCCTGACCTGTTATTGTTGCGGACAGGGGACAGACCACGGCAGGGTCTGCTCGACACGCTCGGATCCGGGATCGTTGCCGTGGCTCGAGTGGTAGCCAGACTCGGGCTCGTGCAGCCGACCGTCCTCACAACTGTAAAAAGGGGTTATTTACAGGGGAAATGTTTGTCAGTGACGCCATCCGTGGGTTGCGGTGATGGTTGGTAGCACCACCGCTGCCTTGGTATGGGAAGCCCGGGGCTGATGGAGTGGGGCAGCAGGATGGTATCCCCTCCATGGGTAGGGCAGGTGTTGTCCCGGGGCCCAGGTATACGGGAAAGGATGCTGCGGAGAGTGTCATGCAGGGCTAGACCGGGCAGTAATGGTGTACTCACAGTTCCAGAGAAATTCACACAGAGTCCAGTGGTAAACCAAATTGCCAGTGACCGGTAACCTCCGGCGGGTGTATTCGGGTCCCACACCCTGGTACAGCTAACAGGGGTCCCTTCCTCCTGTACTCAGTGTTTGTGTCTTCAGTTGGACTACTCCGCTTGGAAAAGGGAAGTAATTCTGTATGTTGGGAGCTGTGGCCCGTGAAATCTGACCCGTGGGATCTCTGTGGGTTCCGGCGGACCCCCTATTCCCCTCGTTGGGCTTCCGTTTCGCTCTCTGGGCTTACTGGTGAGACAAGACGTGGAATCTTGTCCCCGGCTGGGTAATTGACAAGGGGCTTGAAACCTTCCTCGCCCTAGAGTCCAGGCACCATGACTGTGCTCGGCCTCCGGACCAGATTCTCTGTGTCGGCACCGGCGGGCTACAACCCTGCCCCGGTCCACTTAAGGTCTCCCGTGACTGGATCTCCATTGCCTGTGGCCCTGTCTGCCGACTGCCGCCTAGTCAGTAGTCCGGTAGTCCAGGGGCTCCAACCCCCGACTCTGCTGTTACTCCATACTCCTCTCACTGTGTCACTGTTCTGTCTTGTTCACTCCCAGAACACCTCAAGACCCCTAGTTGGGCGCTCCCATCCGCCTGGTCCAGCCCACTGGTGTGTCCCTATTCCCCTGGGGGGTGACTAGGCTTTGCTGGCTGGTGTTATGTACCTGGGTGTGGGTTTGTGTTGGTATGCCAAAGAGGATGGAGTCCTGCACCTGGAAGATCTGTGCAGTCTCTGTGACAACTTGCCAGGGCGTCACAATATCACTCTAGCATTGGAAATAACAGCCCCACATCGGGCTCTGCACCCCCCACCACATGGGGCTCTGCACCCCCCTCCCCCCACATTGGGCTCTGCACCCCCCACCACATTGGGCTCTGCACCCCCACCACATAGGGCTCTGCACCCCACACACACACACATAGGACTCTGCACCCCACACACACACATCGGGCTCTGCACCCCACACACACACATCGGGCTCTGCACCCCACACACACACATCGGGCTCTGGTTTTTACTCTGATCACTCCGCATGGAACGGGGAAGTCCACTCCCGGTGTTTTTGTCCTTTGGGAGCTGTGGCCTGCGAGAGCTGACCCATGGGATCTTAGCAGACAATTGCGGAGCCCTATCCCCCTCGTTGGGCTTCTGTCTCGCTCTGTCTGGGCCTCCTGTGGGCCAAGACTTAGAATCTTGTCCCTGACTTGCAAACTGGAAAGGGGCTTGCAGCTACTCCTCGCCCTAGGGTCCAGGTACCCTGTCTGTGCATGGCTCTGGACCGGATTCCCGCTGTCGGCACTGGCGGGCCACAACCCTGCCCCGGTCCACTTAAGGTCTCCCGTGACCGGATCTCCATCGCCTGTGGCCCTGTCTGCTGACTGCCACCTAGTCAGTAGTCCGGTAGTCCAGGGGCTCCAACCCCCGACTCCGCTGTTACTCCATACTCCTCTCACTACCTCTGTGTCACTGTTCTGTCTTGTTCACTCCCAGAACACCTCAGGACCCCTAGTTGGGTGCTCCAATCCGCCTGGTTCCGCCCACTGGTGTGTACCTATTGCCCTGGGGGGTGACTAGGCTTTGCTGGTTGGTGTTATGTACCTGGGTGTGGGTTTGTGTTGGTATGCCAAAGAGGATGGAGTCCTGCACCAGGAAGATCTGTGCAGTCTCTGTGACAACTTGCCAGGGCGTCACACTATCACTCTAGCATTGGAAATAGCAGCCCCACATCGGGCTCTGCACCCCCCACCACATCGGGCTCTGCACCCCCCTCCCCCCACATTGGGCTCTGCACCCCCCACCACATCGGGCTCTGCACCCCCCACCACATCGGGCTCTGCACCCCACACATCGGGTTCTGCACCCCACACACACACACATCGGGCTCTGCACCCCACACACACACACATCGGGCTCTGCTTTTTACTCTGATCACTCCGCATGGAACGGGGAAGCCCACTCCCGGTGTTTTTGTCCTTTGGGAGCTGTGGCCCGCGAGAGCTGACCCATGGGATCTTAGCAGACAATTGCGGAGCCCTATCCTCCTCGTTGGGCTTCTGTCTCGCTCTGTCTGGGCCTCCTGTGGGCCAAGACTTAGAATCTTGTCCCTGACTTGCAAACTGGAAAGGGGCTTGCAGCTACTCCTCGCCCTAGGGTCCAGGTACCCTGTCTGTGCATGGCTCTGGACCGGATTCCCGCTGTCGGCACTGGCGGGCCACTATCCTTCCCCGGTCCACTTAAGTTCTCCCGCACCAGATCTCCGTCGCCTGTGGCCTTATCCACTGACTGCCACTTAGTCCTCGGTCAGCACAGGAGCTCCAACTCCTGTCCACCATCACTCTATCCTCACACTCTCCAACTCCAACTCTAACTCTAACTCAAACTGACTCTGGCCCCACCTATTCCACCTCATAACCCCTAGGTGGGCGTTGACATCTGCTTGTCCCCGCCCACTGGTGTGTCCCTAGTGTCATGGTGGGGTGACTAGGCTTTGCTAGCTGATGTTGTGCACCAGGATGGGGATTGTGATGGAGGGCCAAAGAGGAGGGATTCCTGCACCTTGAAGAGGGGTGCAGTCATCTGTGACACCCTGATTTTTGTCAGGGTGTCACACTCACATAGGGCTCTGCACCCCACACACACATAGGGCTCTACAACCCTCCCCCCACACACATGGCACTCTGTACCGATTCCCACACCCATAGGGAACAAATGTAGATAATACATACATACTTACCCCTCCTCGATCCCCGCCGCTGCTCCTTGTTAGCCCGCTGTTTGTGCTCTGGGCAGCAGTGACGTCACTGCTGTCCTGAACTGTCAGACACAGACAGTGGGACAGTGTTGAGAAACAGCGCCACACTCCCTCTCATCAGTGCTTTCAAATGTATCGGAATCTGTGATGCCGATACATTGGAACCTGCGATCCTGAGCTGGAGGCCCGATGCTGGCGGTGACACTATGGCAGTCGCAAGCTCACGGGTCTCACAGCAGTGGCGGGGGAGGTTGCGGGGAGAATATGGGGTGCGGGGAAATGTGTGGGAGGGTGCGGGGAAGGGGGGCAGTGGCTCCATGCACAGTACCTGCCAGGGCTGTGGAGTCGGAGTCGGAGTCGTGGAGCCGGAGTCGGAGTCGGAGCTCATTTTGGTGGAGTCGGAGTCGGTACAAAAGGCACCGACTCCGACTCCTAAAATATATAATAAATTGGGGACAGTAGTGCAATGCAGAATGTGCTGAATATTTTTTATAGGAATTTGGGAAAGTTACTAAATGTCCTATAAATGGTTGTTCTATTCCTGATCTAAGGCTACATTCACACACACAGCGTTTTTGCTGCGTTTTTTGAGGATACGTTTTTCAGCTGCAAAAGCAGATCAGCTTTTTAAAAAACCGCATCATCTGAAAGGTTTTTGAGCTCATAAATAATGCTTTCAATAGCAAAAGCACATTAGAAAAACACCACACAAGCTGACATGCTCATTCTTTGTGAGGATCCTCACAAAACGATGTGTCTGAATGTCCTATCTTGAAACCCATTGCCTTTGCTGGGATGCCCATAGTCACTGCATTTCACTGAATTATTTTGCCATCAATGTTCGATATGTTTGTAACAAGAAAGAAATTGTTAGCAATACACTGGCAGTAAAAGATACTAAAGCTCATCACACCGGCCAGCTTCTCCAGGCCTTAGTGGAAAAAGTTCTACAAGATTCGGAACGCAAAAAAGAACAGGTTCTTGCTACTTCCCTTCTTCCTGACCAAAATATGAGTCTCCCTAGTCACCCCCCTGATAAACAGGTTCAGTGCTCTATCCCCCACGTAAAACACAACGGCCTGAAGTAATGGGCAAGGATTAAAACATTGTGTTATAAGTAGTAGGACCTTAAAGAGAGTTCATCTACTGGATTAGTCCTGGTTTTGTGGGACCTTCCTGCCAACCTGGTCGTACCCACTGTATTTGGATCTGTAAAGCAATCCACAGAGAGAGAAGAAGAGAAGAACAGAGAAGAAGAGAGAGAAGAGCCGAGCAAAGAGAGAGAGAGAGAAGAACACAGCCGAGAAGCGAGAGAGAGAGAGAAAGAGCAGAGAGAAGAAGAGAGAGACGAAGAGCAGTACTGGGAAGAAGGAAAGAGAGGGAGAGCCGGGAAGGGCATAAAAGAGAGAGAGAGAAGAGAAACAACGAGGAGAGAAAAGAGAGGAAAGAAGAAAGAGGAGAGAAGAGAGAACACTCCAGAGACAATACAGAAGAGAGAAGGGAGGAGGCAGGGAAGACAAGAGAGAAGAAGAGGAAGAAGAGAGGGAAAAAAAAAAAAGGGGAGAGTAGGTCACTCGGTTAGTTCCCCACCAGTCTCCCTCACGCAGGCTCATCCCTCTCGGCTCGGCCACCTTCTTTAATCAAGGGGGGCAGATAAGGACCAGTAGAGGTCAATTCAAGAGTCATAGTGTGTCTCGGTGGCTCTCAAGAACGCTGCTCCCCAGAGCCCTTCCCAGGGCCAGGCTGTTGGGCTGGGCTGCGACTCCCCTCTCCGCTGGTCTCGGGTTGTGTTTGCCTGCCGCGTCGATCACCTTCTCCTCCCGAACCTGTAGGGGAACCTTTTCTGTAGTTTCCTCCTCCATTAGATCTCCTCTCCTGTCCCTCCGTCCGGTTTCCGTTATGTTCTGACATGAGGATATTTTCCGCTTCCTTGTGATCTTTGTAGTATGAGAACGAACCATTGGAGTTCCTGACCTTTAATATTGCCGGGTAAAGTAGTTGGCATTTTACTCTTTTATTGTACAGAAATGTGCACAGTTTACTGAAGTCCTTCCTCCGTTTGGACACATCAACGGAATAGTCCCCAAAGATCAGCAGTCTATTTCCTTGGTACTGTAAAGGCCGTTTTCGTTCTCTAAAGGCTTTCAGAATTTCCTCTTTGTGCTTGTAGTCAAGGTATTTGACTATCACCTGTCTGGCTCTTGGAGGGGGTTTATTGCTTGAATTTTGTCCTTCTCCTTTGCTTGCCTCTTGCTGTCTCAATGGTCCCACTCTGTGGGCCCTTTCTACTCTAAATTTCGCTTTTATGCCCAGCGCCTGTGGTAGTTCCGCCTCACAAATGCTGTCCAGCTGTCCCAGTGTTACCGATTCTGGCAGCCCCACAATGCGAAGATTGTTTCGTCTCGATCTGTTTTCTAGGTCCTCTGCCTTGTCTTTCAGGTATTCATTAGATTTTACAAGAGTTGCTATCTGTTCTTGCATGGTCAGGATTGCCTCCTCAGAATTAGAGATTCTCTGCTCTGTTTCTGTAAGTCTATTTGAATGGTCAGTCAATTGCTTCTGTATGGCGGCTAGTGAAGTTTGTACGGCTGCCTCAATGGCTATTTTTATGTCTTTGGACAGGTGAGATGCTACTTCTATTGCCATTTTTTTATAGTCCATATGGAACTCTTGTACATGCTTATTTTGGTCAGCAGGTGGTGCTGTTTTCTTGGATCTTCTTGTTTGTGTTGAGCCTCTGCCTTCCTCTGGTGTCTTGTAGAATTGAGATGGCAGTGGATCTTGTTGCTTTTTGCCTCCTTTACAAGGGGTGCCAGAGATTGAGCTCCTCCTGTGGTGAGGTTGTCCCTCTCTCTTCCCTCTGCTCCGCTGGGTTACTTTTTCCTCCAGCCCTCCTGTTCCTCCATAACCCCCTCCATAACGCCAGCGTCTTCTTCTCCAGTCTCTCCCCCCACCTCCCCCTCGTCCTCCCACTGTGAGCTGCCCTCCTCCGACCCCTGCATCCACCTGTCTCCAGCTCCGCATTCCTCTGATTCTTCAGCCGCGTCCTCTGTTATTCTCCCGCTCCGACCCAGCTCCATCGCGTCTCTCCCCTGCACCTCTGGCTCCGCCCCCGGCTTGCTCGTCGGCGCCATATTCATCTCCTCCACTCCTCTCATGTCCGCAGCGTCGCCGCCTCTCCCGGTCCCCTCACCGCCGCTGGCGCTCCTCAGCAGGTACCGGTCCATTGCTGCCGACCTCCGCTTCCCAGCTGGGTCACTCTCGTCCCGATCTCTGATGCGGGGGGGCTTCTATCAGACTGATTTTCCCAGGGGGTGGCAGGAGCTTCTCCTCTAAGCCTCCACCTCAGCCAGGATCGGATCCGGAAGTCTCCGCACGCCGGTTTTTTAAATTATTTATTTATTTATTTTACTGCACAGTATAGACACGCCCACAGGCTGCTGTGATTGGGTGCAGTGAGACAGCTGTCACTCAGTGTGGGGGGCGTGTCTGACTGCAACCAATCACAGGCGTCTGTGGGTGGGGAAAGCAGGGAATACGAGATTGATTAATGAGCAGCCGGCATATTCAAAGTAATTGTTGCTGCGTATTCTCTGCACAGCTGTTCCTCGCAGCGCTGGTGATCGGTGAGCGGTATGAGCCGGGGGAAGAAAAAAAACGAGCGCCAATGTAAGTATGACTGAGAACAGCAGAAAAAAAGGTAACTATACTGAATTTAATTAAAAAAAAAAAAAAAATAAGATCGCTAGTGTAAAAACGCACACGCACGAAACGTGCTGAACATGGACATACTCCGTGTGCAGTACGTGCAGGCACGGACCCATAGACTAAAGCGGGTCCGTGCCTGCGTGCTGCCGGCCAAAAACGGACATGATGTCCGTGTAGAAAAGCGCACACACGTACTTACCTCACGGACACACGTTCCGTGCGATTTTACGTGTGTGTGCCATCTACCATTGATTAACATGGGTCTCCGTGTGTACGTGTCTCCGGTACGTGCAAATACGTACCGCACACGTACAAATTAAACGGATGTGTGTTGCGGGTCTAACAAGTATTTGGATGATATGGAGCAGGCAAAGCATTGCCGCAAGGAAACAGATTTCACTCTGTCTCCTATAGCAGCAGATTGACCATATTTCAGCAAAATTTTTCACTTGCTCTCAAAGAAATAGAAAAATTCAACCATTCATCAAAACTGACTGTGCATGAGGCAATTCCTTTATACCTGGAAATTGTTACAGATGTTGCCCATGTGGTTACGGTTTTGCCTCCAACCCAAGTTACTGTAGAGAGGTTGTTCTCCAGCCTTAAAATTATTAGGTCAGATATGAGGTCATCTGCGAAGGAGGATCTGATGGAGGCAATTCTATTTCATACAACAAATTCATAGACTGCACAAATGTTATTTACTATCTTTTTGATGAAAACTGTTATTTGCCACTTACATAGTGTATTACATAGTGTTATATATTATATACACAATATATATATATATATATATACAGTTAGGTCCAGAAATATTTGGACAGTGACACAATTTTCGCGAGTTGGGCTCTGCATGCCACCACATTGGATTTGAAATGAAACCTCTACAACAGAATTCAAGTGCAGATTGTAACGTTTAATTTGAAGGTTTGAACAAAAATATCTGATAGAAATTGTAGGAATTGTACACATTTCTTTACAAACACTCCACATTTTAGGAGGTCAAAAGTAATTGGACAAATAAACCAAACCCAAACAAAATATTTTTATTTTCAATATTTTGTTGCGAATCCTTTGGAGGCAATCACTGCCTTAAGTCTGGAACCCATGGACATCACCAAACGCTGGGTTTCCTCCTTCTTAATGCTTTGCCAGGCCTTTACAGCCGCAGCCTTCAGGTCTTGCTTGTTTGTGGGTCTTTCCGTCTTAAGTCTGGATTTGAGCAAGTGAAATGCATGCTCAATTGGGTTAAGATCTGGTGATTGACTTGGCCATTGCAAAATGTTCCACTTTTTTGCACTCATGAACTCCTGGGTAGCTTTGGCTGTATGCTTGGGGTCATTGTCCATCTGTACTATGAAGCGCCGTCCGATCAACTTTGCGGCATTTGGCTGAATCTGGGCTGAAAGTATATCCCGGTACACTTCAGAATTCATCCGGGCTCTCTTGTCTGCTGTTATGTCATCACTAAACACAATGAAAGAAAAAAAGAGAAGAGGGCGCTCCTGTGTGTAAGAGTAAACTTTATGTGGTGAATAATGAAACAATTCCACTCACCTATGAGTGTTTCCCCCACAGGTACAACACTGTCTGTCAGCACTGATAGAGAGATCCAGGTTACCCCTTGGCTGGCCGACACAGATCCTGCTGAGGTTGATCACACAGCAGCCTTAGATTTCACTGCTGGTGGTGCTCAGAGCTCCTGCAATCCTCCTGTAAAGCTGGTGTCACACATAACGACAACGACGTCGCTGCAACGTCACCATATTCTGTGACGTTGCAGCGACCTCAACAGCGACGTCGCTGTGTGTGACACATAACAACGATCAGACCCCTGCTGCGAAATCGTTGCTCGCTCCTGAATGTTCCAGGTCATTTTTTGATCGCTGCTATCCCGCTGCGCCGTGCTGATAAGCTGATAATCCTTGTGTTTGACACCGCAGCAGCGACGATCGCTACGCTACGCTACGTCTGAAACCACACAACGACCGTCGACGTCGCTATGATCGCTGCTCCGTCGCTGCTTTATATAACATGTTTGACAGCTTACTAACGATCATCTATGGTCGCTGCTACGTCACAGAATATGGTGACGTTGCAGCGACGTCGTTGTCGTTATGTGTGACACCAGCTTTAGGGTCAGCATCTCACTCCTGGATCAGATAAGAGGAATTCCGTTCCCACAGAGCCAGGCTAATCTGATGTTTAAGTCAATGTAATTAAGGGGGAAATTATTATTATTGTTTTATTGTATCCCTGAAACGCGTTGTAGCTCAAATAAATCTTCCCTATTTATCTCCTATCTCCCTTGTGAGCAGCGCCCTTTATACCGTGGCTTTTTTTTTTCTTCTTTGAATATCAATAAACACAAGTGACCCAGTGCCATTGAAAGCCATGCATGCCCATGCCATCACGTTGCCTCCACCATGTTTTACAGAGGATGTGGTGTGCCTTGGATCATGTGCCGTTCCCTTTCTTCTCCAAACTTTTTTCTTCCCATCATTCTGGTACAGGTTGATCTTTGTCTCATCTGTCCATAGAATACTTTTCCAGAACTGAGCTGTCTTCATGAGGTGTTTTTCAGCAAATTTAACTCTGGCCTGTCTATTTTTGGAATTGATGAATGGTTTGCATCTAGATGTGAACCCTTTGTATTTACTTTCATGGAGTCTTCTCTTTACTGTTGACTTAGAGACAGATACACCTACTTCACTGAGAGTGTTCTGGACTTCAGTTGATGTGAACGGGTTCTTCTTCACCAAAGAAAGTATGCGGCGATCATCCACCACTGTTGTCATCCGTGGACGCCCAGGCCTTTTTGAGTTCCCAAGTTCACCAGTCAATTCCTTTTTTTCTCAGAATGTACCCGACTTTTGATTTTGCTACTCCAAGCATGTCTGCTATCTCTCTGATGGATTTTTTCTTTTTTTTTCAGCCTCAGGATGTTCTGCTTCACCTCAATTGAGAGTTCCTTAGACCGCATGTTGTCTGGTCACAGCAACAGCTTCCAAATGCAAAACCACACACCTGTAATCAACCCCAGACCTTTTAACTACTTCATTGATTACAGGTTAACGAGGGAGACGCCTTCAGAGTTAATTGCAGCCCTTAGAGTCCCTTGTCCAATTACTTTTGGTCCCTTGAAAAAGAGGAGGCTATGCATTACAGAGCTATGATTCCTAAACCCTTTCTCCGATTTGGATGTGAAAACTCTCATATTGCAGCTGGGAGTGTGCACTTTCAGCCCATATTATATATATAATTGTATTTCTGAACACAATGTAATTGGCAAATAACAGTTTTCAACAAAAACATACTAGATAATAACATTTAGTATATTACTTATATTTAAGTGAAAAATGTATCGTAGTGCAATGTGAACATCAGACACTTAATCATTGTTATGATACAATAATCAAGATAATTAGATAGAACATAAAATATATTTATTGGAATACAACTTTAGAACACAAAAAAACTAATAAATTGTAAATACTTAATACAATAGATATATATATATATATATATATATATATATATATACACACACACACACACCGTATTTTTCGCTTTATAAGACGCACCCCCAAATTTGGTGAAGGAAAAGAGAATTTTTCTTTTTTAATGTTAAATGGGGTCCATCTTATAATGCCAGTGTCCCTCTAACAAATCATATAGGGTATATGTCCCTCATAGCCCCCCATCCTAAAATTAGCCCCCTTAATCTGGATATGGCCCCCTTATATTGAATATAGCCCCCTTGTGATGGCACACGTTCCCCTGTGCTGCCTATGGTCCCCTATGGATTGCACACGTTCCCCTGTGTTAGATAGCGCCCCCATGCTGCTGCCCATGGCCCCTATAGATCGCACAAGTCCCCCTGTGTTAGGTATCGCCCCCATGGTGCTGCCCATGGCCCCTATATAGATTGCACAAGTCCCCCTGTGTTAGATATCGCCCCCATAGTACTGCCCATGGCCCCTATATAGATCGCACAAGTCCCCCTGTGTTAGATATCGCCCCCATAGTGCTGCCCATGGCCCCTATAGATCGCACAAGTCCCCGTGTTAGATATCGCCCCCATGGTGCTGCCCATAGCCCCTATATAGATCACACAGGCGGTCATGTGATCGGCACAGCAGACTGAGATCTCTGCGTGCCTGATCACAGTGGAAGCAGGGACACGGGGAGAAATGCTGCAGGGGGTAAGTAAAGCTTTTTTATTTTAGAATGAGCAGCAGCCTGGGGGCCAAATCTAACACAGGGGGGGCATGTGCCATCACAGGGGCGCGCAGAGACATATAATATGCACCGCTGCCACAGCCCCTCACTGCGTGCGATTTCAGCACCACCAGAGATGGACAGCGGCTGTGCATATTATATGAGCGGGAGCAGGAGATCAAACGCTGCCGCCGCAGCGTTCACCTGCCCCCAGCACAGCGCCCCCACCTCCCCTGGACCCTGCAGTCAGTGTACATACAGTGCCTACAAGTAGTATTCAACCCCCTGCAGATTTAGCAGGTTTGATAAGATGCAAATAAGTTAGAGCCTGCAAACTTCAAACAAGAGCAGGATTTATTAACAGATGCATAAATCTTACAAACCAACAAGTTATGTTGCTCAGTTAAATTTTAATAAATTTTCAACATAAAAGTGTGGGTCAATTATTATTCAACCCCTGGGTTTAATATTTTGTGGAATAACCCTTGTTTGCAATTACAGCTAATAATCGTCTTTTATAAGACCTGATGAGGCTGGCACAGGTCTCTGGAGTTATCTTGGCCCACTCCTCCATGCAGATCTTCTCCAAGTTATCTAGGTTCTTTGGGTGTCTCATGTGGACTTTAATCTTGAGCTCCTTCCACAAGTTTTCAATTGGATTAAGGTCAGGAGACTGACTAGGCCACTGCAACACCTTGATTTTTCCCCTCTTGAACCAGGCCTTGGTTTTCTTGGCTGTGTGCTTTGGGTCGTTGTCTTGTTGGAAGATGAAATGACGACCCATCTTAAGATCCTTGATAAAGGAGCGGAGGTTCTTGGCCAAAATCTCCAGGTAGGCCGTGCTATCCATCTTCCCATGGATGCGGACCAGATGGCCAGGCCCCTTGGCTGAGAAACAGCCCCACAGCATGATGCTGCCACCACCATGCTTGACTGTAGGGATGGTATTCTTGGGGTCGTATGCAGTGCCATCCAGTCTCCAAACGTCACGTGTGTGGTTGGCACCAAAGATCTCGATCTTGGTCTCATCAGACCAGAGAACTTTGAACCAGTCTGTCTCAGAGTCCTCCAAGTGATCATGAGCAAACTGTAGACGAGCCTTGACATGACGCTTTGAAAGTAAAGGTACCTTACGGGCTCGTTTGGAACGGAGACCATTGCGGTGGAGTACGTTACTTATGGTATTGACTGAAACCAATGTCCCCACTGCCATGAGATCTTCCCGGAGCTCCTTCCTTGTTGTCCTTGGGTTAGCCTTGACTCTTCGGACAAGCCTGGCCTCGGCACGGGTGGAAACTTTCAAAGGCTGTCCAGGCCGTGGAAGGCTAACAGTAGTTCCATAAGCCTTCCACTTCCGGATGATGCTCCCAACAGTGGAGACAGGTAGGCCCAACTCCTTGGAAAGGGTTTTGTACCCCTTGCCAGCCTTGTGACCCTCCACAATCTTGTCTCTGATGGTCTTTCGCATGTTGACTAAGTATGAGTGCTGTTCACAAGTTTGGGGAGGGTCTTAATTAGTCAGAAAAGGCTGGAAAAAGAGATAATTAATCCAAACATGTGAAGCTCATTGTTCTTTGTGCCTGAAATACTTCTTAATACTTTAGGGGAACCAAACAGAATTCTGGTGGTTTGAGGGGTTGAATAATAAATGACACTCTGAATAAACTTTTCACAATTTAAAGAAAAAATACAAAAAGAAATAACATTCTTTTTTGCTGCAGTGCATTTCACACTTCCAGGCTGATCTACAGTCCAAATGTCACAATGCCAAGTTAATTCCAAATGTGTAAACCTGCTAAATCTGCAGGGGGTTGAATACTACTTGTAGGCACTGTATATATATATATATATATATATATATATATATATATATATATATATATATATATACCCCCCCCCCCGTATATTCAGCTTATAAGACGCACCCCCTACTTTCCCCCAAACTTTGGGGGAACAAAAGTGCGTCTTAAAAACTATTAAATGTCTGATGTTCACATATACATGTTCATGTACTACAATACATTTTTCACTTAACTATAAGCAATATATGTAGAAGTCGGAGTCGTGGAGTCGCAGCCGGAGCAAGGGAAATTAAGGAGTCGGAGTCAAAGGTTTGGCTTACCGACTCCACAGCCCTGGTACCTACCCAGCAGGGCGGCAACATGCTGTTCACATATTTGCATGTCAACATGCTTCTGCCCCTGTTGACATGAAATGACCGTCAGCAGCAAAATAGCGGCAGGAGCGGTCACATGATCGCTCTGAGCCGGGGGAGAGGGGCTGACAGCAGGGCAGGTAAGTGCTCACTATCTACTTACCTGCCCCAATGTAGCCCAATAGGGAAATAATAAAAAAAAGTCAAAATAAGCCGGATAACCCCTTTAAGCAGTACATTTACAGACAGGGGAATTGCAAGTCTGGGGGGCAGAGCCTTACACCCCCTTACAGCAACACCTGAGTTGCACAGCTGCAGGATAAGGACAGCATAAATAGGCAGCCAGAACTTTTCACTTTGGTGGGTGTTTGGTGTGGAAATCTGAGGCAGAGGGAATAACATAGCTGAATGGACTAGCACCTCCAGGAACTGGGCTGTGCTGTTTGTCAGGCTGGACTTTTCCTTTACATACTTGTCTGAAGTAAAGGGGGCTTTACACGCTGCAATATCGCTAACGATTTATCGTCGGGGTCACGGTGTTTGTGACGCACATCCGGCGCCGTTAGCGACATCGCAGCGTGTAACATGTACGATCGACCTTAAACGATCGCAAAAGAGACAAAATTCGTTAATTTTGGAGAGGTCGTCCAAACTCCAAAAATCGTTGTCTCGTACGTAGCGATGTTGTTCGTCATTCCTGCGGCAGCACACATCGCTATGTGTGACACCGCGGAAGCGACGAACATTTCCTTACCTGCCTCCACCGGCATTGTGGAAGGAAGGAGGGCGGGCGGGATGTTACGTCCCACTCATCTCCGCCCCTCCGCTTCTATTGGACGGCTGCTGTGTGACGCCGCAGTGACGTCGCTATGACGCCAAACGCACCCCCCCCTTGAGGGAGGGATTGTTCGGCGGTCACAGTGACGTCGCTGACAAGGTATGTACATGTGATGCTGCCGTAGCGATAATGTTCACTACGGCTACGATCACTAAATTTCACACATACGACGGGGGAGGGTGCTATCGCTCTAGACATCGCTAGCAATCGCTAGCAATGTCGCAGTGTGGAAAGCAACCTTAAGACTGTTTTATTTCTGTTTGTTATCAGTGTGAACAAAAGATTGAGTTTTGGACTGAGAACCCGTGTGCGCCTCTTTACTGCGTCCCTGCCATTGCCTACCAGAGTTGATTCCCTACATTTGGTGGCTTGAAGCGGGCAAATGCAGTCTGGCTGTGTGCCAATATATGTCCTGGGAGAAGAGTCTGTCACAAACACAAGGATATCTGCAGTGATGGAGGCCACTCGGCAGCAGCAGATATTTAGTCAGCAGCCGCCGGTGACCGATCAGCTGCTGGTACAGCAATGACGACATCACAGTCAGCAGAAACTCCACAGGTGCTTCACAGCGCCCGGAAAGTGCTTCATAGGGCGATGGAGAACTCTGATGACATTGAGTCCTATCTGGGCATGTTTGTGAGAGCGGCCAGAGAGGGAAAGTCTACCTCAGGACCAATGGACGGAAGTCATTGCTCTGTTCCTGGCATCAGGACCACAGAAAGCCGACCAAGCAAGTGTCAGACTACGCAAGGGTGAGATCCTGACATGACTTGGTGTAAATGTGTTATTTCGGGCCTAGCGGGTACATCGGTGGGAGTTTAACCCTTAAAAGCCGGCCAGGTTTCACTGCTATGACTTGCTGCACAGATGAAGGATTAGGACAGCATAAATAAATAGCCCTAACTCCTCACTTTAGTGGCTGTTTAGGATGGAAATCTGAGGCAGAGGGAATAACATAGCTGAATGGACTGGCACCTCCAGGACCTGTGCTATGGTGTTTCACAAGCTGGACTTTTGCGCTACATACCTGTCTGCAGTAAGACTGTGCTTTATTTCTATTTGTTACCAGTGTAACTGAAAGGCCGGGGCTACACGGGGAATACTAGAATCCTCGCATGACACTCGGCTCACGTTGGCAGCACAGCAGGAGCCGAGTCTCATGCACGCGTCACTGTGACTGAAGTCCGATCATGCAATCGGACCACAGCTGCGAATAGCCCAGCACTGAAGAGGGGACGGCCAGTGCTGAGGAGGGGAGGGTCGGCACGGAGGAGGAGAGACGGGGATTTATCTCTCTCTCCTCCGTTGCCGGCTATTGCCATTATCGCTCTGTACTCGCAGTACACCGGTGTACCGCGAGTGCAGTGCGATATTTCTCTCGCCCCATAGACTTGAATGGGTGTGAGAGAAAGAGACTCGCATTACAATTGCAGCATGCTGCGACTGTTTTCTTGGTCTGATTGGGGCTGAGAAAATACTCGCTCATGGGTGCTGGCACCTAGCTTAATATTGGTCCGAGTGGAATGCGATGTTTATCGCTTTCCACTCGGTCCAGTTTCCATGCCGTGTGTCTTAGGCCTAACACTGAGTTTTGGACTGAGAACCCGGGTCCCTGCAACTGCCTGTGACAGCTGATCCCTGCACTGGATCACACAAGAGAATATGCAGCATGGAGAATAATAATAATAATAATAATAATAATAATGTACAAGCTCCAGACCAAGAATAAACCCACAAGATGTCTCCTCCTCCACTCACTACAAGGAGCATCGAGCTGCACCAATCCCCCATGTGTAGTGCGGGGTCTGTCGCTCTCTCTCCCTCATGTGTAGTGCGGGGTCTGTCGCTCTCTCTCCCCCATGTGTAGTGCGGGGTCTGTCGCTCTCTCTCCTACATGTGTAGTGCGGGGTCTGTCGCTCTCTCTCTCCTCCATGTGTAGTGCGGGGTCTGTCGCTCTCTCTCCCCCATGTGTAGTGCGGGCTCTGTCACTCTCTCTCCTGCATGTGTAGTGCGGGGTCTGTCG
Organism: Anomaloglossus baeobatrachus; assembly: GCF_048569485.1. Taxonomy (NCBI): domain Eukaryota; kingdom Metazoa; phylum Chordata; class Amphibia; order Anura; family Aromobatidae; genus Anomaloglossus; species Anomaloglossus baeobatrachus. Next base: position 949,061,245 of record NC_134353.1, on the reverse strand, counting down.
CTCTCTCTCTCCTCCATGTGTAGTGCGGGATCTGTCGCTCTCTCTCCCCCATGTGTAGTGCGGGGTCTGTCGCTCTCTCTCCCCCATGTGTAGTGCGGGCTCTGTCACTCTCTCTCCTGCATGTGTAGTGCGGGGTCTGTCGCTCTCTCTCTCCTCCATGTGTAGTGCGGGATCTGTCGCTCTCTCTCCCTCATGTGTAGTGCGGGGTCTGTCGCTCTCTCTCCCCCATGTGTAGTGCGGGGTCTGTCGCTCTGTGTCCCTCATGTGTAGTGCGGGGTCTGTCGCTCTCTCTCCCCCATGTGTAGTGCGGGGTCTGTCGCTCTCTCTCCTACATGTGTAGTGCGGGGTCTGTCGCTCTCTCTCTCCTCCATGTGTAGTGCGGGGTCTGTCGCTCTCTCTCCCCCATGTGTAGTGCGGGCTCTGTCACTCTCTCTCCTGCATGTGTAGTGCGGGGTCTGTCGCTCTCTCTCTCCTCCATGTGTAGTGCGGGGTCTGTCGCTCTCTCTCTCCTCCATGTGTAGTGCGGGGTCTGTCGCTCTCTCCCTCATGTGTAGTGCGGGATCTGTCGCTCTCTCTCCTCATGTGTAGTGCGGGGTCTGTCGTTCTCTCTCTCCTCATGTGTAGTGCGGGGTCTGTCGTTCTCTCTCTCCCTCATGTGTAGTGCGGGGTCTGTCGCTCTCTCTCCCTCATGTGTAGTGTGGGGTCTGTCGCTCTCTCTCCCTCATGTGTAGTGCGGGGTCTGTCGCTCTCTCTCCCCCATGTGTAGTGCGGGGTCTGTCGCTCTCTCTCCTACATGTGTAGTGCGGGGTCTGTCGCTCTCTCTCTCCTCCATGTGTAGTGCGGGGTCTGTCGCTCTCTCTCCCCCATGTGTAGTGCGGGCTCTGTCACTCTCTCTCCTGCATGTGTAGTGCGGGGTCTGTCGCTCTCTCTCTCCTCCATGTGTAGTGCGGGGTCTGTCGCTCTCTCTCCCCCATGTGTAGTGCGGGCTCTGTCACTCTCTCTCCTGCATATGTAGTGCGGGGTCTGTCGCTCTCTCTCCCTCATGTGTAGTGCGGGGTCTGTCGCTCTCTCCCCCATGTGTAGTGCGGGGTCTGTCGCTCTCTCCCTCATGTGTAGTGCGGGGGTCTGTCGCTCTCTCTCCCTCATGTGTAGTGCGGGGTCTGTCGCTCTCTCCCTCATGTGTAGTGCGGGATCTGTCGCTCTCTCTCCTCATGTGTAGTGCGGGGTCTGTCGTTCTCTCTCTCCTCATGTGTAGTGCGGGGTCTGTCGTTCTCTCTCTCCCTCATGTGTAGTGCGGGGTCTGTCGCTCTCTCTCCCTCATGTGTAGTGCGGGGTCTGTCGCTCTCTCTCCCTCATGTGTAGTGCGGGGTCTGTCGCTCTCTCTCTCCTCCATGTGTAGTGCGGGGTCTGTCGCTCTCTCTCCCCCATGTGTAGTGCGGGCTCTGTCACTCTCTCTCCTGCATATGTAGTGCGGGGTCTGTCGCTCTCTCTCCCTCATGTGTAGTGCGGGGTCTGTCGTTCTCTCTCCCCCATGTGTAGTGCGGGGTCTGTCGCTCTCTCTCCCTCATGTGTAGTGTGGGGTCTGTCGCTCTCTCTCCCTCATGTGTAGTGCGGGGTCTGTCGCTCTCTCTCCCCCATGTGTAGTGCGGGGTCTGTCGCTCTCTCTCTCTCATGTGTAGCGCGGGGTCTGTCGCTCTCTCTCCCTCATGTGTAGTGCGGGGTCTGTCGCTCTCTCTCCCTCATGTGTAGTGCGGGGTCTGTCGCTCTCTCCCTCATGTGTAGTGCGGGGTCTGTCGCTCTCTCTCTCTCATGTGTAGCGCGGGGTCTGTCGCTCTCTCCCTCATGTGTAGTGCGGGGTCTGTCGCTCTCTCTCCCTCATGTGTAGTGCGGGGTCTGTCGCTCTCTCCTGTAGTTCAGGGTGAGGAGACGTCTGGAGCTCGGAGAACACTGACCTCCACCTCAGAGTCGACACCGCCTGTGCTCACAGGACCTGTGTGATGTCACCGTCATGTGATCAGTCACATGATCAGGGCTGCTGCAGGAGGCTCTACTCAGTGTGTGCAGGACTCTGCTGTGTAGAAGGATGGAGCAGAGCCGCGTGTGTGTGTGTGTGTGTGTGTGTGTTGTGCAGGGGGGTGCGGGCAGCGCGTGTAATGGTTACTCAGCAGCAGTGTTTAGCCTGGTGATTACATAGTGGTGTAGGCCCCTGTAATTTTCTCTGTTGTGGGCTTATTTGTGGCTGTTTTCTCGTTACCGGTTTATAATGAGGTATATATGAATTTCTATAAGGTGAGCTGTACGGGCTTGTGCTGGGTCATGATCAGGCTGTAGCGGCCAAGTCTGAATATTTTCATTTTCTGTTTTTAGAAAAAGAAACAGAGTTTTTAACTTATAAATAGTGATGGTTTTCGGTCGGCTGTGAAGAAAGAGGATTCTGATGGGATCATTGGTAGAACAGCTGCTGCTTCGGGCCAGAGAAGAAGGTGGAGAACAATGGCTGAAATCCTGCTCGGCTACCGGGAATCAAGGAAATGGAAGTTGGATATCTGGAATTAACAAAACACCTAATCCTACTAATCCTTTGAAGATTATTTGGCGTTCATATGTGGACCACTGGAACTCAGAGTGGATGTGTAATGTTTTCGTGATTTGATTTTTAAGAATCTGGACATTACTAACACGGACTAACATTTCTTCCTCTGGACTAATATTAAATGCTGGTTTGGTTGGCTTTAGCTAAGTTATGCCAACAGGTGTATCATTAAATCTTTGCCTGGTGTGATATTTATTATTGTGCTTACGTTTGGGATTTGGATTTTCATTGGTATCCATTAATTGGATAAAATCATCTGAATTGTGAATTGTGGATGCTAATGAATATCTAAATAATTTGAAGAATAGTGGCCTTTTTGTGATATTTTATTATCCTAAAGGGATCTTAGGTATCACTAACCTGGGTCGTTTTTGCAATCAATGGTACAGACAAACTAAAGGCCGCTTTACACACTACGATATATCTAACGATATGTCGCCGGGGTCACGTCGTTAATGACGCACATCCGGCCTCGTTTGACATATCGTAGCGTGTAACACAAATGAGCGACTGTAAACGAGCAAAAATACTCATCTTGTCGTTGCTCGTTGACACGTCGCTCATTTTCATAAAATCGAACGTCCGGTTGTTCATTGTTTCCGAGGCAGCACACATCGCTCCGTGTGACACCCCGGGAACGATGAACTGCAGTTTACCTGCGTCCCGCCGGCAATGCGGAAGGAAGGGGGTGGGCGATATGTCGTCGGGGTCACGGATTCCGTGACACACATCCGGCATCGTTAGAGATATCGTAGCGTGTGACAGCTACGAATGACTGTGAACGAGCAAAAATACTCACCTTATCGTTGCTCGTTGACACGTCGTTCATTTTCATAAAGTTGTTCCTCCTTCTGCGCGCAGGTTGTTCGTCGTTCCTGGGGCAGCACACATCGCTCCGAGTGACACCTCGGGACTTACCTGCGTCCTGCCGGCAATGCGGAAGGAAGGAGGTGGGCGGGATGTTATGTGCCGCTCATCTCCGCCCCTCAGCTTCTATTGGCCGGCCGCTGTGTGACGTCGCTGTGACGCCGAACGTCCCTCCCCCTTCAGGAAGAGGATGTTCCCCGCCCACAGCGAGGTCGTTCGGGAGGTAAGTGCGTGTGATGGGGGTTACTCACTTTGTGTGACACAGGCAACAAATTGGCCATGCCGCACAAACGATGGGGGCGGGTGCGATCGCACATGTGATTGCACATGAAATCGATGCGTGTAAAGCAGCCTTAAGGGATCTTATTGTCTTATTTTTTGGTTTGTCAAGAATGAATACATGATTGCATGAATAGAGCCTTTATATGAACCACCATATTAATTTGACTATCTCTGTCTTTCGCTCCTTTCATACTCATTTCCATCCATTTAGTTTAATTGCATGATTTCATGCGATCATTGTTGCTTATAATATATCTGTATTGGAGTGGGGAATAGATGGGGAGAATCTAATTATGGTTTTGGCTTCTTGATATATAACCAATTGGGGATGCCAATTCATTGAGGGTATTGTTGATACCTTATTCTGATACTCTTTTTGTACTATGTGTGTGGGTGTTCTTTTTTAGTCAGAACTCAATAAGATTATTTTAAGAAATTCTCCCACTGCATCACCTGCTTCCGCTGCCTTGGTGGTTCAGCTTCCAGGGCGGAGTGCTTTGCCGCTGCCCCTGCAAAAGAGCACATCTGGGGCAGCGGTGGTGCTTCAGGTCTGGAGTTCGTTGGATGGATCCGAAGAAGAGAATTAAACATCCGGAGGAACACATTGGCCGAGGACCAGCGTTCCTGGAAGCAGGACTGAGTGTGTCGGGGAGACTTCCCATTTGAATGATGGCTGTTGTATGTGGAAGGGTTGATCGTACTAAGGACATTGTCATTAGGGCTTTGTCCGATCTGTTTGGTAGCAGTGGGCTCTACCCAGAGCGCCTGTTGCGGAGGTTGCAATGCAGGACAGTTTCCCTGGAGTAGCGGAATCTTATTTGAAAGAAGCAAAGACATGATATTTCCCCTTTGGGTTTTCATCTCAGTGCTTTTTTGAAGAAGAAAATATGGAGGTTAGAATTTGTGGATTTATTTGCAGTTCTTCCGGTTACTAGAGAATCGTAGCTTAGGTTGGAGACGTCTGATGGGAAGCATGAGGTTGGGGTTGAGAAAAGGAGGAATTTTATCTCTGTATTCTTGGCTTCATGCTTTCTCTATCTACGCTGCGGTCCTTGGTGAGAAGTTTCCTAACGTGCAGCGGGTTTTTTTTAGCATCAGGACACTATTTCGGAGGTTTATCGTAATTTTGAGGGTTTAGCCTGGTTGAATTACGATGAGTCTTTTAGACAAAAATTAGCTGTATATCCATCCATTAAGTGGGGCATTAAAGATGTGGGCCTTTAGCTCAATCTGATGCTACCACAGACCCGCAACACACATCCGTTTAATTTGTACGTGTGTGGTACGTATTTGCATGTACCGGAGACACGTACACACGGAGACCCATGTTATTCAATGGTAGATGGCACACACACGTAAAATCACACGGAACGTGTGACCATGTGGTAAGTACGTGTGTGCGCTTTTCTACACGGACGACATGTCCTGTTTTTGGCCGGCAGCACGCAGGCACGGACCCGCTTTAGTCTATGGGTCCGTGCCTGCACGTACCGCACACGGAGTATGTCCGTGTTCAGCACGTTTCGTGCGTGTGCGTTTTTACACTAGCGATCTTATTTTTTGTTTTTTTTTTTAAATTAAAGTCAGTATACTTACTTACTTCCTTTTTTTTCTGCTGTTCTCAGTCATACTTACATTGGCGCTCAGTTTTTCAGCCATAATTGCCAAATAAAAGATAGGATAGAAAAACGAGAGGAAGGGAGGGGGTAACTGCTACAAGTACAGTATTGTTCCAGGTATATTTAAACACTGAGTTCGACTCTCCAAACCTTTGCAGAGAATCCTTGTAGGGATCCAGTAGTTTCTAGTGAGAGGGATGATTCCTCAAACCAGATCATTAATGTTCTATATCCCACCGCTTGCCACCTGTTGGTCACGAACAGCCGGGTGGGGGTCTCACAAGATCCACTCACTGTTCACCAAGGTTGTCAAGATCAGACTGCTCTCTAGAGCCCCTCTTGTCAGCAGGTCACTTTTGGTACTGCTGGACAATAAGTAAATAAGGCACCTGCACTGCTAATGCCAAATATTGAAAGGGTTAGAACAACCAACATACACGGGTTAACAAGCCGTGCCATAGTATGTACATGGATGGAGCCATATACAGAACATAAATGCAGAAAAAAAGGAAAAGAAAAACTGTACAACGGCAATTTAGTGAAAATAGAAAATGAGTTTATTTAAATAATCAGTCCAGACAAAAACATGCATAAAAGGATTAAAAGAGAACTTTGGTGAGAGGACCAAGGGGTTTCTTGGATCCTCACTCCACGACTCAGGTATATGCTATACTATATTGTATTTGAGAGCTTTTCTGCTGTTTCAATTGCACCCGCCTGGTGTCCTCTGAATACCACAACTCTCTACCTTTGGACATTTGATCTTTATGGTATGTGGCACTTTAGCCATTCATATTTAACTTTACAAGTGGTAGTCGGTGGACATCTTTGTGTGGTGCTCTTGTTTAGTTGCATTCACCTTCTCTCTCAATACATTTTTTCTCCAATTACCTTACTGAGCTGTGGAGTGAGTCCGCCACCTGCTGGTCCTATCACCAAAGTTCTCTTTTAATTCTTTTATGCATGTTTTTGTCTGGACTGATTATTTAAATAAACTCATTTTCTATGTTCACAAAATTGCCGTTGTACAGTTTTTCTTTTCCTTTTTTTCTGCTTTTTTAATGCCAAATATTGAAGGTCTGCCAGCATGGGTAATGTATATATCACCGATTCCAGCTAATGGAATATATATATATATATGTATATATATATATATATATATATATATATATATATATATAGGTATATATATATATATATATATATATATATATATATACCGTATTTCGCTTTATAAGACGCACTTTTGTTCCCCCAAATTTTGGGGGAAAGTAGGGGGTGCGTCTTATAAACCGAATATACGGGGTTGGGGTGTACATATATATAGATATACTGCAGTGTCCGTTCTTGAGCGGTGCTGGGGGCAGCGTTAGATCTCCTGCTCCCGCTCATATAATATGCACAGCCGCTGTCCAGCAGTGTGGTGCTGAAACTGCATCACGCTGAGGGGCTGGGGCAGCGGGGCATATTATATCTGCCTGTGCCCTCCTTTGATCGTACATGATCCCCCTGTGTTAGATATGGCCCCCGTGCTGCTGCCCATAGTAAAATAAAAAAAGCTTTAGGGGTGCTTCACACATAGCGAGATCGCTACCGAAATCGCTGCTACGGCACGGTTTTGGTGACGCAACAGTGACCTCATTAGCGATCTCGATGTGTGTGACACTGAGCAGCGATCTGGCCCCTGCTGTGAGATCGCTGCTCGTTACACACAGCCCTGGTTCGTTTTCTTCAAAGGCGCTCTCCCGCTGTGACACACAGATCGCTGTGTGTGACAGCGAGAGAGCGACGAAATGAAGCGAGCAGGGAGCAGGAGCCGGCGTCTGACAGCTGAGGTAAGCTGTAACCAGGGTAAACATCGGGTAACCAAGGTGGTTACCCGATATTTACCTTAGTTACCAGCCTCTGCAGCTCTCACGCTGCCTGTGCTGCCGGCTCCGGCTCTCTGCACATGTAGCTGCAGTACACATCGGGTTAATTAACCCGATGTGTACTGTAGCTAGGAGAGCAAGGAGCCAGTGCTAAGCAGTGTGCGCGGCTCCCTGCTCTCGAGGTTATGATCGCTGCTTCGGCTGCTGTGTTTGACAGCTAAGCAGCGATCATAACAGAGACTTACAAGGTCGCTGTTACGTCACAGAAAATGGTGACGTAACAGCGACCTCGTTGTCGCTGTCGCTTAGTGTGAACCAGCCCTTACTCACCTCCTCCAGCGGTGATCTCCGGTCTCCTGCTGCTGCTGTCTGTGATAAGGCAGGCAGAGATGATATCACTCTGCTCAGCCGATCACATGACCGGCAGCAAGAACCAGGAAGTGGAGGAGGAGCTCAACTGCGAGGTGGGAGACACGAGAAGGGACAGCGCTGAGAAGGTAAGGAAAGAGTGTTTTATTTTATTATGGGCAGCAGCATGGGGGCATATCTAACACAGGGGAGATGTGCCATCTATAGGGGCCATGGGCAGCACACATGGGGGCATATCTAACACAGGGGAGATGTGCCATCTATAGTGGCCATGGGCAGCACACATGGGGGCCATATCTAACACAGGGGAGGTGTGCCATCTATAGTGGCCATGGGCAGCACACATGGGGGGCATATCTAACACAGGGGAGATGTGCCATCTATAGTGGCCATGGGCAGCACACATGGGGGGCATATCTAACACAGGGGAGATGTGCCATCTATAGTGGCCATGGGCAGCACACATGGGGGCCATATCTAACACAGGGGAGGTGTGCAATCTATAGAGGCCATGGGCAGCACAGGGGGACGTGTCCCAGCACAAGGGGGCTATATTCAATATAAGGGGGCCATATCCAGATAAGGGGGGCTAATTTTAGGATGGCGGGCTATGAGGGACATATACCTTATATGATTTGTTAGACGGACACTGGCATTATAAGATGGACCCCATTTAACATTAAAAAAAAATTCTCTTTTCCTTCACCAAATTTGGGGGTGCGTCTTATAATCAGGTGCGTCTTATAAAGCGAAAAATACGGTACATATATATATGCATACACACACACGTATATATATATATATATATATATATATATATATATATATATATATATAAATATATATATATATATATATATATATATATATATATATATATTGTGAGGTAACGACCACCAATGTTGTGGATGGTCGCAGTGGAGAAGGATCCCCTGTGATATTGAACTGAAGGTGTGACTGTGGGACCTGTAGTTCCACAGAACTTGGGTTGTAATTAAGGGTTAGGTTCCCTTTAAACTGTGACCAGTGTGATGGACAGAGCTGGAGAATCACATACCTCCACCTGTGGGTGTATCCGGTTGGGTTTAAGAGACTGTTAGTTTTAGAAACAGAGAGGAGCCTGAGAGTGCTGCACATGGAGGATGTGTGCTGGAGATCTCAGTCTGTGTGAAGACTGAAGAGAGACTCCTGGAAATCAGTCCAGGTGAGGACTGGGGAAAATACTGCAGCCTGGCTGGAGAGGGCTGGAGGCTGCAGGAAGCAACCACAGTGACTTGTGTTCGCTGGCTGGAGCCAGAGTGTGGAGAATCCACTATGGACATTTAATTGGACTGGAAGCCCACGGTATGTGGATGTTATATTTTCCTTTAAGCCAGGAGAGGCTTTGTTACATTTTATTTAGCAGTTTATGTTGAGTCTAATAAATAAACTGCTGCGTTTTATAAGAGACGGTGATACCTATGTTGTCTAAGCTGCCTAGCACCGCTGCAAGCGAGTAAAACCCCCGGGTCATCTTCCAAGTGGACCCGTGGAAGCCTAATCAATAGGCGAAACAGCCGTCGTCCCTGCATAGGAGCCGGCTTGCAGGCTGTTTCCCAGCCTTTTACCCTGCACCTTTGAATAAACAAGTTATCCTGCACAGCGGATGGAGTGCGGTCTGTTCTTCTTACTTTGCTTCTCATGGATCCCTTCTTGTGACGAGCACCCCACTTTGGATTAGGAGATCTGCAGCTGTCCTCCGGAACGTACGCGGTACCGCAGGTAACTCGCAGTGGTGAAGAACCATCCTTACCTTCTGTGATGCTATCCAATACTGACAACGTCCCGAAATGAGCTCCTAGCGACCTCATTTTATGATTCCTTGTGGGCTGTGCGATGTGTTCAGCAAAATTATGTTAATTCTACTTATTTGCATAACTTTGCCCCTGGGCCACACACGTGGGAGATATTAGTGTCATATTTTATATCTCGATTTTTTTTTCATTCGCATAGATACCAAACACAACACATCTAGCAGGCTTTTATTGGTTAAAATACCTATTTGTCGGGATACCAGCGGTCACCTAGCAAAGCCAAATGGTGCTCTGCGTTCACTGCTCTGCAGGGATTCTGGCAATATGTTTTTAATTTTTCTAGCATTAACATGACATGTAAAAACTGTGTTCATAGTTTTTCCCTCCAACAGAACAAAGACATGTTTTTCTCTGTACATTTTACTCTAGCTGCTTCCATCCCCCGGGTCGTAAATTCCAAAACTCTCAGGCTGATCAGATATTCGTCATGGCGATCTCCATCTCTGTGCTAGCTGATGGTGGGGAGGGGGGTGTTATAGGAACCTTCAAGGGTTTTAACATGACACATTGCTTGCTATATCGGATCTAAAAATCAGCATTTCAGTTGTTACCTATTAATCCTTTAGGTTTTAATTCTTTAGGTTTACATTTTGACGGGCATTTTTCTTTTGATAAATGCCTTCCCATGGGTTTTTCTTTATCTTGTTGTTATTTTGAGTCATTTCCTACTTTTTTTTTCATTGGGCAGTTTAGGATTCTTTTGATTATAGGTAGTGGCGGTTCTGATCATTATTTTCAGTTGTTGAATAATTTCATGGGCCTTATGGAATTATTTCAAGTTCCTTTGGCTCAGGATAAACCTATCCTTCCTTGTAATTCTAACGCCCTGGCAAAACCAGGTAGTCACAGAGGTTGTACAAATCTCTCAGGTACAAGACTCTATCCTCCTTGGCATACCAACACGAAACCCACACCCAGGTGCACAACACCAGCCAGTAAAGCCTAGTCACCCCCCATGACAATAGGGACACACCAGTGGGCGGGACCAGGTGGATGGGAGCACCCACCTACGAGTCCTGAGGTGTCAAGGGAGGGAACAAGACAGTTCAAGAGAGTCTGTGTCAGGAGGAGGAAGTGAGAGGAGTGTGGAGTGACAGCGGAGTCAGGGGTTTGGGCCCCTGGACTACCGGACTACTGACTAGGTGGCAGACGGCAAGCAGGACCACAGGCGACGGAGATCCGGTAGCGGGAGACCTTAAGTGGACCAGGGCAGGGTTGTAGCCCGCCGGTGCCGACAGCGGTAATCCGGTCCGGAGGCTGTGCACAGTCGGGGTGCCTGGACCCTAGGGCGAGGAAGGTTTCAAGCCCCTTGTCAATTGACCAGCCGGGGATAAGGTTCCAGACCTTGTTCCACAGTAAGCCCAGAAAGCGAAACGGAAGCCCAACGCGGGGGATATGGTGACCGCCAGAACCCACAGAGGTCCCAAGGGTCAGATTTCGCGGGCCACAGCTCCCAACATACAAAGTACCGGGAGTGGACTTCCCCCTTTCAAGCGGAGTTGTCCCATTGAAGACACAAACACTGAGTGCAGGAGGAAGGGACCCCTGTTTGCTATATCAGGATGTGGAGGAGGCAACCGGTCACTGGCAATTTGGTTTACCACTGGACTCTGTGTGCAATTATTTGGAACTGTGAGTACACCTTCCATCCCCGGTCCAACCCTGCATGACACTCTCCGCTGCCATTACTCCCGTTCCCCTGGGCCCCGGGACTACACCTCCCCTACCCGTGGACGGGATTCCATCCGGCTGCCCCGCTCCATCAGCCCTGGGCGTCCCATCACCAGGCAGTGGCGGTGCTACCAACCCTCACCGCAACCCACGGATGGCGACACTGACAGACTGTTCCCCTGTAAATATCCCCTTTTATTATTATTAGTGTCGTGGGCAGCGGGCCACTGCACAAGGCCCGGATCCGGTCAATACTCGAGCCGCAGCCACGATCCCGGATCCGAGCGCCTCAAGTAGCCCCCGTCCGCGACATAATCAATTGGAGTTTTTGGGAATCGTTATAGATTCAAGTACAATGGAGCGGAGGCTCCCTCTGCAAAAATCTGTAAATTAAAGCTTCTTTTCTCTGGTTTATTAGTTCAGACAAAGACGACCCTGGACCCTGCGTGAGCGGCAATCTCCACCAAGTAGTCTGAATATTTTCTAGGCGATTGTATGATGCCACTAAAGGAGTAGTGTCTGCTGGTGCTCACATTAGGATTTGCAGGTTTGGTTGGAATTTTTGGATGGTTTTAATGGCAGCAGTTGCATTCAGCAAGATTTTGTTTTGTACAAGGATTTGTTTTGGTTACTGGTTCTGCCAGTGTTTATATACATTATATATATATATATATATATATATATATATATATATATATATATATATATATATATATATATATATATATATATATATATATATATATATATATATATATATATATACACACACCAGGTTTTGGTATACCGTATTTCGGATTTTCGCGCTTTTCTTCCCACAAATTTGGGAGGAAAATCAGGGGTGCATCTTAGAATCAGAATATAGCTTACTGGGAGATGGAGAATTGGCGCGGAAGGCCAGCTGCCTCTCTGTGCGCCAGACTGCCTCTCTGGCAGGCAGGCGGGTGGCGTGGGCAGCCTCTCTGTGCGGGCATATATGAGTAAGAGGCTCTGCGCCACTGATTGAAAGGTGCTCAGGAGCAAAAAATATTTAGCACAAAATGAGAGAACTCCGGCACTCTAATTACCCCCAAAAAAAGGCAAAACACTGAAGTCATGCTGTGATTTATTTTACTGGTAGAAAAAAAGTAATGCAGATGATATACATGAAAAAATCCACGAACAAAACAAAACGTGACGTTTCGGCCAATGGGCCTTCATCAGACTGGACTTTATCTAGACTTAAAACAATACAAAAAACAATCAAAATCCAATATCAAGTAATAAATGATACAAACAAGACACAATACAATAAAGAAAAATTGGTACAAACAATGTGTACATAGAAATAGAGCTACCATTGTTTACCAAGTACAACATACAAAAATATAGGAAAAAGAATAATGAATCAAAACATTGTTACCTAATGATGAATAATACAAAATAACATCGATCGTGAAATATATGCTGGTCACTAGGCCTGTGTGAGGAATGGATTACAAGTGAATTCGGGATAAATATAGAGTGGAGGCTTCAGATAAAGGTAAAGGAAATAAGAAGGAAAATAAATAGAAATAAGAAAAATAAGAAAAAATAGTGTAACCTGAGGGCTTACCCAGTAAAAAAAAGAGAGTACATAGAGTGAGTGAAGCGTGGTTTGGCAATATGGGTAGTATGTGCGTACAAAAAATAATATGAAAATCCTAGTCATAGCCAAAGATATAAGGTGGTTATTAGTAATGAGGCGCAAATATATATCTAATATATAAAGCTCAGTGTATGTATGTATGTATGTACAGTCAGGGCCAGAAATCTTTGGACAGTGACACAATTTTGGCGAGTTGGGCTCTGCATGCCACCACATTGGATTTGAAATGAAACCTCTACAACAGAATTCAAGTGCAGATTGTAACGTTTAATTTGAAGGTTTGAACAAAAATATCTGATAGAAATTGTAGGAATTGTCACATTTCTTTACAAACACTCCACATTTTAGGAGGTCAAAAGTAATTGGACAAATAAACCAAACCCAAACAAAATATTTTTATTTTCAATATTTTGTTGCGAATCCTTTGGAGGCAATCACTGCCTTAAGTCTGGAACCCATGGACATCACCAAACGCTGGGTTTCCTCCTTCTTAATGCTTTGCCAGGCCTTTACAGCCGCAGCCTTCAGGTCTTGCTTGTTTGTGGGTCTTTCCGTCTTAAGTCTGGATTTGAGCAAGTGAAATGCATGCTCAATTGGGTTAAGATCTGGTGATTGACTTGGCCATTGCAGAATGTTCCACTTTTTTGCACTCGAACTCCTGGGTAGCTTTGGCTGTATGCTTGGGGTCATTGTCCATCTGTACTATGAAGCGCCGTCCGATCAACTTTGCGGCATTTGGCTAAATCTGGGCTGAAAGTATATCCCGGTACACTTCAGAATTCATCCGGCTACTCTTGTCTGCTGTTATGTCATCAATAAACACAAGTGACCCAGTGCCATTGAAAGCCATGCATGCCCATGCCATCACGTTGCCTCCACCATGTTTTACAGAAGATGTGGTGTGCCTTGGATCATGTGCCGTTCCCTTTCTTCTCCAAACTTTTTTCTTCCCATCATTCTGGTACAGGTTGATCTTTGTCTCATCTGTCCATAGAATACTTTTCCAGAACTGAGCTGGCTTCATGAGGTGTTTTTCAGCAAATTTAACTCTGGCCTGTCTATTTTTGGAATTGATGAATGGTTTGCATCTAGATGTGAACCCTTTGTATTTACTTTCATGGAGTCTTCTCTTTACTGTTGACTTAGAGACAGATACACCTACTTCACTGAGAGTGTTCTGGACTTCAGTTGATGTTGTAAATGGGTTCTTCTTCACCAAAGAAAGTATGCTGCGATCATCCACCACTGTTGTCATCCGTGGACGCCCAGGCCTTTTTGAGTTCCCAAGCTCACCAGTCAATTCCTTTTTTCTCAGAATGTACCCGACTGTTGATTTTGCTACTCCAAGCATGTCTGCTATCTCTCTGATGGATTTTTTCTTTTTTTCAGCCTCATGATGTTCTGCTTCACCTCAATTGAGAGTTCCTTAGACCGCATGTTGTCTGGTCACAGCAACAGCTTCCAAATGCAAAACCACACACCTGTAATCAACCCCAGACCTTTTAACTACTTCATTGATTACAGGTTAACGAGGGAGACGCCTTCAGAGTTAATTGCAGCCCTTAGAGTCCCTTGTCCAATTACTTTTGGTCCCTTTAAAAAGAGGAGGCTATGCATTACAGAGCTATGATTCCTAAACCCTTTCTCCGATTTGGATGTGAAAACTCTCATATTGCAGCTGGGAGTGTGCACTTTCAGCCCATATTATATATATATAATTGTATTTCTGAACATGTTTTTGTAAACAGCTAAAATAACAAAACTTGTGTCACCGTCCAAATATTTCTGGCCCTGACTGTAGGTGTATGTGTGTGTGTGTGTGTGTGTGTGTGTGTGTATGTCCGCTAAAGGAATCCACACCGTCGCATTTACAATCACGAAATTTGGCACAGACACTCCATGTGACTCAGGGAACGTCATAGACTATGTTTGGGCGGGAAAATTTAACCCTGTGCTTTCCAGTTACTCTACAAAAATCCTGCAGCCATTAAACTGAATGAAGCTGGGAGCTGTAGTAGACTATAAATAGCAACTGTCAGTGCTTGCTATAGGACTATAGGAACAAAATAAACTGTTAGTATAAGATAGGATAGACAGATAGAGAGAGACAGAAAAAGACAGACAGACAGAGAGACAGCCGGGGAAAGAGACAGCCGGGGAAAGAGACAGCCGGGGAAAGAGACAGCCGGGGAAAGAGACAGCCGGGCAAAGGGACAGAGAGAGACAGATACAGAGATTGAGACAGATAGACTGATGCAAATACAGAGAGATAGAAAGACTATATTACTTACCGGTAATGGGATTTTCCTGAGTCCACGACAGCACCCACGAGAGAGGGATCCGCCCCCTTCAGGACAGGAAACCTACAGATAAAAAAGGGGCAGTCCCCCTCCCTCATCAGTTGGTTGCAGAGAACCGGGAGAGGAACCGCCAAGGAATGAATATACAAAATAGACAACTCCCAGGACACCAAAAAAGGCGAAAAAACAAACCAGAAAGGGCACGGGTGTAAAGGGTGCTATCGTGGACTCAGGAAAATCCCATTACCGGTAAGTAATATAGTCTTTTCCTTTCGTCACGACAGCACCCACGAGAGACTTAGAGAGATTACACTCAGAGAGTGGGAAAAAACAGCGCGAAGGGCCAAGCCACCAACGGAAGACAGGTGAAGAACAAAAGCCAGCCGGCAGAGCCTGAAAAGGCGGACGGAGAAGACCAGGGCGCAGCCGTACAATACCAGCGATGGAGACACCGGTCAGAATCACCCAAGGGGGAGACCACCGCTCAGAAGAAGGAACCGACACCGAGGAGGCCAGAGGAACACGCTGCACCGCAGACGATGGGGAACATCATCCCACAGCCATCGGGACAAGGGACGGCACGCCACGCGAGGACCACAGTCGGAATCCTGAAAGACAAGAACAAAGAACAAAGAACAAAGACCAATCCCCCCGCCAAGGGGCCGACCGAGCGACAGAGGCGAGGACAGAGCCCCTCGAAACGAAGGAATGGAGAAAACACCCCGCGCGGGAAGAACCCAAAGACACCTCGCGCAGCAGGAGAACAACCTGGACCGGAACGCCCCAAGGAGGGAAGGACCAACGGACAGTGTCGGACAGGCGCAAACACGCCCAGGAGAGGCAAGGGCGACCAAGATACAGAGGAACAGGCACAGCACCGCACTGGACGAGGAGGAGAAGAGACTCAGAGGAGAAGCAGGAAGCCCGAGGCGCCAGGCCAGGCGGAAGGCCAGGGAGGCGCAAGATGGCAGAGGCGCAAGGCATGAGGGCCGCAGGGAGCAAGCACCCAAGCGCAAGACCCAGAGACGCAGGAGGAGAACACAGGCCCACACGACCAGGAGGGACTGAGGCACAGAGGCCCTGAGGCACAGAGGCACAGGGCCCAGGATGCACAGAGCCCAAGAGGCACAGAGCCCAAGAGGCACAGAGCCCAAGAGGCACAAAGCCCCAGAGGCACAGAGCCCAAGAGGCACAGAGCCCAAGAGGCACAGAGGCACAGAGCCCAAGAGGTACAGAGTCCAATAGTCACAGAGCCCAAGAGGCGCAGATTCTAAGAGGCACCGAGACCAAGAGGCACAGGGCCCAAGAGGCACAGAGTCCAAGAGGCACAGAGCCTAAAAGGCACAGGGTCCAAGAGGCACAGAGTCCAAGAGGCACAGAGTCCAAGAGGCACAGAGTCCAAGAGGCACAGAGTCCAAGAGGCCCCGAGGCCAAGAGGCCCAGAGGCCAAGAGGCCCAGAGACCCAGAGGCAGAGAGGCGAAGAGGCCCAGAGGCGAAGAGGCACAGAGGCGAAGAGGCATAGAGGCCAAGAGGCACAGAGGCACGGATGCCAAGAGGGAAGAGGCATCGAGGCACAAGGGCCCAGAGGCACAGAGGCCCAGAGGCACAGAGGCCAAGAGGCACAGAGGCCAAGAGGCACAGAGGCCAAGAGGCACAGATGCACAAGGGCCAAGACGACAAAGGCCAAGAGACACAGAGGCCCAGAGGCACAGAAGCCCAGAGGCACAGAAGCCCAGAGGCACAGAAGCCCTGAGGCACAGAAGCCCTGAGGCACAGAAGCCCTGAGGCACAGACGGCCAGAGACCACGAAGTCCCGAAGCAGGAGACACAGAGGCCCAGAGGACAAGAGACACAAAGGCGAAGAGGCACAGAGGCCAAGAGGCACAGAGGCCAAGAGGCACAGAGGGCAGGAGGCCAGGAGACACAGAGGGCAGGAGACACAGAGGCCCGAGGCCCAGAATCAGGAGGTCCGGAGGCACAGAGGCACGGGGCCCCGAGGACCAAGGCCGGGAAGGCCAGGAAGCCACAGAGTCCCAGAAGCCACAAAGGCCAGAAAGGCCAGGGGGCCCAGAGACCGGGAAGGCCGGAGGCCAGGAGGCAAGGAAGCACAGAGGCCAGGAGGCCACAGAGGCAGGCGGCCAGGAAGCACAAGGCATAGAGGCCCGAGGCCAGGAGGCACCGAGGCCAGGAGGCACCGAGGCCAGGAGGCACCGAGGTCAAGGCAGAGAAGCCCGAAGCCAGGAGGCACAGAGGCCCGAGGCTAGGAGGAACAGAGGCCCAATGCCAGGAGGCACATAGGCCCAAGGCCAAGAGGCACCGAGGGACAGAGTCACGAGGACAGGAAGCACGAGTCCAAGAAGCACGAGACCCAGAGCACGAGGCCAGGAAGCACGAAACCAAGGAGCACGAGACCAGGAGGCACCGAGGACCGAGGACCCGAAACACAGAAGTCCGGAGGTCCCGAGGCCACACAGGCGCAGAGGCCACACAGGCGCAGAAGGCCACACAGGCGCAGAAGGCCACACAGGCGCAGAAGGCCAAACAGGCACGGAAGCGAAACAGGCACGGAAGCGAAACAGGCACAGAGGCCAAACAGGCACAGAGGCCAAACAGGCACAGAGGCCAAACAGGCACAGAGGCCAAACAGGCACAGAGGCCAAACAGGCACAGAGGCCAAACAGGCACAGAGGCCAAACAGGCACAGAGGCCAAACAGGCACAGAGGCAAACAGGCACCGAGGCAACCAGGTACCGCAACAGGCACCGAAGCAAACAGGCCCCGAGACAAACAGGCAGAAGGGCCAAGAAGCCAGGAGGCCCCGAGGCCACAAAAGCCAGGAGACCAGGAGGCCACAGAAGCCAGGAGACCAGGAGGCCACAGAAGCCAGGAGGTCAGGAGGCCACAGAAGCCAGGAGGTCAGGAGGCCACAGAAGCCAGGAGGTCAGGAGGCCACAGAAGCCAGGAGGTCAGGAGGCCACAGAAGCCAGGAGGTCAGGAGGCCACAGAAGCCAGGAGGTCAGGAGGCCACAGAAGCCAGGAGGTCAGGAGGCCACAGAAGCCAAGAGGTCAGGAGGCCACAGAAGCCAGGAGGTCAGGAGGCCACAGAAGCCAGGAGGTCAGGAGGCCACAGAAGCCAGGAGGCCCGAGGCCACAGAAGCCAGGAGGCCCGAGGCCACAGAAGCCAGGAGGCCACCAGAAGGCCACAGAAGCCAGGAGGCCCGAGGCCACAGAAGCCAGGAGGCCACCAGAAGGCAGGCGACCACAGAGGCCAGGAGGACACAGAGGCCAGGAGGATACCGGAGCCAGGAGGCCACAGGGGCCAGGACCACAGGGCCAAGGTCCACCGAGGCCAGGAGGCCATAGGGGTCAGTAGGTCACAGGGGCCCAGGAGCTCAGAGGCAGGAGGCACAGAGGCCACCGAGTACAGACCAAGAGGGCACCCCGGCGCACACCCCAGGGCAGACACCACCAGGACGCCGGCCACAGCACAGCAGGAGGGATGCCGCCGGCAGAGGGACTGACCGAGAAGGGGAGCAACCCCCGGACAGAAGGGCAGGGGGAAGGGCTGGCAGAGATCGACAGCCGAGCCCCCCCTGAACCGCAGAAGCAGGAGCACAGCGTTCGGGACACTGACGCTGGACGCGGCAGGCCCAGGACACCCCCCCCCACGTGCATACGCCATGCAGCGGTGAAGACGCAGGCACGCGTCAGGGAGAGGCTCTGGCCCGACCGCCATGGACTCACCCGCACCGCAGCGTCCGGCCCGGATGGAGGGGACCACGGGCTTCACTAGGAACCTTCCCGGCCGCTCCCCCGGAAGCGCTCCTGTATACTTCCGGGTCACTGCAGCAGGGAAGCGTGCACCTTCGACGCGGCAGGGCCCCCCCCTGCCGCGCACACGTCTGGGAGAAGCACACCCTGCTGCAGGCGTCATATCTCCCGGAGGCAAAGCCGGGCAGGAGAAAGAGGACGAGGTGCACCGGAGGATGGAGTCCACGAGGGGAGCTCCACCGACCGTGCTTCCGGATCCAGAGCTCCGCCGTTCCCCAGGAGACCGCACGGACTCAACAGGACCCAGGCACTGTAGGTTCCTCTCCATGCAGGACAGGAAACCAACTGATGAGGGAGGGGGACTGCCCCCTTTTTTATCTGTAGGTTTCCTGTCCTGAAGGGGGCGGATCCCTCTCTCGTGGGTGCTGTCGTGACGAAAGGAAAACAGACAGACAAGGAAAGAGACAGACAGCGACACACAGACAGAGACTGGGAGAGAGACAGTTACTATCCCGGGCGACGCCCGGGTACTACAGCTAGTATCTAATATATAAAGCTGAATGTATGTATGTATGTATGTATGTCCGGGATGGGCATCTGCCCCGTCGCAGCTACAGCCACAAAATTTTGCACACTCACACGTCTGGACCCCGAGAGCGTCATAGGCTATGTTGTGAGGCGAAATTTTAACCCCGCGCGTTCCAATTTACCAATCAATTTTGCCCCTATCTACATAATGGGGAAAAAGTGAAACGAAAAGTGTATCCGCACCGTCGCATTTACAATCACGAAATTTTGCACAGACACCTCATGTGACCCAGGGAACGTCGTAGACTATGTTTTGACAGGAAGATTTAACCCCGCGCTTTACAGTTACTCTCCAAAACACATGCCTCCATTAAAGTAAATGGAGCCTGGAACTACAGGTTATGAGTAGGAGCTGAGATTGGTTGCTATAGGAACAAAAGACATTCATAGTATAAGAAGCTTATATGTGTGGTAATAAGATGGTGGGGAGACGGATAGAGAGAGACAGACAAAGAGACAGAGAGACAGACAGAGACAGACTGTGAAAGAGACAGACCTGGACAGAGACAGATGGGGAAAGAAACAGAGAGACAGGCAGACGGGGAAAGAGACAGACAGGGAAAGAGACAGACGAGGAAAGAGGCAGGCGAGGAAAGAGGCAGGCGAGGAAAGAGGCAGGCGAGGAAAGAGGCAGACGAGGAAAGAGGCAGGCGAGGAAAGAGGCAGACGAGGAAAGAGGCAGACGAGGAAAGAGGCAGACGAGGAAAGAGGCAGACGAGGAAAGAGGCAGACGAGGAAAGAGACAGACCTGGAAAGAGACAGACGGAGCATATTACTTGGACAATTTAGTTAAATCTGTGTGGAATATCTGGGGAGTTGAAATATATGTTGTGAAATGCTTCTATTAGCTTAGTTTTTGCCTTTTAATAATTACATTTCTATCTATTTGTTTTGTGGTTTTTGTGTGCAGAATACATTTTTGATTAATACATT
Source organism: Anomaloglossus baeobatrachus (assembly GCF_048569485.1). Classification (NCBI taxonomy): domain Eukaryota; kingdom Metazoa; phylum Chordata; class Amphibia; order Anura; family Aromobatidae; genus Anomaloglossus; species Anomaloglossus baeobatrachus. Next base: position 949,040,900 of record NC_134353.1, on the reverse strand, counting down.
CTATTTTGCTAACAGCAGTTATTACAGCCGGGTAGTACAGCCAGTGTGTGTATGTGTGTGTATATATATATATATATATATATATATATATATATATATATATATATATTTATATATATTATATATATATATATTAGCATAAAAGTGTAAAATGTAATACCTAGTATGTATCTAGTGTTACCATGATTCAAAGATGTCAGGGACACATAAAAAGAACACTATGCGCTGGAAACAAGCGAAAAGAAATTAGCGCAGAATTATTTCATATGAAAACCTAAAAAACAGACCTGGAGAGGAAAGGAAAAGGTGTGGGGGGAGATATGTAGGTGTATTCAGGGTATATTATAAAGACTAATACCTGGTCTGAACAATGTCATAAGCGGGCTTTACACACTGCGACATCGCTAGCATTTGCTGGCGATGTCGAGCGCGATAGCACCCGCCCTCGTCGGTGGCACGATATGTGGTGATCGTTACCGTGGCGAACATTATCGCTACGGCAGCGTCACACGTACATACCTTGTCAGCGCCGCCGCTGTGACCGCCGAACAATCCCTCCCTCAAGGGGGAGGTACGTTTGGCGTCATAGTGACATCACTGCAGCTTCACTAAGCGGCCGGCCAATAGAAGTGGAGGGGCGGAGATGAGCCGGACGTAACATCCCGCCCACCTCCTTCCTTCCACATTGCCGGTGGAGGCAGGTAAGGAGATGTTCGTTGCTCCTGCGGTGTTACACACAGCGATGTGTGCTGCCGCAGGAGCGACAAACAACATTGTACCTGCGGTCGACCCGACATTATGAAAATGAACAACGCTACACAGATCACCGATTTTCGACGCTTTTGCGATCGTTTATCAGCGCATCTAGAATTTACACATTGTGATGTCGTTACTGGTGCCGGATGTGCGTCACTAACGATGTGATGCCGACGATATTTCGGATGCAATGTCGCAACGTGTAAAGTACCCCTAAGTGTCCTTATTACAAGGAAGGATGTATGCACTCAAGAGGGCACTCCTGGAATAAATGTATATAAATCAAAAAAAGTCTACATGTTTCCACATAATAGATAATGCATAATCATGTACCTGTGAGTCAGATTAGGTATATAGGGAAGTCATCCAATCCAATAATAACTGGATGGTATAAAGCTTCGCTTGAAATAATGTCTATTGGATAATGTACATAAAAAAGCCACTCATTAGTAAATGGCAAAAAACATAATTACCAAGGAAAAAGGTAATCACATATTACCAATTGAAGTAACAGCTTGACAGGCTGGTAAAAGCTTCTCATGTGTGCGTCCCGTCTGCCATCATATATATATGTTCCGTTTGCCATCATGTGTATGTAGCGCCAAGAGAAGGGGGTACTCTGTCCCGGGCAATAACAAATGGGAATGTCACTCTCGTGGCGTTGCCCAGTCCCGTGCTCTGGGCCCCTTTTGTTAATGGAGGGTATTCACAGGGGAGATAAGAGTTTTTGTCATGTGACGCCACCTTCGGGTTATGGCTAAGGATGGGGAACCGCCGCTGCTGAATGTGGGTACTCCCAGAGCTGATGGTAGTGGCAGCTGTGATGGTAGGCCCTCCGCAGGTAGGGCTGTGCCTGGGAGATGTAGTGGGGCAATAATGAAGACCACACCAGGTTGTCTTTAAGAGTCTTTACTCACTGTGGACCCAGGGAATGCTGGTTCAGGTCCCTTGGAGGACCAGTGCCCATGTGGTGATCCAGGTTGCTCTGTCCCTGGAACTCTCTATAGATTGAGCCCCCGTAGCAGTTTATTCCTCATAGGCTTCTATTAAGGGCGGATTGCAACGGATGATCTTGCGTTGCATCCGCCCCGCAGCGCATCAGTTGTTTTGTCGGGGACCGTCAGTGACCGTCGGGCGGAAGGAACACTGAATGTAGCGTTTTTGTTGCTGTAAAAAACACACTCCACAGGATTCCGTCGGGATCCGTTAAGAGGCATAATGAATGTCTATGGAGCTGGATTCCGTCGCCATGCATTTGGCGACGGATTAAAGTGCAGGATTCCGCGAAGTTCTACTGAGCATGCTCAGCATTTCCAGCAGAACGTTCTAAATCGTTTACAATTACTATAGCCTACAAGGAAAAACTCCACATATAAATATATTATACATTTTTTTATATCTTTAATAGATTCAATAGTTAAAATCGATTTAAAAAAAGGAGAGATGAACACAAGATACACCTTGGTCCATGCGGTTTACAGAAGTGAAAAATACAATCAACAATCCACAATATAACATATTAAAGTGCAGTGCATAGTTAGTTCCACTAGATGGCAGCAAAATAGGTTAAGTCCAAAGGAGAACTAAAGTAAGTGAAGTCCACACAGAAAATATCTAACTCCGTAAGGAGTATAGGCTAAGGGACATAGATTCACATAAGTAATGACCAGGACAACCCACCAATATTAAGAGACACAACCAGAGCAGTCAAAAGTGGATGTAATAAAAAGATAATTGTGATCACACCCCTTTCTGAGGAAGCGATGGCGAAACGCGCGTCAAAGGGAGGTCCTGCGGTAATTATCTTTTTATTACATCCACTTTTGACTACTCTGGTTGTGTCTCTTAATATTGGTGGGTTGTCCTGACCATTACTTATGTGAATCTATGTCCCTTAGCCTATACTCCTTACGGACTTAGATATTTTCTGTGTGGACTTCACTTACTTTAGTTCTCCTTTGGACTTAACCTATTTTGCTGCCATCTAGTGGAACTAACTATGCACTGCACTTTAATATGTTATATTGTGGATTGTTGATTGTATTTTTTACTTCTGTAAACCGCATGGACCAAGGTGTATCTTGTGTTCATCTCAACTTTTTTTAATTGATTTTAACTAGTGAATCTAATAAAGATATAAAAAACACCGCCGCTCTCTGTCAGCTCCACGCAGCAACTAAAGTGAATCGTGCTGCCAGCGGGGACGTCACTCAGGTAGTGTCGGGGTGTGTGCGGTGAAGATGGGTGCAGTAGTGCCTGGGTGTGTGGTGATGATGGGTGCGGTAGTGCCGGGGTGTGTGTGGTGATGATGGGTGCGGTAGTGCTGGGGTGTGCGGTGATGATGGGGGCGGAGTGCGGAGTGTGTGCGGTGGTGATGGTGGCGGTAGTGCCGGGTGTGTGCGGTGGTGATGGTGGCGGTAATGATGGGGGCGGTAGTGCCGGGGTGTGTGCGGTGATGATGGGGGCGGTAGTGGCGGTGATGATGGGGGCGGTAGTGCCGGGGTGTGTATGGTGATGATGGCTGCTCTCTCTCGACTAAAGAAAACTAAAGCAACGCGTTATTTCACAGGAATCCGTTGCCTTTATTATCACACTATTTACAACGTATCCATCACATGTGTCACACAACGCACTGTGACGGATGCCAAACGACGCAAGTGTGAAAGTAGCCTTAAGCAAGCGCGCTCCAGCGGGCAAACGACGTGCTTGTCCCGAGCACTAAGCACCAATAAAAAAGCGGTACTGTGGAAGCCACCTTAAGAGGGCTTTCACACTAGCGCTTTTTCACGAGCGCCGCACTTATCCACATTGAGCGCCCCCGCACTATTCAATGCTGGTAAAAATGCCCGCTTTTCATGGCGGCAATTTAAAATCTTTTCCTGAGTTCTATTTTCCAGCCAAAGTGCAGCAATTAGAGATGGAAAAAGCGCTCATGTTAAATTAGCCTAAGGCCTAAGAGCGCTAATTGCTGCGATTTTGCAAGCGGCGATTAGCGCTCGCAAAAGCGCTTGGTGAATGGGCTTTTTTTTAATATTGCTTCCTATGGCCTTTTAAGCCCTGGCACTTAAAAATCTTTGTGCCATGACACTATTTTCCACTGCCAAGTGCTGGAAAAAAGTCCATGTTCTTCAAGCTCACCGGCGCTTTTTTGAACACTTTTTACAAGCGCTTTGCTAGGTGCAACATGGACGCTTTTCATAGCGCTTTTACAGACATGGGCTATAAGTGTCGCATTTCCTGTGTTATGTCACTCATGTATGCAGCCACACCACGTATGTGACCTCCCCCCCATGCATGTGACCCCCCCATGTATGCAGCCTTTATGTGTCGGCATATAGGTCCTCCCATTTCTCCATATGAAGCTCCCCCAATGCACACAGTTCCCCCCCCCCCCCAAAGAGTATGCAACTCTACTCCCCAACGGTATACAGTTCCCCTCCTCCCCAAGGGTATATAGCTCTCCTCTTCCCTAACGGTATACAGCTCTCCTCCTCCCTAACGGTATACAGCTCTCCTCCTCCCCAACGGTATACAGTTCTCCTTCTATCCAAGGGTATACAGCTCCCCTCCTCCCCAACGGTATACAGCTCCCCTCCTCCCCAACGGTATACAGCTCCCCTCCTCCCCAACGGTATACAGCTCCCCTCCTCCCCAACGGTATACAGCTCCCCTCCTCCCCAACGGTATACAGCTCCCCTCCTCCCCAACGGTATACAGCTCCCCTCCTCCCCAACGGTATACAGCTCCCCTCCTCCCCAAGGATGTACAGCTCCCCTCCTCCCCAAGGATGTACAGCTCCCCTCCCCCCAAAGGGTATACAACTCTACTCCCCAATGGTATACAGTTCCCCTCCTCCCCAAGGGTATATAGCTCTCCTCCTCCCTAACGGTATACAGCTCTCCTCCTCCCTAACGGTATACAGCTCTCCTCCTCCCCAACGGTATACAGCTCTCCTCCTCCCCAACGGTATACAGCTCTCCTCCTCCCCAACGGTATACAGCTCTCCTCCTCCCCAACGGTATACAGCTCTCCTCCTCCCCAACGGTATACAGCTCTCCTCCTCCCCAACGGTATACAGCTCTCCTCCTCCCCAACGGTATACAGCTCTCCTCCTCCCCAACGGTATACAGCTCTCCTCCTCCCCAACGGTATACAGCTCTCCTCCTCCCCAACGGTATACAGCTCTCCTCCTCCCCAACGGTATACAGCTCTCCTCCTCCCCAACGGTATACAGCTCTCCTCCTCCCCAACGGTATACAGCTCTCCTCCTCCCCAACGGTATACAGCTCTCCTCCTCCCCAACGGTATACAGCTCTCCTCCTCCCAAGGGTTTATAGCTCTTCTCCTCCCCAACAGTATACAGCTCCCCTCCTCCCCAAGGGTATAGCGCTCTCCTCCTCCCTAACGGTATACAGCCCCCTGATCTGTATACAGCTGTGGGTGTAAGGGTTAATCACCGTGGAACTACACTGCAGAGTTGAATTTGGCAGCTTTCCCGGCGGACTGGCGGTGTAAGGGTTAATCAATGTGGCACTCCACTGCAGCCTTGAATATTGGGTTTCCTGGCGGGCTGGCGGTGTAAGGGTTAATCTCTGTGACACTCCACTCACTGCATACAACAGAATTACATTACTGCACATCTCAGAATTCAGATAACTCATTAATCATAAAGCCCCTCCTTAAAGCGATATAAATTACCACAAAACGAACTGGAGATTAAATGGTAGGGTAAAAATACATGTTTTATTGATCAATGATAATTATTAGCATAAATGGAGAATAAAGAAAACACCACACACATTAAAAAACAAGGTGCCACAGATGTTCAAAGCTGGGGGAAAGAAAAGAAGAGGAAAAACCAACCCCATTCTTAATCTCACAAGAGGCACACACACCAGTATAAATTAAGGGGATGTGCAAGGGGAGTAAAAATTATGACTATATTAATAGAAATATATAGAGGGCATTAAATAAGGGGAAGGAGCTATTGCATATATTAATTCATTGTATTGCCCCTTGTCCTGGCCATAATTAGGCAGAGTAAAGTGATCAAGTGCCCATAAAAAAATATTGTAAAGTCTCACCCATAAGCACAGTAGCCCCACCGATGTGTCTCTAACTGCCAGGAAAACCTCCGACGCGCGTTTCGCGATGTTAATTGACCGCTTCGTCCGGGAGAAGAGGTCAATTAACATCGCAAAACGCGCGTCGGAGGTTTTCCTGGCAGTTAGAGACACATCGGTGGGGCTACTGTGCTTATGGGTGAGACTTTACAATATTTTTTTATGGGCACTTGATCACTTTACTCTGCCTAATTATGGCCGGGACAAGGGGCAATACAATGAATATATGCAATAGCTCCTTCCCCTTATTTATTGCCCTCTATCTATATATATTAATATAGTCATAATTTTTACTCCCCTTGCACATCCCCTTAATTTATACTGGTGTGTCTGCCTCTTGTGAGATTAAGAATGGGGTTGGTTTTTCCTCTTCTTTCTTTCCCCCAGCTTTGAACCCTTTTAACCCTTACACCGCCAGCGTGCCACAGTGATTAACCCTTACACCGCCAGCCCGCCAGGAAACCCAATATTCAAGGCTGCAGTGGAGTGCCACATTGATTAACCCTTACACCGCCAGTCCGCCGGGAAAGCCGCCAAATTCAACTCTGCAGTGTATTTCCACGGTGATTAACCCTTACACCCACAGCTGTATACAGATCAGGGGGCTGTATACCGTTAGGGAGGAGGAGAGCACTATACCCTTGGGGAAGAGGGGAGCTGTATACCGTTGGGGACGGGAGCTGTACAGCCTCTTGTGAGATTAAGAATGGGGTTGGTTTTTCCTCTTCTTTTCCCCAGCTTTGAACATCTGTGGCACCTTGTTTTTTAATGTGTGTGGTGTTTTCTTTATTCACTATTTATAATAATAATTATGATTGATAAATAAAACATGTATTTTTACCCTACCATTTAATCTCCAGTTCGTTTTGTGGTAATTTTTAACTCCACTCACTGTAGTCTTGAAAATTGGCGGGTTTCGCGGCGGGTGCACGACGACAGGCGGCGGGTGCACGACGACAGGCGGCGGGTGCGCGAAGCTCGGGAACGCGACCAGGAGCCGGCGGGCGGATCAACAGGAGAGGAGGAGGAGGAGGCGGTAGCGGCGCATGCGCACTAAGCGATGCGAATTCTGGGCTGTCGATCATTTAGCCGCTAATGGGTTTGATAGCCTCGGGAATGACGTCACCGGAAAGGGCGGTGCCTCCTAAGTCCAGTTCGGAGCTGATTGCTGCAGTCAGTGGCGGAGCGGCAGATGCTAGAATATACGCGCTCCTTCCAGGTATGAAGTAATCTTCGTCACGTGTTCGATGTGTGTTGTGATTCCTCAAGCGCGAGGAAATATCACTGTCTTTTAGTTCTTTGGTTTGGTTTTTTTTTCTTTCCCCGAGTGTCTTCATGCTGTGTGTGGTGGTATTTGGGTGGGTTGGGGTTAATGCTTCTGGAGGGCCTCTGGTGGGAGGTGAGGGGTGAATACTTCCGGAGGAGGGGGCCTCTGGTGGGAGCTGAGGGGGGGGAATGCCGCCGGAGGAGGGGGGCCTCTGGTGGGAGCTGAGGGGGGGGAATGCCGCCGGAGGAGGGGGCCTCTGGTGGGAGGTGAGGGGGGGGGGAATGCCGCCAGAGGAGGGGGCCTCTGGTGGGAGCTGAGGGGGGGGAATGCCGCCGGAGGAGGGGGCCTCTGGTGGGAGCTGAGGGGGGGGAATGCCGCCAGAGGAGGGGGCCTCTGGTGGGAGCTGAGGGGGGGGAATGCCGCCGGAGGAGGGGGCCTCTGGTGGGAGCTGAGGGGGGGGAATGCCGCCGGAGGAGGGGGCCTCTGGTGGGAGCTGAGGGGGGGGAATGCCGCCGGAGGAGGGGGCCTCTGGTGGGAGCTGAGGGGGGGGAATGCCGCCGGAGGAGGGGGCCTCTGGTGGGAGCTGAGGGGGGGGAATGCCGCCGGAGGAGGGGGCCTCTGGTGGGAGCTGAGGGGGGGGAATGCCGCCGGAGGAGGGGGCCTCTGGTGGGAGCTGAGGGGGGGGAATGCCGCCGGAGGAGGGGGCCTCTGGTGGGAGCTGAGGGGGGGGAATGCCGCCGGAGGAGGGGGCCTCTGGTGGGAGCTGAGGGGGGGGAATGCCGCCGGAGGAGGGGGCCTCTGGTGGGAGCTGAGGGGGGGGGAATGCCGCCGGAGGAGGGGGCCTCTGGTGGGAGCTGAGGGGGGGGAATGCCGCCGGAGGAGGGGGCCTCTGGTGGGAGCTGAGGGGGGGGGAATGCCGCCGGAGGAGGGGGCCTCTGGTGGGAGCTGAGGGGGGGGGAATGCCGCCGGAGGAGGGGGCCTCTGGTGGGAGCTGAGGGGGGGGGAATGCCGCCGGAGGAGGGGGCCTCTGGTGGGAGCTGAGGGGGGGGAATGCCGCCGGAGGAGGGGGCCTCTGGTGGGAGCTGAGGGGGAGGACTGCCGCCGGAGGAGGGGGCCTCTGGTGGGAGCTGAGGGGGGGGGACTGCCGCCGGAGGAGGGGGCCTCTGGTGGGAGCTGAGGGGGGGGAATGCCGCCGGAGGAGGGGGCCTCTGGTGGGAGCTGAGGGGGGGGAATGCCGCCGGAGGAGGGGGCCTCTGGTGGGAGCTGAGGGGGGGGAATGCCGCCGGAGGAGGGGGCCTCTGGTGGGAGCTGAGGGGTGAATACTGCAGGAGTACCACCTCTGGTGGGAGCTGAGGGGTGAATACTGCCGGAGGAGGTCTCTGGTGGAAGCTTAGGGTTGAATACTGCCGGAGGAGGACCTCTGGTGGTAGGTGAGGGGTGAATACTGCCGAATGGGGCCTCTGGTGGCAGGTGAGGGGTGAATACTGGAGGAGGTGGTCTCTAGTGGGAGGTGAGGGGTGAATACTGGAGGAGGGGGCATCTGGTTGGGGATGAGGGGTGAATACTGCCGGAGGGGGCCTCTGGTGGGAGCTGAGGGGTGAATACTGCCGGAGGGGGCCTCAGGTGGGGGGAATAACACTGGCTTGAGGGGGGGCCTCCGGTGCGGGATTAAAGGCCGCTTTTCACGCTTCTATTTATCTGACGATATGTCGTCGGGATCCCGGTTTTCGTGACGCACTTCCGTCATCGTCAGTGACGTCGTTGCGTGTGACAACTACGAGCTACTCCAAACGATCTTTAAAATAGCGTAAATCGTTGCTCGTTGACACAACGTTCAGTTTCAAATTATTGTTCGTCGTTTGGAACGCAGCAGACATATTGCTACGTTTGACACCCTGCCAACGACAAACATCGTTAGTACGTCCGTCATCCGCGACGCGGGCGTGTCGTTACGAGCAATGCTCCATGCCTCCTCCGCTCTGATTGGTGGTACCAACTGCGTTCTGATTTGTCAGGCATGGTTGATAAGGCAGACACAAAGTTTCATTGACGTCCTTTGTGGCTGCCTGCGGTCCTGTGTGCGTTTCATTACAGAGCTGTGCTGTGACGTGTTTTTCCATTTTCGGCTACTATCTTTCGTCCTGGTTGTTTGCATCTTTTGGGTAGATTTATATTTTTTTAAAATGATTATTATACCCTGTTTTTGTCTATACTTCCGGAGTTAGAAAACACTGAGCCCTATCCTGCATTGTTCCCATGTTCATACACCTGTAAGCAAATGTTGGCCGCATTTTTTTTTTTTTTTTTTTTTTTTAAACCGATCACTATACATGTTCACTCTTAACAATGACTTTAATGTGTCTGCAACACATCTAATACGTGTCTTTTCTATTGCAGGGTCATCATGCTTTCTAGTGCGGAACAAGTTGTTCTGTCTGTTGGTTTGATTGTGACAGCGTCCTTGTTGGAGGAGGAGGAGCGAAAGCAAGTCCGTCGCAATCAAAGACGACGGCGTATGTGGTCCCGTGAGAGGCTGTTAAGACGCCCAAATTTAACACACATGCAGCCTGTCCGGGAGCTGCAAGAAAGGAATCCACAGGACTTTAGGGATCATCTTCGGATGTCCGAGGCGTCTTTCACATTCCTACTCAACCGTGTGCGTCCGTACATCCAGAGGAAGAACACTGTCATGCGTGCAGCCATCCCTGTGGAAGAGCGTTTGGGGGTGACCCTGCGGTTCCTGGCCACTGGACGGTCCCTATCTGATTTACGACAGTCAGCAGCTCTGTCCCGGTCCCTGCTAAGCATGTTGATCCCAGAGACCTGTCAGGCCATTATTCACTCACTTCGGGACTTTATGCCTTTTCCCAAATCGGCAGTGGAATGGTCACAAATAGCTGATGATTTTGCCAGCCATTGGCAGTTTCCCAACTGTGGTGGAGCCTTGGATGGCAAGCACATCCGGATCACACAACCCCCCAACAGTGGCTCATACTTCTACAATTACAAGGGTTATTTTAGTATTATCCTCATGGCCCTTGTTAACGCAAATTATGAGTTCATCACTGTTGATGTGGGGATGAATGGCCGGGTTTCTGATGGGGGGCTACTGGAACACACCGTATTTGGCCAACGGTTGGCAAGATCAGAGTTGCCCTTGCCTCCAAACTCTGTCAATTGTGGCAACATGAACTTTGTTTTTGTTGGCGATGAGGCATTCCCCCTACAAACCCATCTCCTGAGACCCTATCCCCAATCGTCTTTGACTCCCTCTCGCCGAGTCTATAACTATAGACTGTCCAGGGCACGGCGGGTGGTTGAGAATGCCTTTGGCATAATGTCCAGCCGATTTCGAGTTTTCTCCAAACCCATCAATTTGAAGCTTGCTTCAATAGACAGTGTTGTGCTTGCCTGTTGTGTTCTACATAATTTTTTACGTAAACGGGATGCAGAGACCTACATGCCACCTGGCTATGTGGACACAGATGAGAGTGGAAATGGAGACGTTGTCCCAGGTGCCTGGCGGGAGCAGGATCCCAAGCTTGCCTCCTTGAACCCCCACTCCCCCTCCGATCGTAGCCCTCATGATGCGTTGAGTAATCGTGAACGCTATTGTTCTTATTTTAATGGACCGGGGCTGTGAGTTGGCAGCATAATATGTAATTTGTTTTGTTTTTTTTTTATGTTTTCCTATTTGTGTAATATGCTTTACTTTAACCAAGCATGCTTAATGTTATTTTTATGATTTGTGTGGAACAGCAGAAGGCCAAGTAGTGTTGTCGTGTATCTCTCACAATTGGGTTTTTTTTGTCTTTTTAATTTTTAAAAAATGTATTTTTTATATTAAAGTTTTTATTTATTTATTTTTTATTTTTTTTTTTATAAATATAAAAAACCAGCCATGATGTTTATTAACCCCTTAAGGACGAAGCCAGTTTTGTACTTAATGCCCAGGCCATTTTTTGCAATTTTGACCAGTGTCACTTTATAAGGTTATAACTCTGGAACGCTTCAATGGATCCCGGTGATTCTGAGATTGTTTTTTCGTGACATATTGGGCTTCATGTTAGAGGTAAATTTAGGATGATATTTTTTTATTTTATTTGTGAAAAAATCTGAAATTTGACAAAAAAATTAAAAATTTTGCAAGTTTCAAACTTTTAATTTTTATGCCCATAAACCGGAGAGTTATGTCACACAAAATAGTTAATAAATAACATTTCCCACATGTCTACTTTAGATCAGCGCAATTTTTGAAACAACATTTTTTGGGGTTAGGAAGTTAGAAGGGTTCAAAGTTCATCAGCAATTTCCCATTTTTTCAACAAAATTTACAACACCATTTTTTTAGGGACCACATCCCATTTGATGTGACTTTGGGAGGCCTGGGTGACAGAAAATACCCAAAAGTGACACCATTCTAAAACCTGCACCCCTCAAGGTACTCAAAACCACATTCAAGAAGTTTATTAACCCTTCAGGTGCTTCACAGGAACTAAAGTAATGTGGAATGAAAAAAAATAAAAATTAACATTTTACCTAAAAATGTTACTTTAGCACTAATTTTCTTACTTTTTCAAGAGGTAACACCAAAAATTGGACCTCACACTTTGTTACCCACTTTCTTATGAGCGCGCCAATACCCCACATGTGGTCAGAAACCTTTGTTTGGGTAAATGGGAGGGCTCGGAATGAAAGGAGCAATATTTGAATTTTGGAAAGCAAAGTTGGCTGAAACAGATTGCGGGCACCATGTTGCTTTTACAGATCCCCTAAGGTACCTAAACAGCAGGAACCCCCCCTCAAGTGACCCCATTTTGGAAACTAGACCCCTTAAGGCTTCTATCGAGGGGTATACTGAGCATTTTGGACCCACAGGTACTTCACAGATTTTGATAACGTTACTTTGTCATATTGAAAATTGTAATTTTTTTCTCAAAAATGTTGCTTTAGCATCAATTCTCTCACTTTTTCAAGAGGTAATTCCAAAAATTTGACCCAAATGTTTGTTACCCACTTTTTTATGAGCGCGGTGATACCTCACATGTGGTCTGAAACCTTTGTTTGGACAAATGGGAGGGCTTGGAACGAAAGGAGCAATATTTGAATTTTGGAAAGGAAATTTGGCTGAAAAAGATTGCGGGCACCATGTTGCATTTGGAGGACCCCTAAGGTACGTAAACAGCAAAAAACCACCACAAGTGACCCCATATTGGAAACTAGGCCTCTCAAGGAATTTATCTAGATGTTTGGTGAGTACCCTGAACCCCCAGGTGCTTCACAGAAGTTTATAACGTTGAGCCATGAAAATAAAAAAATAAAATTTTACCACAAAATTGTTACTTCAACCAGGTAGCTTTTTTTTTCACAAGGGTAACAGGAAAAAAATCACCATGAAATGTATTCTGCAATTTCTCCTGAGTTTGGTGATATCTTATATGTGGTGGAAATCAACTGTTTGGGCACACGGCAGGTCTTGGAAGGGAAGGAGTGCAATTTGACTGAACATTTGGCTGGAATAATTAGTGGACGCTATGTCGCATTTGGAAAGCCCCTAAAGTGCCTAAACAGTGGAGGCCCCCCACAAGTGACCCCATTCTGGAATCAAGAAACCTCAAGGCTTTTATCTAGGTGTATATTGAGCATTTTGAATCCACGAATACTTCACAGAATTTGATAAGCTTAGGTTGCCATATTGAAAATTTTCATTTTTTTCACAAAAATGTTTCTTTAGCATCACATTTCTCACTTTTTCAAGAGGCCACAACAAAACGTGGACCCCACAGGTTGTTATCCAATTTCTTGTGAGCGCAGGGATACCCCATATGTGGCCAAAAAACTCTGTTTGGATATATGGGAGGGCTTGGAATGGAAGGAGCACCATTTGAATTTTGGAAAAGTTAAAATAAATTGCGCGCACCATGTCACATTAGCAGGGCCTCTTGGTTACCTATACATTAGAAACCCCCCACAAGTGACTCCATTTTGGAAACTGGACCCCTCAAGGATTTTATTCAGGAGTATAGTAAGCATTTTGAATCCACAGGTACTTCACAAAAATGTTGCTGTAGCAACAAATGTCTCACTTTTAGGCTATGTGGCCATGATCCAGCGACACGGCGTCTAGTACACAGTGTCAGCCTTCCTGCAGAGATGTGAGTGTTGTCCACGGGAGAACGCAGCTGCCCATGCCCACGATTTGGGTTCAGGCTGCTGTGGACTTTAGTTCTATGCTACCTGCAGAGCACACTCATCTCCGCAGCATAAATTGACATGCTGAGGCTCGGGAAGCTGCGCCACAGGTCGGTTTATGCTGCGGAGAAAAGAAGCACAGTGGGCACGGGATTTCTAAAAATCCTTCCACTGTGCTTCTACTGCACAACGCAGCGTTATGGACGCAGGGAAAACACTGCGCCCAAAACGCTGCAAACCCTGATTGTGGGCACATAGCCTAAAATGCTACAATGGATGAATGGATAGATGTCAAACATATATAACGTCCCACCCCCTGCATATTCTAAGCTGGCGCCCTTTAGTGCCTTTCATGTGGCACTAAAGGGTGCCTAGCCTTGTATTTAGCCCAAAAAGAAAAAAAATAATTAAAATAAATGACGTGGGGTCCCCCCTATTTTTGATAGCCAGCTAGGGTAAAGCAGACAGCTGTAGCCTGCAAACCACAGCTGACAGCTTCACCTTGGCTGGTGATCAATTTGGAGGGCTCCCCAAGCTGTTTTTTTTTTTTTTTAATTATTTATAAATAAATAATTAAAAAAAAAAACAAACGTAGGGTCCCCCCAAATTAGATCACCAGTCAAGGTGAAGCTGACAGCTGGGGTCTGGTATTCTCAGGGTGGGAAGAGCCATGGTTATTGGACTCTTCCCAGCCTAAAAATAGCAGGCCGCAGCCGCCCCAGAAGTGGCGCATCCATCAGATGCGCCAATCCTGGCGCTTCGCCCCAACTCATCCCGCGCCCTGGTGCGGTGGCTAACGGGGTAATAAATGGGGTTGATACCAGATGTGTAATGTCACCTGGCATCAAGCCCAGCAATTAGTTATGTCACAGCGTCTATTTGATACCAGACATAACTAATTGACAGTAATAATAAAAAAAAATTGACAACAAAAAAATTTTTATTTGAAAAAACACTCCCCAAAAACATTCCCTCTTTGGCCAATTTATTGAAAAGAAAAAAAAAAAAAAAATCAAGTCCCTGCTGTAATCCATTTGGACGTCCCGCGGCGATTCTGGACCTTCTAGAATATGAGGGGCACGTTCAGGGAACGTATCCCCCATTTTCTAGGAGGGCAGACCCTCCATTTGAGGAGAGTGGGTGCAAAGAATTTGCACCCACCCTCCCCGGGTCACAGCTGCAGACTCTGTGCAAGCAGCAGCCAGCGTCTGAGTCACAGACACAGGAAGCTGACAGCCGCGCTCTGCAAGTGTGTCCGGCGTCTGCTGAGAAGGAGCCGGAGGAGGGGGCCGCGGGGGATCAGAGCTGACAGGTATGTATGACACCGGGGAACACCGGAGGGGGATAGGGGGGGACTTGGCAGGGCCTGGGGAGCAGGTTTCTGTCGTATGTGTCATAGCACATGCGACAGAAACCATGGGAAAGGGGGAAATGCGGCCGGCGCGCTGCTGTGCGCGCCGGTATGTGCGGCACCATGTTAGATTTTCGGGAGGAAGGGGGGGTGGGGGGGACACTTTAGCGACACCGGGGGACCGGAGAGGACCGGGGGAGGAGATTTATCTCCCATCTGACATGTTTGTTTATGCCAGATGGGAGATAAATGATTTTTTACCGGCGCGGTCATTTACTGTAACCTGATCATCGGTATACGGTGTATACCGGTCATCAGGTGAGCGGGGACCGGAAAAACCGGCCAGAATCATGATCTCCAGGGTCTCAGCTACCCCCGGCAGCTGAGACCCCGGAAATTTTCTGACTCTGGGGGGCGCTAGACCCTTTTTTCCGACCGCCGTTAAAAAGCGGCGGATCGGAAAAAGTACCCTAATTTGCCGCCGTTAAAAGGCGTATCGGCGGTCGTTAAGGGGTTAAATTAAAACTTTTCACAGCCTCATACATACAAGTCCAGCCTGATGGAGGTCATCAACCATGTCATTGTCCAAATACCTTGGTCAAATAATGAATATTGGTTACCCAGTTTTGATGCATAGGCATTTGCCTTTCATATAATAGCACAGTGAAGTACAGATGTGCCATGGCCTATGTGCCATGCATTTGTTTCTTTGAACTCTTTAGTGACGGAGCTAATTTTCACCTTAATGACCAGACCAAATTTTGCAATTCTGACCAGTGTCACTTCATGAGGTTATAGCTCTGGAACACTTCAACCGATTCGAGTGATTCTGAGATTGTTTTTTCGTTACATATTGGATTTCATGTTAGTACCAAATTTTGGACAATATTTTTTGTTTACTTATGAAAAAAATTGAATTTTGAAAATTTTATATATTTTTTTAACTTTTGAATTTTTATACCATTAAACCAGAGAGTTCTTTGACACAAAATAGTTAATAAATTACATTTCCCACTTGTCTACTTTACATCAGCCTAATTTTGGAAACAACATTTTTTTGGGGGTTAGGAAGTTATAAGAGTTCAAAGTTCATCAGCAATTTCTCATTTTTACATCAAATTTACAAAACTTTTTTTAGGGACCACATCACATTAGAAGTGACTTTGAGAGGCCTAGGTGACAGAAAATACCCAAAAGAGACACCATTCTATAAACTCCTCAAAGTACTCAAAACCACATCCTAGAAGTTTATTAACCCTTCAGGTGCTTCACAGGAACTAAAGCAATGTGGAAAGAAGAAAAGCAAAAAATAAAATTTTACCTAAAAATTTACTGAAACTAGGCCCATCAAGGAATTTATCTAGATGTTTGGTGATTACCCTGAACCCTCAGGTGCTTCACAGAAGTTTATAACGTTGAGCCATGAAAAGAAAAAAAGCAATTTTACCACAAAATTGTTACTTCAACCAGATTTTTTTTTCTTTCTTTCTTTCAAGAGTAAAATGAAAAAATTCAGCATAAAATGTATTGTGCAATTTCTCCTGAGTATGCTGATACCTTATGTGTGGTCGAAATCAACTGTTTGGGTGCACAGCAGGGCTCAGAAGGGAAAAAGTGCTATTTTACTGCACAATTGGCTGGAATCATTAGCGAACGCTATGTCGCATTCGGAAAGCCCCTAAGGTGCCTAAACAGTGGATGTCCCCCACAAGTGACCTTATTCTGGAAACAAGACACCTCAAGGCTTTTATCTAGGTGTATAGTGAGCATTTTGAATCCACGAGTAAGTCACAGAATTTGATAAGCTTAGGTCGCCATATTGAAAATTTTCATTTTTTTCACAAAAATGTTGCTTTTGCATCAAATTTCTCACTTTTTCAAGAGGCAACAACAAAACGTGGACCCCACAGGTTGTTATCCAATTTTTTATGAGCGCAGGGATATCCCACATGTGGCTAAAAACCTTTGTTTGGATAAATGGGAGGGCTTGGAATGGAAGGAGCACCATTTTTGTGTTTTGGAAAAGTGGAAATAAATTGTGGGCACTATGTCACATTTGCAGAGCCCCTTGGGTACCTATACAGCAGAAACCCCCCACAAGTGACCCCATTTTGGAACCTGGACCCCTCAAGGATTTTATTCAGGCGTACAGTGAGCATTTTGAATCTACAGGTACTTCATAAAAATGTTGCTGTAGCAACAAATTTCTCACTTTTAGGCTATGTGGCCATGATCCAGCGACACAGCGTCTAATACACAGTGTCAGCCTTCCTGCAGAGATTTGAGTGTGTTTTTCATGGGAGAACGTAGCTGCCCATGCCCAGGATTTGAGTTCAGGCTGCTGTGGACTTTAGCTCTATTCTACCTGCAGAGAGCACTCTTGCCTCCACAGCATAAATTGACATGCTGAGGCTCTAAAAGCTGCACTACAGGTCGATGTATGCTGCGGAGAAAAGAAGCACAGTGTGCATAGGATTTCTAAAAATGCTTCCACTGTGCTTCTACTTCACAACACAGCGTTATGGACGCAGGGAAAACACTCTGCGCCCAAAATGCTGCAAAGCCTGATTGTGGGCACACAACCTAAAATTCTACAATGGATGAATGGATAAATGTCAAACGTATACAACGGCCCACCCCCTGCATATTCTAAGCTGGTGCCCTTTCATGTAGCACTAAAGGGTGCCTAGCCTTGTATTTATCAATAATTAGCTACTGGACAATTGGATTCACCAGGTAAGATAGTAGAAAGCGAACTGAATAGTAAATAATAACGCCTAAAAAGTACCTTTTTAATTAAAATCAATTAAAAAAGGTCACAATACGTAACCTATTGTTAAAACAGACCACTACAACATATAAGTTAGGTACCGTATGATCATGAGATAACGGCAACCACCAAGTATGCCAACTTATCGTATACAGACCACCGCAAGCATGTCAGTCACCAGAGACAGTTTAAATATACCGCTCAAATGTGCCTAATTCGTCCTGCTCAAAAAGTGCAAAACAGAGGAGTAATAAGGAACAGTCTCACCCATCCACTGTGATGTCCCTTTCTTCCCATTAAAGTCACTGCTGCCGGATTATCTGGTAATCTAGGGCTGAAAATCCTGGTCCTCATCCTCATGACACAGGATCCCCACATTAAGTGCCAGCTCCTCACAGCATCAGTAATCTCCCAACACGTTTCTTTAAAATCATCAGGGGAGTAATTCATGTTATCCTGGACATTTTAGAAACAGGGAACTTAGGAGGAGGATAGGTGAGCATCTTCGGGATATCCGTCTGAGGACTGATACCCCTTTGGCTTGATACGTTGTTGAAAATCATGCGGGGGATCCCAAGCAGTAATCAAAGCAAAAGGTGGCTACTTTGAAGAACCAAGAATCTAAGACATATTTTCCGATTTTTCACACTTTTTTGTTAAGTATTTCATTCCATATGTGTTAATTCATAGTTTTGATGCCTTCAATGTGACTCTACAATTTTCAGAGTCATGAAAACAAAGAAAACTCTTTGAATGAGAAGGTGTCCAAACTTTTGGTCTGTACTGTAAATATATATATATATATATACTATGTAATAAACTATGTACGTGGCAAAAAAAAACCACACCCAGTTTTCAACAAAAACATACTAAACATTTGTGCAGTCTATGAATTTGTTCTAAGAAATAGAATTGCCTCCAACAGATCCTCCTTTGCAGATGACCGCAAATCTGATCTAATAATTTTACGGCTAGAGAACAACCTCTCTACAGTAACTTGGGTTGGAGGCAAAGCTGTAACCACGTGGGCAACATCTCTAACAATTTCCGGGTATAAAGGAATTGCCTCATGCACAGTCATTTTTGATGAATGGTTGAATTTTTCTATTTCTTTGAGTGCAAGTGAAAAATTTTTCTGAAATGTGGTCAATCTGCTGCTATAGGAGACGGAGTGAAATATTTTTCCTTGCGGCAACGCTTTGCCTGCTCCATGTCCTCCAAATACTTGTCAAAAGTTAAACTCCTTATCTGATGAGGATGAAGATATGGCAGCAGCAGCAGCACTGTCAGGACCCAAGTCCTCTTGCGCCTGGCAGTCCTGTAGCCGCTCATCCTAACTGCTACCTCAGTCAAAGCTTTTTTTCCTTTAGTAAGCTGTTGATCATCAAGCAGTATACGATTACTTGGGTTCACATAAACAGCTGCCAGAAGAATTTTATTTTCCAATAGTTGTGTCTCTCTCTGTTTCATTGAAGCAGAAATGCCATTTGCGATTAAACCTCTTTGGGACAGGCAAAATAGCAAGTTCTTCCACTCCCTTATGAAAATGGCAGGAGTTAAATCCTCAGCTTGTAATATTTTTAGTCACGGTAAATTGGTGATTAGGCAATTCCTTCAATTCAGCCACCTGTGTCCACTGACCTTCATTTAGGGTTACCTGAGGGTTCGCCATATCTATAAGAAACGGTTTTAGTTCAAGCAATCGCTTAATCATTAAATAAGTACTGCCTCACCGAGTGACTTGATCGACAATTGCCCCTTTCCCAGCACGTTGCTTCAAGATGGAATCAATTTTAGGGCTTCTGGCGGCAATAACCAATTTCCTCACTTTTCCAATTAGATTTCCAGCATGTCCCTCTTGCAGACTATCTCTTATTGCCAGCTGCAGTGTGTGCACAACACAGGGCATGTGATGAATATGAAAGTGTTTTGAAGCAGCTTCAACAAGATCATCTAATTCTAAAGCATAATTTTGCTGTTCTGTTGTAATATCTGTTTGTTCCTCAGTTACATGAACAGCGCTGTGGCTCCATCTCACACATACTGAATCCTAAATGTTCTTCTAGCTGTTGTTCATTACTCTCATTCATCAATTTAATTGTACTTATCATGTTTGAAGCATTGTCCGTTATTTTTCTAATCTGCTTTTGCTATTGAAAAGATTATCTATGAGCTCAAAAACCTTTCAGGTGATGCGGTTTTTTAAAAAATTGATCTGCTTTTGCAGCTGAAAAACGTATCATCAAAAAACGCAGCAAAAACGCTGTGTGTGAATGTAGCCTTAGATCAGGAATAGAACAGACATTTATAGGACATTTCATAACTTTCCCAAATTCCTATGAAAAAATATTCAGCACATTCTGCATTGAACTATTGTCCCCAATTTATTACACATTTTAGGAGTCGGTCCATTTTATACCGACTCCGACTCCACCAAAATGAGCTCCGACTCCACGACTCTGACTCCACAGCCCTGATGTAAACAAACATGCCACACACAGCAACCATATGTTGTTAACTTTGAATAATCGACAAAAACAAAGGGACAAATGCATGTGTGGGGACCACTGCCGGCCTGGTGTTAGCTTAAATCATGGTGTGTCATTGGCCAAGAGTAATGACACGGGACAGGGGATGGTGATAAAAAAAAGGGGATATGTATTGGAACATAGAGCAAGACATCTTATTAAAAGCGCCCTGCAATAAAAAGGCCACTATGATTCGCTGCTTGGAGAAAATGTGGACCATCAGTGGTGTGTGTTTGTGAGTTGGAAACGTGACAAGTACCTTTTATACATGTGACCATTATTACAAACATGAAGAAGACACAAACTATTTTTACCACCAAAAAAAATCAATTAGTTTAATCACATGCAAACTATCATAAATCATAAGATACAAAAATAAAATAAACCCAGCTGGGTTGCAAAATCATTTTTAAAATCAACAAATTTAAGAAAAAAAACAAAATCAATTTGGCCCTTCTGATGATTTGGGTGATGAGCCATGCATATGTTGACTTCCCAATTTTTGTTTTTTTACTGCGGGAAGACCTGCCTCTTCTCAAGCTGGTAGGGACTGTGGGGCAAGTTGCAATTTGAGTGGATGAATATGTAGTTTCCTTTTGGGAGCTGGAAGATGGCCTTGCCTGCTCACCTACAGCAAATGATGATGTTGCTGACAAGAGCCCAGCTTTGCTTGCCCGTAATACATCAAAAATAACACGCTGGGCATGTTCTCTGGGAAACGTTCATCTCCCGTAGCTCATCGTCTAGGAAGTTGGAGAAGCTGCTTATTGGTGGCCGATTTATGTTTTTAAAGTATTGATTTGCAAAGGCCAACCAGTTCATTTGACCTTGATGTGTGCCGCCCTCGTGCCAGCAGCCATGATGCTCGGATCCGGATCTGCGGTATGGCTCGAGGGACTCTACCGGACCCGGGGGTCACGCGGACACTTCGAATAAAACGGGGGACGTATTTGTAGGGGGGTTGTTGAAAACTGTCTGTGACGCCACCCACGGTGTGTGGTGAGACGTAGCACCACCGCTGCTGTTGTGGGGCTCCCAGGGGCGATGGGCTGGCAGCTGGATGTTAACCCCTCCGTGGGCAGGGATGGATGCCCCAGGGCCCAATGTCTCTGTGCAGGGGATGATAGCGGCAGGGGCCGGCGCACCTGGTCAATTAGAAAAAAACAAGCCTGGCTCACTATCTTAATTGGGTGCTCCGGAGAACAAACAACTGAGAAATATACATATAACTCCGGCACTCCTAAGAAAAAATGTATAAAGTCTTGGGTGGTGCTGAATTCGTTTTTATTAAACAAAAGATTGAAGTCTGTCCCAACGTTTCGGTCTACACCTGACCTTCATCAAGGGATCTTTCAGACTGACAAAAGTACACAAGAAAAACAAAAAAACAACAGAAACAATCAATGAGTATACAATAAATAAGTATATCGTCACAAGGAGAATTATACAAAGGTGATCTGAAGGAAAACACGACATGATAATGAAACGCATCTTCTGATGCAAATATTTTGTAAATGCACATAATACCCTGGAAGAGGGAGTACAAATAACACAAAAATACAGACAATGTATGAACATATGATATCCTGGACGGGTGCCATAACTAGTAAAAAATACATTGAAACATACCTAGAGAAATGTAGAGAATAGAATGAACATGCACCAATGGATGACACGTGTAGTAGTCAGTCGCGTCTAACACTAGGATACGGTGCTATATGGGAAAAATGAAAAAAGCTCTAAGGTATGCGCAAAAGTACATGATCAAATAAGTGAGCATTGACATTCACTAGGTACCTTGTGACCGTATAGCTCGGGTTAAGTTCCGCGCTCATTACACAAGAGAAGACGTGTCTTGTTGGTAGAGCCTTGAGAGGCAGGATACTATATATGTTCTAGGTTAAAAATGATAAGATTTAAGGGAGAGGGGTTTACGGAAAAGAGGTACAGAGTAAAGTCCCGGGATAACATGGACTATTTAGGATCAAACATGTGCATGTGCTGTATGGCAGAAAAAAGAGAGGGGAGGAAGGGTGGGGGAGGAAGGGGGGGGGGGGGGGGGGGGGGAGGGTTCTAATTGCGTCCTGATGGGAAAAGCAGAGGTAGTGAGATGTACTAGTATCATTCTCCATGTATTGTCATAGAGTGATTATGTACTGGAAAATGAAGTACCTGAATTCTCAGCGTTGGAATCACATTCACTGTAGTATCAATTAGAGGTAAAGACCATGTATTTTCGGTCAGGTAGTAAAGAAGATAATATGACTATTCTCTAGGTGAAAAGACAAAATAAAAAAATAAAAAACACAGTATCATAAAAAAAAAAAAAAAAGGGGGATACTGGTGTGTTCATGTGCCCTGGAATAAAGCTGCCATACATATATCATGAAATTGGGAAACAGTAATGTACCTGTCATATGAGATGATAGTATTTTTAATGTGGAAAGCCACAATGGCAAAACTTCGGTGGCATCAGGAGGAGGATGATCTAACAGAAAAAAAGCGGAAGTGTACGTATATCGGGAGGATGATTATCCGTACTCTGGGAGAAGAGAGGGATTGTGGTATATTTATGTGGAATTTACCATATGTCCTGGTACTGGGCGACAGGGCAGCTGCAAGTCTAATCTGGTAATGCCTGTGGGAACACTATGTGAAAGGGGGTGAAACCATAATGTGTTAATAGCAACAAAAACGGTAAAGACCGTATGTGACAATAGCAGCTACATAAAAAAGGGGTTACACATACCGTCAGGGGGACAGGGCTATTGTGACAAGCGCTGGACTGAGCCTGTGGTGGAGAAAGCAGACATTCAGGAGGCTATGGTACAAGGCTGGAGGGAGACATGGTAATATACAGACCTGTGTCCGGGTGGGTCTGTGTAGGCCGGATGCTCGGTGTGGAGTGAATGGACCGGACCTGATATAGCCGCCGTGAATCAGGGAAGTGGAATCAGGTGACCCCACTTCCTGATCTGTGAGGACGCAGTGACGCGATGCGCTCGGCGGCGCATGCGCAGACCGCACCGTGGTCCGCGCATGCGCACCGTGCATCACGTAGTGGAATAGACGGTGGTGGATGGTGGTATTGCGGCGCTGTAACGCGCCTGTGCTGTAGCATAGGATACATGGAATGACAGGTGGCGATTGGTATAGCAGCATAAACATCAAACCAGTAAGGGAACTACGTGAATGGAAGTTATATTCATGTTGTGCTTTCCACCAGTGACAGCTAGGGAGGAGGTGCCTTTCTAACGAAGGTGATGGTAGGTGAAGGTCTCGTGATCACGTGGTGTAAAGTGCCTAGAGGAGGAAAAAGGACATTGTTAGTACACAAAAGTGAAGGGGAGAAATATGCTGTAATATGATAAAACTGCATACATATATCTGCCATAAGATGCACAGGGGTAATAGTCAATATGTTGATCAATGTAAAGGGGACTCTCTCAAGCATTGTAAACCACTGGGGTAGTCACATCAAAAATGGATTTTAAGACCTCAAAGTATGCATATGATTATAAATGAACATCATATTCCCGGTTTAATCCTCTTGGTTCAAGCGTGCCCAATGTGTGTATCCAAAAGGCTTCCCTATCTTTCAATCTGCGGATCCTGTCACCACCCCTCCGCATAGATGGAACGTGTTCTATGACCTGGAATCGTAGCTGAGCCACAGTGTGATGTGCCATATGAAAATGATGGGGAATAGGTAACAGGAGTTGTCCGCATCGTATCGTGGATTTGTGTTTACTGATGCGGTCTCGGATATGCTGGGTGGTTTCTCCAACATATCCGAGACCGCATGGGCACTTGATGAGATAGATGACAAATGAAGTCTCGCAGGTAAAGTAATCCCTGATCTTGAAGATCCTGCCTGTGTAGGGATGTGTGAATGTATTCCCTTTGGTCAGATTGTTACACTGGAGACAATGCAAACAGGGAAAGTTGCCCATTTTGGGTGGACCCAGAAATGTTTGTCGGGCAGGACTGGGTGATCCTATATCGGCTCTGATCAGGCTGTCTCTGAGGTTCTTAGGTCTTTTATGGCAAAAAAACGGGGGTGTCGAGAACTCTGTAATGGAGGGATAAGCTTTGTGTAAAAGTGGCCAATGCCTGGAGATAATTCCCTTAAAGATGGAGGAAAAGGGATGATAAGTCTGCACGCAATAGATACGAGGTGTATTGATGTCATGTCTCTGAGGGCGAGGTGTACGGTTCATTGCTACCGAGGAAGGGTAGCCTCGTGAAATGAATTTATTGCCCATCTCGTTATATCGCAGTAATTGTATTTGGGGATCTGAAACAATCCGCTCAATGCGTTTGTGTTGTGAGATCGGTAAAGATCTCTTCATGTGAGAAGGATGACAACTTGAGTATAATAGGAGACTGTTCTTGTCAGTGGATTTGACAAAGAGGTCAGTAGAGATATTGCCATCAGATGCAAGAATGATTAGGGTGTCCAAAAAGTTTATTTGTCGGGGATCATATTGCATGGAAAATGTGAGACCGGGTAGGGCAGAGGAGATGTCACTGTGAAAGGTACTCAAAGAGTCAACGTCACCCTGCCAGATGACAAACACGTCATCAATATAACGTTTCCAAACTTTGGCATGTCGAATCCAAAGGGGGTGTTTATACACAAAGATGTCTTCGAAATGCGGCATGAAAATGTTAGCGTATGGAGGCGCTACGTTAGATCCCATAGCGGTCCCTCGTTGCTGTATGTAAAATTGGTCACCAAATAGAAAAAAATTATGGCCAAGAACCAGTTGAAGCAAGTCATTACAAAAGGTATGTTGTGAGGAGGAAATAGTACCATGTTTTTCAAGGAACCAGTTGATGACCAGAATGCCGTCGCTATGCTGTATACTGGTGTATAAACTATCGACATCTAAGGTGACAAGAAGACAATCAGGGGGTAAAGATGGAAGTGCCTTGATATGGGAAAGAAAATCAGAAGTGTCCCTCACATAAGAGGGTATCAGTGGAATTAATGGAGTGAGTATCTTGTCTAGGGTGATGGCGAGAGGTGACAAAATGGACTCGGTGGAAGCCACAATGGGGCGCCCAGGTGGTTGTTGTAGGTTCTTATGTATTTTGGGTAATACATAAAAAACCGGAATCACCGGATTGGATTTAACCAAGAATTCTGCTAAGGTTTTATCAATTGTGCCCTGCTGTAGATGGTATTCTACCTTGTCCTTAATATGTCCACGTATAAGTGAAGAAGGGTCTTTGGAGACGGGAAGATATGTGGTCGTGTCTTTGAGCTGTCGATCTATTTCTGACAGATAATAGGTCCTGTCCAAAACTACCACTGCGCCCCCTTTGTCAGCTGGCTTAATGATGATGTCCTTATTGTCTTTAAGTCCCTTAATAGCTCTGTGTTCTTCAGGGGTGATGTTGTTCTTAACCCTAAAATTGCCATTGTCAATCTCCTTAAGTGTTGAATCTATGTCCCTAGAGACCAAAGAGATGTATGTCTCAATAGGATGATGTGATCTAGGGGGATTGAAAGTGCTGGTGACCCTTAGGTTGAGATTACGTAAAGAGAAGGTACCAGTGTCCTGGGTGGCATAATCAGAACGGATATCGTTATCAGAAGAGGCAAAGTGGGCCTTAAGTCTTAGGTTCCTGTAAAAACGTCTCATCTCTTGGTCAACTAAAAAAGAGTCAAATTTGGGGGTTGGACAGAACGAAAGACCTTTCTGTAACACTTGTGACTTGAGAGGTGTCAAATTGTATGATGAAATGTTAAAAACAAGATTGTCAGCTACGTCTGTCATACCTGTGAACGAGTCTGTGCTCTGGTTGATGGACCCGGTCTTCCTCTGACTCCTTCTCGTCTTTCTCCTGCGGGTGCTCGTGGCCCTAAAAAACGGTGGGAGTGAGTAGATTGGGAGTCGCTATCAGAACCTGAGGATGCAGAAAAACGGTAGTAATTTGGACGGCGCTGTTGGTTAGAGTCTAGAGAGCGCCACCGATATACGCGGTCCTTGGCATAGTCCTCCTGGTCTCTGATAGATTTCAATCGTTTGCGTTCTTGAAGTGTTTTCTGGAAGCTTTCAATAGAGTCCTTCGACCTCTGTTTTAGCTTTTCCCACTCGGAACTTGGTAGGGTATTACTGAATTGGTCCTCTATGGATTTGATTTTCGGTTCTAATTCACTGACCTCCTTCTGCAGGTATTCTATTGTAAGTATAATTATGTCCATAGAGCACTTATTTAGGATCCCTTCGTATTTGGTGCAGTACTCCGGGTTATCTGCGAATAAGGTCGGACGTAGAGGTACCCTCAGGCCTCTTGGGATTCTCTGTACACGGTGATATTCCGCTAAGGTGGCACAATGTAAATCCAGCGCGGTGTGTCTCCTCAATTCTTTATCATAATCTCGGGTGCGGATCTCTTCCGATGGAATTGAAAGGAATGAGCGAGGTGTGGTCACACGTGAAAGGATACTAGTTACTTCTTCTTGTCCATATGATAAGGTATTGAACGACATCGGTACTGTATACGTGTAGGAGATAGGAGCACACAAGAAAAACAAGAAAAACAAAAAAACAACAGAAACAATCAATGAGTATACAATATAAGTATATCGTCACAAGGAGAATTATACAAAGGTGATCTGAAGGAAAACACGACATGATAATGAAACGCATCTTCTGATGCAAATATTTTGTAAATGCACATAATACCCTGGAAGAGGGAGTACAAATAATACAAAAATACAGACAATGTATGAACATATGATATCCTGGACGGGTGCCATAACTAGTAAAAAATACATTGAAACATACCTAGAGAAATGTAGAGAATAGTTATGGCACCCGTCCAGGATATCATATGTTCATACATTGTCTGTATTTTTGTGTTATTTGTACTCCCTCTTCCAGGGTATTATGTGTTTTTTTGTTTTTCTTGTGTACTTTTGTCAGTCTGAAAGATCCCTTGATGAAGGTCAGGTGTAGACCGAAACGTTGGGACAGACTTCAATCTTTTGTTTAATAAAAACGAATTCAGCACCACCCAAGACTTTATACATTTTTTCTTAGTAGTGCCGGAGTTATATGTATATTTCTCAGTTGTTTGTTCTCCGGAGCACCCAATTAAGATAGTGAGCCAGGCTTGTTTTTTCTAATTGGACTCTTGTTGTCCTGTGCTCCTATCACCTACACGTATACAGTACCGATGTCGTTCAATACCTTATCATATGGACAAAAAGAAGTAACTAGTATCCTTTCACGTGTGACCACACCTCGCTTATTCCTTTCAATTCCATCGGAAGAGATCCGCACCCGAGATTATGATAAAGAATTGAGGAGACACACCGCGCTGGATTTACATTGTGCCACCTTAGCGGAATATCACCGTGTACAGAGAATCCCAAGAGGCTTGAGGGTACCTCTACGTCCGACCTTATTCGCAGATAACCCGGAGTACTGCACCAAATACGAAGGGATCCTAAATAAGTGCTCTATGGACATAATTATACTTACAATAGAATACCTGCAGAAGGAGGTCAGTGAATTAGAACCGAAAATCAAATCCATAGAGGACCAATTCAGTAATACCTTACCAAGTTCCGAGTGGGAAAAGCTAAAACAGAGGTCGAAGGACTCTATTGAAAGCTTCCAGAAAACACTTCAAGAACGCAAACGATTGAAATTTATCAGAGACCAGGAGGACTATGCCAAGGACCGCGTATATCGGTGGCGCTCTCTAGACTCTAACCAACAGCGCCGTCCAAATTACTACCGTTTTTCTGCATCCTCAGGTTCTGATAGCGACTCCCAATCTACTCACTCCCACCGTTTTTTAGGGCCACGAGCACCCGCAGGAGAAAGACGAGAAGGAGTCAGAGGAAGACCGGGTCCATCAACCAGAGCACAGACTCATTCACAGGTATGACAGACGTAGCTGACAATCTTGTTTTTAACATTTCATCATACAATTTGACACCTCTCGAGTCGCAAGTGTTACAGAAAGGTCTTTCGTTCTGTCCAACCCCCAAATTTGACTCTTTTTTAGTTGACCAAGAGATGAGACGTTTTTACAGGAACCTAAGACTTAAGGCCCACTTTGCCTCTTCTGATAACGATATCCGTTCTGATTATGCCACCCAGGACACTGGTACCTTCTCTTTACGTAATCTCAACCTAAGGGTCACCAGCACTTTCAATCCCTCTAGATCACATCATCCTATTGAGACATACATCTCTTTGGTCTCTAGGGACATAGATTCAACACTTAAGGAGATTGACAATGGCAATTTTAGGGTTAAGAACAACATCACCCCTGAAGAACACAGAGCTATTAAGGGACTTAAAGACAATAAGGACATCATCATTAAGCCAGCTGACAAAGGGGGCGCAGTGGTAGTTTTGGACAGGACCTATTATCTGTCAGAAATAGATCGACAGCTCAAAGACACGACCACATATCTTCCCGTCTCCAAAGACCCTTCTTCACTTATACGTGGACATATTAAGGACAAGGTAGAATACCATCTACAGCAGGGCACAATTGATAAAACCTTAGCAGAATTCTTGGTTAAATCCAATCCGGTGATTCCGGTTTTTTATGTATTACCCAAAATACATAAGAACCTACAACGACCACCTGGGCGCCCCATTGTGGCTTCCACCGAGTCCATTTTGTCACCTCTCGCCATCACCCTAGACAAGATACTCACTCCATTAATTCCACTGATACCCTCTTATGTGAGGGACACTTCTGATTTTCTTTCCCATATCAAGGCACTTCCATCTTTACCCCCTGATTGTCTTCTTGTCACCTTAGATGTCGATAGTTTATACACCAGTATACAGCATAGCGACGGCATTCTGGCCATCAACTGGTTCCTTGAAAAACATGGTACTATTTCCTCCTCACAACATAACTTTTGTATTGACTTGCTTCAACTGGTTCTTGGCCATAATTTTTTTCTATTTGGTGACCAATTTTACATACAGCAACGAGGGACCGCTATGGGATCTAACGTAGCGCCTCCATACGCTAACATTTTCATGGCGCATTTCGAAGACATCTTTGTGTATAAACACCCCCTTTGGATTCGACATGCCAAAGTTTGGAAACGTTATATTGATGACGTGTTTGTCATCTGGCAGGGTGACGTTGACTATTTGAGTACCTTTCACAGTGACATCTCCTCTGCCCTACCCGGTCTCACATTTTCCATGCAATATGATCCCCGACAAATAAACTTTTTGGACACCCTAATCATTCTTGCATCTGATGGCAATATCTCTACTGACCTCTTTGTCAAATCCACTGACAAGAACAGTCTCCTATTATACTCAAGTTGTCATCCTTCTCACATGAAGAGATCTTTACCGATCTCACAACACAAACGCATTGAGCGGATTGTTTCAGATCCCCAAATACAATTACTGCGATATAACGAGATGGGCAATAAATTCATTTCACGAGGCTACCCTTCCTCGGTAGCAATGAACCGTACACCTCGCCCTCAGAGACATGACATCAATACACCTCGTATCTATTGCGTGCAGACTTATCATCCCTTTTCCTCCATCTTTAAGGGAATTATCTCCAGGCATTGGCCACTTTTACACAAAGCTTATCCCTCCATTACAGAGTTCTCGACACCCCCGTTTTTTTGCCATAAAAGACCTAAGAACCTCAGAGACAGCCTGATCAGAGCCGATATAGGATCACCCAGTCCTGCCCGACAAACATTTCTGGGTCCACCCAAAATGGGCAACTTTCCCTGTTTGCATTGTCTCCAGTGTAACAATCTGACCAAAGGGAATACATTCACACATCCCTACACAGGCAGGATCTTCAAGATCAGGGATTACTTTACCTGCGAGACTTCATTTGTCATCTATCTCATCAAGTGCCCATGCGGTCTCGGATATGTTGGAGAAACCACCCAGCATATCCGAGACCGCATCAGTAAACACAAATCCACGATACGATGCGGACAACTCCTGTTACCTATTCCCCATCATTTTCATATGGCACATCACACTGTGGCTCAGCTACGATTCCAGGTCATAGAACACGTTCCATCTATGCGGAGGGGTGGTGACAGGATCCGCAGATTGAAAGATAGGGAGGCCTTTTGGATACACACATTGGGCACGCTTGAACCAAGAGGATTAAACCGGGAATATGATGTTCATTTATAATCATATGCATACTTTGAGGTCTTAAAATCCATTTTTGATGTGACTACCCCAGTGGTTTATAATGCTTGAGAGAGTCCCCTTTACATTGATCAACATATTGACTATTACCCCTGTGCATCTTATGGCAGATATATGTATGCAGTTTTATCATATTACAGCATATTTCTCCCCTTCACTTTTGTGTACTAACAATGTCCTTTTTCCTCCTCTAGGCACTTTACACCACGTGATCACGAGACCTTCACCTACCATCACCTTCGTTAGAAAGGCACCTCCTCCCTAGCTGTCACTGGTGGAAAGCACAACATGAATATAACTTCCATTCACGTAGTTCCCTTACTGGTTTGATGTTTATGCTGCTATACCAATCGCCACCTGTCATTCCATGTAGCCTATGCTACAGCACAGGCGCGTTACAGCGCCGCAATACCACCATCCACCGTCTATTCCACTACGTGATGCACGGTGCGCATGCGCGGACCACGGTGCGGTCTGCGCATGCGCCGCCGAGCGCATCGCGTCACTGCGTCCTCACAGATCAGGAAGTGGGGTCACCTGATTCCACTTCCCTGATTCACGGCGGCTATATCAGGTCCGGTCCATTCACTCCACACCGAGCATCCGGCCTACACAGACCCACCCGGACACAGGTCTGTATATTACCATGTCTCCCTCCAGCCTTGTACCATAGCCTCCTGAATGTCTGCTTTCTCCACCACAGGCTCAGTCCAGCGCTTGTCACAATAGCCCTGTCCCCCTGACGGTATGTGTAACCCCTTTTTTATGTAGCTGCTATTGTCACATACGGTCTTTACCGTTTTTGTTGCTATTAACACATTATGGTTTCACCCCCTTTCACATAGTGTTCCCACAGGCATTACCAGATTAGACTTGCAGCTGCCCTGTCGCCCAGTACCAGGACATATGGTAAATTCCACATAAATATACCACAATCCCTCTCTTCTCCCAGAGTACGGATAATCATCCT
Source organism: Anomaloglossus baeobatrachus (assembly GCF_048569485.1). Classification (NCBI taxonomy): domain Eukaryota; kingdom Metazoa; phylum Chordata; class Amphibia; order Anura; family Aromobatidae; genus Anomaloglossus; species Anomaloglossus baeobatrachus. Next base: position 949,009,747 of record NC_134353.1, on the reverse strand, counting down.
CCCGATATACGTACACTTCCGCTTTTTTTCTGTTAGATCATCCTCCTCCTGATGCCACCGAAGTTTTGCCATTGTGGCTTTCCACATTAAAAATACTATCATCTCATATGACAGGTACATTACTGTTTCCCAATTTCATGATATATGTATGGCAGCTTTATTCCAGGGCACATGAACACACCAGTATCCCCCTTTTTTTTTTTTTTTTATGATACTGTGTTTTTTATTTTTTTATTTTGTCTTTTCACCTAGAGAATAGTCATATTATCTTCTTTACTACCTGACCGAAAATACATGGTCTTTACCTCTAATTGATACTACAGTGAATGTGATTCCAACGCTGAGAATTCAGGTACTTCATTTTCCAGTACATAATCACTCTATGACAATACATGGAGAATGATACTAGTACATCTCACTACCTCTGCTTTTCCCATCAGGACGCAATTAGAACCCTCCCCCCTCCCCCCCCCCTTCCTCCCCCACCCTTCCTCCCCTCTCTTTTTTCTGCCATACAGCACATGCACATGTTTGATCCTAAATAGTCCATGTTATCCCGGGACTTTACTCTGTACCTCTTTTCCGTAAACCCCTCTCCCTTAAATCTTATCATTTTTAACCTAGAACATATATAGTATCCTGCCTCTCAAGGCTCTACCAACAAGACACGTCTTCTCTTGTGTAATGAGCGCGGAACTTAACCCGAGCTATACGGTCACAAGGTACCTAGTGAATGTCAATGCTCACTTATTTGATCATGTACTTTTGCGCATACCTTAGAGCTTTTTTCATTTTTCCCATATAGCACCGTATCCTAGTGTTAGACGCGACTGACTACTACACGTGTCATCCATTGGTGCATGTTCATTCTATTCTCTACATTTCTCTAGGTATGTTTCAATGTATTTTTTACTAGTTATGGCACCCGTCCAGGATATCATATGTAGAGATGAGCGAACCGGTCCCGGTTCGGCTCGAGGCCGGTTCGCCGAACGGGGGTCCCGTTCGAGTTCGGTTCGTCGAACGTTCGACGAACCGAACTCGAACGTATAGGCTATAATGGGAGGCAATCACAAACACATAAAAATGCATTATAAATGTACACAAACAGTTAATAAACATTGCCATAACACTTACCGGTCCTCGCGATCCCTTCTGCACTCTGTCTCCTGCCGCTATTCCATCCGATGATCGCTGAATCCTCCCGGTGACCTGCACTGCCAGCAGAGAAGCAGGACCTATCGTGACGTCAAAATAGCCATGTGACCAGTCACGTGGCTATTATCTCATTGGCTACAGACTGGTCACATGACTATGACACGTCATGTAGGACCTGCGAGTGCATCTCTCCGGTACACGGTGCACATATGTGTATCGCCGTGTACCGGCGACATGCTCTAGCACACGGTCGACTCCCCGTTCCGTTAGGGACCGGCTGACACAGCCGGTCATTAACGGAGATCACCGTTGCCATAGCAACGCAGTTAGCGGTGACGTCACCGCTAACCGCGGCTCCGGGAGCACCGTTGCTATGGTAACGCGTCTGTCAGCGTTACCGCTAGCAGCCAGCAGTGATCACTCACGGAGTGAAGGCTGCACGCTGCTTCCCGATTGTAGTGAGCATTGTAGTTAGGATGGAGGTTCCCCAGCCCCAAGTGATGCCCCTCACTACAATCGTCACTACTACTACACTAGAAAGAAAGAAGACAGAAGAGCAGGATCGTGGAGGGCTGACAGGGGTAATAAAGATGGAGTCTCTAATGTGTCTGTGTATTTATTTCTATTAAAGTATTTTTTCTCTGTGTGGTGTCTTTTTTTAACCCTTTATTGGAGATTCTTAATGGCCGGGTCAAACGTGCCTGACATTAAGAATCTCTGGCTTAATACTGGCTGGTAAAACAAAGCCAGTATTAACTCATGATTACCCAACAAGCCACCCGGCTCCAGGGCTGTTGGAAGAGTTGGATACAGCGCCAGATGATGGCGCTTCTATGAGAGCGCCATTTTCTGGGACGGCTGCGGACTGAAATCCGCAGCAGAGGCGCCCACAAACCTCGGGCTAACCTGTGCTGCGGATTCCAATCCCCAGCTGCCTAGTTGTACCCGGCTGGACACAAAAATAGGGCGAAGCCCACGTCATTTGTTTTTTAATTATTTCATGAAATAAGTGAAATAATTAAAAAAAACGGGCTTCCCTATATTTTTGGTTCCCAGCCGGGTACAAATAGGCAACTGGGGGTTGGAGGCAGCCCGTGGCTGCCAGCTGTACCTGGCTAGCATACAAAAATATGGCGAAGCCCACGTCATTTTTTTGGTGGGCAAAAAACTTCTGCATACAGTCCTGGATGGAGTATGCTGAGCCTTGTAGTTCTGCAGCTGCTGTCTGCTCTTCTCCAGACAGACAGCAGCTGCAGAACTACAAGGCTCAGCATACTCCATCCAGGACTGTATGCAGAAGTTTTTTGCCCCCTGAAAAAATTATGTGGCTTCGCCATATTTTTGTATGCTAGCCAGGTACAGCAGGCAGGTACGGCTTCCCCCAACCCCCAGTTGCCTATTTGTACCCGGCTGGGAACCAAAAATAAAGGGAAGCCCTTTTTTTATTATTTCATGAATTTCATGAAATAATTAGAAAACAAATGACGTAGGCTTTGCCCCATTTTTGTGTCCAGCCAGGTACAACTAGGCAGCTGGGATTGGAATCCGCACCACCGGTTGGCCTGAGCTTTCTGGGCCCCACTGCTGCGAATTGCAGTCTGCAGCCACCTCAGAAAATGGCATTTTCATAGAAGCGCCATCTTCTGGCGCTGTATCCAACTCTTCCAGCACCTGCCTGCTATACCTGGCTAGCATACAAAAATATGGCGAAGCTCACGTCCTTTTTTTGTAGCTTTTTGGTAAAAAAAAAAAAAAATGCTTCCCTGGATTTTCCATTGCCAGTGAAGGTAACACCAAGCAGTGGGGGTTAGCAGCCAGTAGCTGCTTGGATTACCCTTAGCTAGCAATACAAAAAATGCAGTGGGAGCTAACATATATTTTTTTTAATTATTTATTTAAATAACTAAAAATAAAATGGGCTTCCCTGTATTTTGATTGCTGGACATCACAGTGCTGTAAAAATAAATCTTTAAAAAAATGACGTAGCGCTCCGCGGTATTTTTGATTCTCAGCGCAGATAAAGCAGACAGCTATGGGTTGCCACCCCCATCTGCCTGCCGTTACCTTGGTTGGCAATCAAAATACAGGGAAGCCCATTAATTTTTTCTATTTAAAAAATAGTTAAAAAAAAAAAATTACGTTGGGTCCCCCCATTTTTGATAGCCAGCTAGGGTAAAGCAGACGGCTGTAGCCTGAAAACCACAGCTGGCAGCTTTACCGTGGTTGGGGATCCAATGTGGAGGTCCCCTCAGGCTCTTTTTTATAATTATTTTATAAATATTAATAATTACACAATAAAAGTAGGGGACCCCCCAAATTGGATCACCAGCCAAGGTAAAACGGACAGCTGTGGTCTGGTATTCTCAGGGTGGGAAGGTCCATAGTTATTGGGCCTTCACAGCCTAAAAATAGCAGGCCGCAGGCACCCCAGACGTGGCGCATCCACTAGATGTGCCAATCCTGGCGCTTCACCCCAGCTCATCCCGTGCCCTGGTGCAGTGGCAAACGGGGTAATAAATCGGGTTGATACTAGCTGTAAAGTCACCTGAGATCAAGCCCAGCAGTTTGTGATGTCATGGCGTCTATTAGATACCCAACATCATAAACTGTCAGTACTAACAAAAACAAAAAATCGACAAAAGAAATTTATTTGAAAAAACAGTCCCTCTTTCACCAATTTATTGTAAGAAAAAAAATAAAGGGGTCCCACGACGACTCTGGACCGTCTAGAATATGGGGGGGAGACACTCAGGGAACGTATCCCCTATTTTCTAGGAGTGCGGACCCTTCATGTGAGGAGTGTGGGTGCAATGAATCTGCACTCACTCTCCCCGGGTCCACAGCAGCAGAGTCCATGTCGTAATGGTTGCTACCAAAGCTGCAATGCCCTGCTCATGAGGTAAGGGCATGCCTAATCAGGAGAACTACTGTAGAGGAAGCTCTGCTCACTGGTATATAGGTGCTCAGAGGTAATAATAGATAAAATTAGTGAGTAACCTCGGCACTCTAAATCTCCCAGACTAAGTCAGTAAGTCACAACGGATGGTAATGCAAAATCACTCTTTATTGGTCCGTATTAAGAAAATTTTTTTTTCATAAGCATATATGTTTTTGTCCAAAACAAGTTACAAATGACGTTTCGGCCTGAGCCTTCGTCAGATTGGACTTATCTGCATGTAATCATGAAAAATGACAATAATCAGTATCACATAAGAGTGAGAGAACAATAACATAAACTCGAACAATGTAGAGGTACAATTGGGATGCAGCAAAAAAATTGCAACACAGCAAGAAATGAAACACATGATACAAATGTCATAATACAGTACAAGGACAATATAGTAATGACAAATATGGGGTCAAAGTAGACTTAGACAGCTCTGGTACGAAAGAGATGTCAATCATAAAGTAACATGTGCAGTAGGTGTAGAGCTACACTATGCATGGCAGAGCTAATGGGTAGACCGACCATAGAAAAAGTAGAGAAAAAGTGGAGAAAAAGTGGAGAATAAGTGGAACATAAGAGGAGAAAAAGTGGAGAAAAAGTGGAGAAAAAAGTGGAGAAAAAGTGGAGAAAAAGTGGAGAAAAAGTGGAGAAAAAGTGGAGAAAAAGTGGAGATTAAGAGGAGAAAAAGTGGAGAAAAAAGTGGAGAAAAAGTGGAGAAAAAGTGGAGCATAAGTGGAGAAAAAGTGGAGAAAAAGTGGAGAAAAAGTGGAGCATAAGAGGAGAAAAAGTGGAGAAAAAAGTGGAGAAAAAGTGGAGAAAAAGTGGAGCATAAGAGGAGAAAAAGTGGAGAAAAAGTGGAGGAAAAGTGGAGCATAAGAGGAGAAAAAGTGGAGAAAAAGTGGAGAAAAAGTGGAGCATAAGAGGAGAAAAAGTGGAGATTAAGAGGAGAAAAAGTGGAGAAAAAGTGGAGCATAAGAGGAGAAAAAGTGGAGAAAAAGTGGAGAAAAAGTGGAGAAAAAGTGGAGCATAAGAGGAGAAAAAGTGGAGATTAAGAGGAGAAAAAGTGGAGAAAAAGTGGAGAAAAAGTGGAGAAAAAGTGGAGCATAAGAGGAGAAAAAGTGGAGAAAAAAGTGGAGAAAAAGTGGAGAAAAAGTGGAGAAAAAGTGGAGAAAAAGTGGAGATTAAGAGGAGAAAAAGTGGAGCATAAGAGGAGAAAAAGTGGAGAAAAAAGTGGAGAAAAAGTGGAGAAAGTGGAGAAAAAAATGGAGAAAAAGTGGAGAAAAAGTGGAGAAAAAGTGGAGAATAAGAGGAGAAAAAGTGGAGAAAAAGTGGAGAAAAAGTGGAGAATAAGAGGAGAAAAAGTGGAGAATAAGTGGAGAAAAAAATGGAGAAAAAGTGGAGAAAAAGTGGAGAAAAAGTGGAGCATAAGAGGAGAAAAAGTGGAGAAAAAGTGGAGAAAAAGTGGAGAAAAAGTGGAGCATAAGAGGAGAAAAAGTGGAGAAAAAGTGGAGCATAAGAGGAGAAAAAGTGGAGAAAAAGTGGAGAAAAAGTGGAGCATAAGAGGAGAAAAAGTGGAGAAAAAGTGGAGAAAAAAGTGGAGAAAAAGTGGAGAAAAAGTGGAGAAAAAGTGGAGAAAAAGTGGAGATTAAGAGGAGAAAAAGTGGAGAAAAAGTGGAGAAAAAGTGGAGCATAAGAGGAGAAAAAGTGGAGAAAAAAGTGGAGAAAACGTGGAGAAAACGTGGAGAAAAAGTGGAGAAAAAGTGGAGAAAAAGTGGAGAAAAAGTGGAGCATAAGAGGAGAAAAAGTGGAGAAAAAAGTGGAGAAAACGTGGAGAAAAAGTGGAGAAAAAGTGGAGAAAAAGTGGAGCATAAGAGGAGAAAAAGTGGAGATTAAGAGGAGAAAAAGTGGAGAAAAAGTGGAGAAAAAGTGGAGAAAAAGTGGAGATTAAGAGGAGAAAAAGTGGAGCATAAGAGGAGAAAAAGTGGAGAAAAAAGTGGAGAAAAAGTGGAGAAGGTGGAGAAAAAAATGGAGAAAAAGTGGAGAAAAAGTGGAGAAAAAGTGGAGAATAAGAGGAGAAAAAGTGGAGAAAAAGTGGAGCAAAAGTGGAGAATAAGAGGAGAAAAAGTGGAGAATAAGTGGAGAAAAAAATGGAGAAAAAGTGGAGAAAAAGTGGAGAGAAAGTGGAGAAAAAAATGGAGAAAAAGTGGAACACCCTTTGGTACCTTTCATGTGGCACTAAGGGGTGCTTAGCTTTGTATTTAGCCAAAAAAATGAAAAAAAAAATGACATAGGGTTCCCCCTAGTTTTGTAGCCAGCTAGGGTAAAGCAGACGGCTGCAGCCTGCAGACCACAGCTGGCAACCTCACCTTGGCTGGTAATCCAAAACTGAGGGCACCCCACGCTGTTATTTTAAATTAAATAAATAATTTAAAAAAAAAACACGTAGGGGTCCCCCAAAATTGGATCACCAGCCAAGGTAAAGCAGACAGCTGGGGCCTGATATTCTCAGACTAGGGAGGTCCATGGTTATTGGAATCTCCCCAGCCTAAAAATAGCAGGCCGCAGCCGCCCCAGAAGTGGCGCATCCATTAGATGCGCCAATCCTGGTGCTTCGCCCCAGCTCATCCCGCGCCCTGGTGCGGTGGCAAACGGGGTAATATTTGGGGTTAATACCAGATGTGTAATGTCACCTGGCATCAAGCCCTGGGGTTGGTGAGGTCAGGCGTCTATCAGATACCCGACATCACCAACCCAGTCAGTAATAAAAAAAAATACACGACAAACACATTTTTATTTGAAAAAACACTCCCCAAAACATTCCCTCTTTAACCAATTTATTAGATTGAAAAACAAATCCAGGTCTGGTGTAATCCAAGGGGTTGCCATGACGATGCACACTGTCCCAGTCAATGAAGAGCAGGATGTTCCCCATTGGCTGGGAGAGCAGTGCAGTGACCTGAGCTAACATCAATGGGTCAGCCCAGGTCACTGCAGGGGGGTGACAAGTGCTGCTGTCAGTGAGGTACATTACCTGCGCTGATCTCCAGCACACTGACAGCCCCTGTCACTGAGGTCAATGACCGGCGCCTTCACATCAAGTATCGCGAGAGGTCCGTGACGTCACCGCCAGTGTCAGTCTCGGGTCGGAAGCGATAGGTGATGTGACAAGCGGCGGCCATGGAGGACAGTGACAGCGCTGAGGTCGGGATGGCGGGACTTCATCACCGCAGGTAAGCCGAGCGAGCGAGCGAGCGGGCGGGCGGGGGGGGGGGGGGGGGTGGATGTGTGTGTGTGTGTGTGTTTGTGTATGTGTATGTATGTGTACATGCCGCGGGCAGGAGGGGGTGGAGCGAGCTGAGCGGGAAAGTGTGGGCTTCCTGCACGTAACTAAGATAAACATCGGGTTACTAACCAAAGCGCTTTGCTTGGATACCCGATGTTTATCTTGGTTACCAGCTTCTGGCAGGCTGCCAGCCATGGCTCCTGCTCACTGTAGCTGTAAAAAGCCCTGCTTTTTGCTGCTAGAACCGTTCTCGAACGTATCTAGAACTATCGAGCTTTTAGCAAAAAGCTCGAGTTCTAGTTCGATCTCGAACAGCCCAAAAATCACTCGAGCCTAGAACTGGAGAACCACGAACCACGAACCGCGCTCAACTCTAATCATATGTTCATACATTGTCTGTATTTTTGTGTTATTTGTACTCCCTCTTCCAGGGTATTATGTGCATTTACAAAATATTCGCATCAGAAGATGCGTTTCATTATCATGTCGTGTTTTCCTTCAGATCACCTTTGTATAATTCTCCTTGTGACGATATACTTATTTATTGTATACTCATTGATTGTTTCTGTTGTTTTTTTGTTTTTCTTGTGTACTTTTGTCAGTCTGAAAGATCCCTTGATGAAGGTCAGGTGTAGACCGAAACGTTGGGACAGACTTCAATCTTTTGTTTAATAAAAACGAATTCAGCACCACCCAAGACTTTATACATTTTTTCTTAGGAGTGCCGGAGTTATATGTATATTTCTTTATGGCGCACCTGGTCAGGCCGGGGAAGTTACTCACCGTGGAATCGATCACACAAGTCTTTTGGTAAACCAAGGTGATGGTGGCCAGCTGCCGCAGACGGGTGTATCTGGTTCCACACCCGGACTGATGGTCACTGCCCCTTTCCTCTGCACTTTGTGTTTTCTTGTGTAGACTTCCCGGTGTGTAACGCAGGAGTCCGCTCCCGGTTCTCTGGTTGGCAGCTGTGCCTGTCAGACACGGACCCAAGGCATCTACCGGGCCCTGGCGGATGCCCTATCCCTCTCTGTGTTTGGTTGTCTACCTTTCGGGACTTAGGTTGGAACAGGACCTGGAATCCTGCCCTCAATCGGTCAATTAGCTAGGCCGTCGGTGCCGGTGCTGGCTTCAGGGTCCAAGTACCCCCTTGTGTGCACGGTTTCCGGGTCGGTTCTCCGGTGTCGGTACCGGTGGGCTACAACCCTGCCCCGGTCCACCTCGGATTTGCCAAGCCGTCTTCCCGTCTCCTGCTGGCGGTGACCACCGTCTGCCACCTAGCCAATGTGTCAGGGCTCCGACCTTGACACCTGTCAGCTTCTCCTCACTCCTCTAAACTTGAACCTCACAACTCCTCTACTCAACTCATCTCACTGATTTCCCGCCCCGGGCTCTCCAGACCCCTAGGTGGGCGTTTCCCTTCTGCCTGGTCCCGCCCACTGGTGTGTCTGTCCTTCCCTGAGGGGGTGACTAGGGTTTTGTCAGCTGCTTTAACCCTGTGTGTGAGTGGTGTTGTGCGGGGGCCTAAACTGTGTGACTACCTGGTTTTGCCAGGGCGTCACAGATGCGGTGGATGATTTTCTCTGGCGTCTTGAAAGCAGCCGCATAGATATGGATGAGGGGCCAGCCGCTTTATGAATTTCCTCCCCTGTTTCCGGCGTTACTGATGGCATAGCACTGGGCCCGGGCTGTGAAATAGATTCAAGACTTGCTTCCTGTTGGTATAAAAAAAAAGGGTAAATATGTAGAATATTTGCAAAAAACAGGTACGACATACATTGAGCAAATACATCAGGGTGTGGCCAAGGGATAAAATGTGCAAAACACACATGGAGACCCGTGCAGTGAAACCATATGTGAGGGGGTTTAAAAAACAAGAATTGGCAGATATGTATGTAAGCAGCAAATTTAAATTTTTACATCACAATAGTGATGTTGAGAAATGAACTGGACTGGAAGGCCATTATTATTGACATTAGCTATATTTACAAGGGGCACAACAGGGTTGATTTTCAAAAGGTGATTATGCAAAGACAAATTAAAATTAATAATTAAAAAATTTTAAATAAATGAAAACCAAGACTTACATCCTCAACCATAGACTCAGGGGGATTATCATCCAGGTCCTCCTCCTGCAGGGGCATCATGCTGGTACTGAGACGAGGACTCTCCTGGTCCCTTGTGAACAAAAGGAGGTCATAGTACCATAGGCGTGGTACATATACTTCCGCCGTGCCTGCCCCGGAGCTTTGGGAATCTTCTACCTTGTTTAGTTCTTTTTTAAAAACTGTGCGAAGGGATTGTATATTTTATTTATTTACAACAAATTAATCAGCCGCTTCAGATGGAAAATGCTTTTTAAATACAGCAACAAGCTGCAAATATGCGTCGTTTTTTAGCAGCTTGTTGCTGTATTCGGCTGATTTAATCCTCCACAGACAAGGTAGTGTCCGGTACGTTTCTAGAAACTCCCTTATGAAAGCTTCTTTTTGTGGCCCAGACATCTGTAAAAGGTAAAAAAAAAAAAAAATATAAAAAAATAAAACAATTAAAGACAAAAGCTAAACAGAAGCATAAAGTAAACATAAACTTAAAAATAAACAAACTGGAAAATAGGGTAGTGTAGCATGACAGATGGTGCATATGACGGCCCTGAAATTGATAAGATTTTAAAATTAACAAAATACAAAAATATTAAAAAACAAAAAAAACATTAAAAAAAAAAAAATAAAAGATACCTTGAAGAACACAGAAAGGCATAAAGGATGACACACACACATAAAACTGATCACACGTGCGTCACCGGTTGTTGCGTCACACGGGGCAGCCACAAATGAGGTCTTTTATTTCACAGACAACCAATCACCAATCAGATTCAAATAGTATGGAAGTTGGGGCGTGTGGAGGGCAAGGCAAACACATGCCAAGGTGTATGCTATGGACAAATATACGCCTCTGTCGTTGCCGGAATCGTTGGGAGGAATGCTGTGTGACGGTGTCCACACGACCGCCTTGGTCAAACGTTATATCGCTGAAAGATGTAGTGTCGTTTGTGACATGGGTACGTGTGACCGCTACAAAACGACCTATGAGCGATCTCGGCAAATCGTAGCAACGATCTGGGCGTGTCACATCGTTAACGAGATCGCTAGCGATATTGTGTGTAAAGCGGCCATAATGCTGGAGGGTTGGACAATGCTGGAAGGGAGTTGTGCTGCCCCCCTGCCGATTAGCCCCCCCTCCCATGATCCCTCTATTCTGCCCCCACCTGGGTTCTCTCCTCTTGCCCCGGTTCTCCTGCCTCTGTGATCCCTCAACTTCTCCTGTCTCCCCCTCGGCATCTGCTGGCCTCCTCCGACATCCCCTCGTCCGAGGTTTTCATTGGTCTGATTGTATCTGCCTCTATCGCTGAGTCGTTGCATGTGAGCTGTCCATATTACTGCCTACTGCTGTATCCTGTAAGGCTATGTGCCCACGGAGGAAAGTAACTGTGGATTTTGAATAAGACCTCCCCCCAAAAATAAGACCTAGCAGGAGTTTTCAGGGAGACCTAAATATAAGACATCCCCCGAAAATAAGACCTAGCCGCGGTTAATAATGAAGTGTCCGTGCAGCGGTAAAAAAGTACACTTCATTATAGACAGCAAACACCCCCTAAAGGATAGAATTGTAAAGCGCTGCGGAATATGTTGGCGCTGTAGAAATAAAACTTTATTATTATTATTATATTATAAGACCCCCGATCATACTGACCAGACGCCAACTGGGAGCAGGTGAGCGCATCAAGGTGATGCGGCGGAACACACACACATCAGATCACATACGCATACACACTACAGATCGTATACACACACCACATCCAGCAATATCGTTTGCTTCTCGGCGGCAATGCTGTGCAGTGAGCTTCCAGTATCTGCCGGAGGATCACATGGCCGGAAGAACGTGGTATCTCCGTATGTTGTGAGTGTGTGCGCACGATTGTACCGGTATGTACGATTTCGGTGTGTGAGTGTATGTGATCGGATGTGTGAGTGTATGCTGTGTGTGTTCTGATGTGTGTGTGTTCTGATGTGTGAGTGTCGGCCAGACGCGGGAGAGCACAACTGCTGGGAAATCAATGATGTGGAATGTGGTGTGTGTGATCTGATGTATGCGAGTGTCAGTCAGATGCAGGGGATCACAGCTGCTGGGAGATCACAGGGAGGAATGATGTGGAATGTGATGTGTCTGTGTCTATATGAGTGTGTGTGTGTGTGTGTGTGTGTGTGTGTGTGTGTGTGTGTGTGTGTGATGTGATCTATGCGAGTGTCCGCCAGATGCAGGGGAGGACGGCGTGCAGCATACCTGCTGGGAGATCTGGGAGCCATACAGACACCCGGGGCTGGTAAGTATGACGATCCTGGGAAGGGGGGAGGTCTGCTTTTTGTGGGGGGTAAATTTACCCCCAACCATGTCTCCTTGAGAATAAGACACCCCCTGAAAATAAGGCCTAGTGCTTTTTTCTGGGCAAAAAAAAGAATATAAGGCAGTGTCTTATTTTTGGGGAAACAGGGTAGATATTTCCTTATTTTTGAAAGAAAAGCACATTTTTTTGCAATGTAGCTAACATTAAATTAAACAGAAATCTACTCTATACATTGTTAATGTGGTAAATGACTATTCTAGCTGCAAACCTCTGGTTTTGAAAGCAATATCTACAAAGGTGTATAGAGGCCCATTTCCAACAACCTCCATTCCAGTGTTCAAATGGTACATTGTGTTTGCTGTGTTAGAAGGCTAATGGATGGAGACACGGGGGTCAGTGGGTGCTCTCGTCCGCTGAGCCAGCTGCCTTTAGAAAGACAGCATGGCCCAGGGCTCATCCCAACTGAATGCCCGACCTCCTTAACCATGGGCGGAACACTACTCAGACAACACAGGATGAGGGAATCACAATATTAAGACTTTATTGGATCCCCAAACAATTAATGGCATATGGTACATAAACAGCAAATCCACAGAATGTAACCGGCAACAGTTTCTCACCCTTCCGCTAGCTCACCAGGGATTTAGAATGTCCATGCCTCAGAGCTTCCAGGGCTACTTCCTCCAATCCAGCAGCACCCCGCTTTTGGCGGGCACCCACCGAGAATGGAATAACGCCGGATTTAGGAAGCCAGCTGAGGACTGCAAAGCCTGTAGTCAGGTGACTGGATTGTCCCAAGCTGGATTCCTTCCTTAGGTAGTCCTTCATATCTCAGCCGAATCCTTGCTTTTTTTTTTTCCAAAACTTTTTATTAATTTTCCAATTTTTTATAAACATAACAAGATATTCAAGGTTACGCAAGGAAAAACATTTGTCTGACAATATGTGACATAATAGGGTGCAATGCCCCAACTTGATATTTTAAACTGATTATCTGATTGATATGGTCTCTATTAAACCAAGGCAAAAGTACTAAGAAATAACAGACGCGATACAAGTCAATTAGAGTCATTAAGCCCCTAAGCCAACCCCGAATGCTTCCAAATTTTCTGGCACGTCTTGTGACTACCTTAGCGTCTCGTCTCCCTTTCCTCCGGAACCCACACCTCCGTGATTTTCAATTTACCCAGTTTGTCCTGGATATCATTCAGAAGGTACCATTCCGATTGTATAAAAGGTGTCATCAGATTATTTATTTCTCCCTGAGTAAATTGACTTTCAATGAAATTTCTCCATTTCCCAAAGAACTTGGGTGTCAACCTGTCTTTGTCCGTTTCCGCTTCCACTTTCTCCAGCCTCAATAAATTATGTAATTCCCCGATGACCTCTTTTATGGATGGTCCCTCCCTTTGTATCCAATGCTTTAATATGTACCGTTTGGCTATCATGGCTATGTCATGTACTATTGTATATTTCTTCTTTCCCGGCATGTCCGATCCCCCTCTTACTCCTCCCTCAAAGGAATGGAAAATCCACACCATTAGCTCTAGATTTCCAGAAATTCCCCATGTTGCCTGGACAAATAATCTAACTTGATTCCAGAACCTGTGAATTTCCTTACACTCCCATAGTCCATGTAGCATATCTGTTTTTTCTCTTTGACATTTAGGACACCGCATATCTCTTCCCGGAATGTTGAAGCCCATAATAGCCCTGTGTAAAATTCTAAATTGGGTGTCTCTCCATCTCTCATTGGTAACATGTTTCCGCATCTGTACCCATCCCTTCAATATATCCCCTACAACTTCCTGCCCTTTCAATTGTTTCCCCCACGCTGTTAGAGTACGGCTATCCTCCCCAGATATAAGCATTCCCCGAAATGTTCGGTAAATTTTGGAAACATTTACACTTGCTACATCACTTTCCATAAGCTCATCAATCAAACTCTTATTCAATTCCTTTCCAAGCTCCCCCAAATCTACAAATACTCCATGCTTCAGTTGTTCATACTGGATGATATGTGAGCTATTAAGTTCATACTTGTCAAGCACTTCCCGTCCTGTCAGCCACCTTCTCTCCTCCACATTCATGACATCCTTCATTCTCTCGACGCCCTTCTCTTTCCATCTAGTAAATAGCTTATTTTCCCGTCCCATGGGAAAGTTCGGAGATGCCCAGGGATTTAAGTACTTAGATACTTTCCATGACAGTCCCAATTTCTTTCTTACCAGTTTCCATGTTAGCATAGTGTCTCGGAATAAGATTGAGTTCCTTATATGCCCATCCACCCTGGACAATGGGGAGTGTAAAATGGACGCCAAATCCCACGGTGATGCATACTTGGCTTCCATGCCATAGTCTGAGTGCCTGCTTGTTCCTCTCAACCAATCAAACACATGTCTCATTATACACACCAGGTTATAACCCCGAACATCCGGGAAACTAAGACCTCCTTCCTCCGTTGACTTCATCAATGTTCGTAACTTTATTCTAGGTTTCCTTCCCCGCCATATAAAATCCGCATACGCTGAGTTGAGCCTATTTACGTCCCTCAGTTTTAGCAATATCGGGATCGTCTGGAATGGGTACAACAGTCTAGGAAAGCTCATCATTTTTATCAGGTGGCACCTTGCCAGTAGTGGTAGAGGCAGACCCTTCCAACCCTTTAGTTGTGCTATAATTTTCCTAATTAGTGGGCCATAATTCATCTCGTAAATTGATTCCACCGTTCTTCCTATATGAATTCCCAGATATTTAAGTGATGTCTGTGCTATAGGAATGCCACATATACAACCATCCCTTACATTCCCCCCTTTTAGGAACAGGATCTCACACTTTTTTTTATTCAATTTGAATCCTGAGACTAATCCAAATTTTTCAATTAGGGCTAGAGTCTGTGGCAAATCCACGCTAGGGTCCCCCATATATAGTATGACATCATCGACAAAAAGTGCTGTCTTTATTTCAGTTCCCCTTACCTTAATCCCTTTAAAACTATTCGGGCCCTGCAATATTCTTGACAATGGTTCAATGGCCAAGTCGAATAGGAGGGGAGATAGCGGGCAGCCTTGTCTTGTTCCCTTCATCAAAGGGAACACGTCTGATAAAAAACCTGGAGTGTGTACCCTAGCTCCCGAGTTAGCGTAAAGATTCCTAATGTAAAGCCTCATTTTGCCTACAATCCCTGTGGCCTCTAGTACTTTGTCCAGCCAGCTCCAATTTACATTGTCAAACGCTTTTTCTGCGTCGAGTGTAACTAGAGCGGGTCTTGCCCCCCTGTCTATCTGATCCAATCTCACCGCATCCACCACTAGTATTGTCTTCCGGATATTAGTGACAGCGTTTCTCCCTTTAATAAACCCTACCTGATGCTCTGTAATGATCCTTGGAAGAATCATGGCCAATCTATTAGCCATAATCTTAGATATTATTTTTAAATCCTGGTTTATAAGTGATATGGGTCTATAACTAGAGGGATCATCCAGGTCTTTAGTTCCCTTAGGGAGTAATTTGATATATGCTACGTTTGAATTTTTAGGAATTTCCTCTCCTTCCAAAAACGCATTAAATACCGCAGTTAAATCTGGCGAGATCAGATCCCTCATAGCCTTATAAAACTCGCTGTTAAAACCGTCGGGGCCTGGTGCCTTGTTGGTGTTAAGCTCCCCGATTGTTCTAGTCACCTCCTCAACTGTGATATCTGCATTTAGATCACTCAGATCTTCCTCTGTTACGCTAGGCAAGTGCGCTCGTCTTAACCACTCTGCCTCGTCAGTCATGTCATTGTTTCCTGGCCCATATAGTTTTCTATAAAAATGTCCCAGCAATTTATTAATTTCCTTAGGATCTGTGGTCACCTCCCCCCCCTTTCTTTTTAGTTTGGAAATCACTGTCATTTTCCTGCTACCCCTTGCCAAATTTGCCAGCATCCTCCCCGCCTTGTTGCCAAATCTATGTAGCTCTGCTTCCCTGTGCGACCAAAATAATTGTTCCTTTTTTTTTGCCCATTCGTCGAACCCCCTTTTTGCCTCCAACCATCTGTCTTTCGTCGTGGGAGATCTATTAGCCAAATACTTTGTGTATGCTACCCGCACTGCTTCACTCTGGGCATTATAATTCTCATTGGTCTTCCTTTTGATCATGGCCGCATATCCAATCAGGCGACCCCTCAAGACCGCTTTTGCCGTTTCCCAGTATAGCACTGGGTTCCCTTTGTGTTCCTTGTTTTCCTCTGTGAATTCTCCCCACCACTCCGAATCCTTGCTTTTAATGCTGAAGTCCATGTAGTATAATAATCCAGGTTCGGTTATGGCTTGCCAATCGCATCTGCAGATCCTAGATTGGTATCATGTAGCAAGAGTCTACCTGGGCAATGGACAGTCATCCTTCTTATACCTCTGAGCTCTCCATTCAGACCATTGGGGTCTTCACGATTGTGGATAAGACTGGGCTCTTATTGGCTAGATTTCAAGCTGTATACAAAATATCCCTAGTAGTAATGGTCTCTGGCAAAGCAGCTAAGTTACATTGCATCTAGCAATAAACATCGTAATACAATGGGAGGTTTGCACAACCCACAACCCACTGGTCCAGGAAACCATTATCCAGCCCCATTTCCGTGAGATGGTTGGATTGTCATTGTAAATAAGCACTTGAACCTAGCCTCTCCCCCCATCTCATTGTAGATTGTAAGCTCTCACGAGCAGGGTTGTATTTTTTTCCCCTCTAAATATTGTATTTCTATAACTGTTACTTGTTTGTATATGATCCTCCTGAATTGTAAAGCGCTACGGAATATGTTGGCGCTATAGAAATAAAGATTATTATTATTATTATTATTATTATGGATGTGTCTGGGCATCTGACCTTCACTGGCCAAGGCAATTACATGAGTCAACAAAAAGTTAAATACTATACTCCCAAGAGTCTTGTAGAACAATGAGGGCTTATCCCCAGTCTATAAACAAACTATCATCATGCCTGGCTAAATTTTAAGAAACTTAACCCATGCTAGGCACTGACAGAGTCCATGTCGTCACACAAGTATGTTTGCACAGCTGAATTCAGTTTTGCTGATTAGAGAAGCTATAAAACTGACCTTCCTTTGAGCTAGTTGATATTCTGGAGCATTACATTTGTTGGAGAACTTTCATGTGAAATTCGAAAGTCTATTCTGGGTGTTTGATCCGGATTCGGCACTGGAGAAATAAAAAAAAAATATATAAAGGAGAAATAAAGCAAATAAGAATGAAGCGAGCGCTTCATACTCACTGAGGCTCGGTGTCATGGCGGCACACTGCTTTCGGGTCGCACATTCACTTCCTGTGCCGCGATCGAATACACACAGCTTTCCCCGCCTACCGGCCGTCCTATAGTCTGTGATTGGTTGCAGCCAGATGCGCCCCCAGCCTATGACAGCGTCTGACTGCAATCATCGACAGGCGTTGTTTGCGGGTCAGTACCAAGGTATAAAAATAAAACAATTGGTGCAGGGTCCAACCCGGTATTCTGATACACAGCATAGATAAGCAAGCTGCAGCCCCAGCCCTGTGCTTATCTTGGCTGTGTATCAAAAGAAGAACCGTATGCGTATTTTTTTAATATTTAAATAAATAATTTTAAAAAACGACATGCGGTCTCCCCCCAATTTTCATACTCCGCCATGATAAAGCCAGCTGGGCGCTGGTATTTTCAGGCTGGGGAGACACAGCATGCAAATAGCCTCCGGCCATCTGGAATTGCCGCATCCATTATATGTGTACAGCCCGATGCTTTACCGCCTCTTCCCGAATGCCCTGATGCGGTGGCAATCAGGGTAATAAAGGGTTAATAACAGCGCACAGCTGCTACTAAACCCCAGATTAGTGATGGCCCAGGTGTCTGTGAGATACCCGCATCACTAATCTGTAAGTGACCGGAAATAAACACAAACACTAAAAAAATCCTTTATTTGTAATAAAGGACAAAAAGCAGTCCCTTTCACCCCTTTATTAACCCACAAACACACCTCCAGGTCTGAAGTAATCCACACAAGAGCCTACGGCGATTCAGCTCTGCTACATCTGAATATCAGAGCGACCGACCAATAAACATGACTGCCTACTGTGAGTGCAGAGAATGAATGAGCCGCAATGAAAGATGACGTCGCTAAAGTTATTTGCGGTCACAGTTGGAAATTCCCAAGGTCCTCCACCTGTAAGGCTATGTGTGCACGTCTGGCTTGCAGAATATTCCGCAGCGTTTTGTAATGACATGTGCGTTACAAAACGCAGCTGAAAATCTGCATTTTGGAATGCAGAATGGATGCAGAATTCATACGTTCTGGATGCTTGCTCTGCCATAGACAGAGTTGGAAAAGCATCTAGATTGCACAAAAGAAGTGACATGTTTCTTTTTAGAATGCAGCGTTTTGGCCAACAACTTCTCCTTGCAAAACGCTGCGTTCTAATACGCAAGGTGCGGATGGAAAGTGCTAAATTCTCATATACTTTGCTTGAGATGCAGAACGCATGCGTTAACGCTGCAGTAGAAAACGCAGCGTAAAAGCATGAAAAAAGCAACGTGAGCACACAGCCTAACAGCAGGTAACCTGACCTTAGGTAACCTTAGTAAAGTCAGTAACCTCATCTCAGGTGAGACTTGCATCTCCTGACAGAAAACCGTGGGGATTTTTTTGCCAAGAGATGTAGATTTTATGCATTTTACACCATATTCCTGTACCCAATCTACACATCCTGGCAAAAATATGCGTTTTTTTTACGCATTTGTTCTGGGGGGGGGGTTTTGCTGGTTTTTTTGTCACGGGTATTTGCCGTGACTTTTGCCGCGGTGTTCTGCCAGGAGGTGTGTGACACCCCTGACCTAATCAGGGTGTCACAGGGAATTGCACTCCTTTCTCTTATGGTGCAGAACTCACCATCCATGGTTCTGGATCCTAACTATTGGTATTGCTTCCATCAGCATTCAAATCCTAGCCACCCCTCACACCACACCCTGTCAGGCACACCAGTGGGTGGTCTAGCTGGAAAAGGGACAACACTAAAAAGGAAAGCTCTGCGTCACTGATTAGTAGGTGCTCTAGGGTAAAATATGTCCATAGAAAGAAGATAACCCCGGCACACTACAACTCCCAGAAAAAGGCAACATGCAAATTTTGTATGCAAAAAAAAAAAATTTTTTTATTAATACAGTAACCTCTTGGGTGTTATTCGGAAAAAATGAATATGGTCCAACATACATGGACGTTTCGGCCACAGGCCTTCGTCAACATGGACTATTATCTGACAAATACATAAAAAGTTACAATCAGAAATATATTCATAATGAAAAGAAAAAATTCATATACCTTCCAACATCATTTTAGTGACAAGGAAAAGTAGTGAGGTAGAAACATAACGTGACATATAGTACATCTGACATCATATGTCCATGAAAAATAAAAAATAGAAAATAAATAATGGTAAATAGACGGTGCATATTCTAGGCCTAGGATGATCATAATGTGAGTTACGCCAGTGGTAAAGGTGTGAACCCAGCTTTATCTATAGAAGTCCGACCTGAGAAAAAGGGGGAGGAGAGAAGAAAAAACGAGAAAATAAAGAGAGGAGAATAATGAACAAGAAAGGAGAGAGAAGAAGGAAAGAAGAAAAAAGCAGCAGAGGGAAAAAAGGCAGGGAATAGGGAAAAGGAGGAAATAAAGAGCAGGAAGGAAGATAAGCGAAAAGATAAAAAAGGGCTAAAGAAGAGGCAAGTCTATGGAGTGGCATGTAAGGTCAGCAAACGTAGCACTCACCGTGCAAACTCAAATGCATGTAGACACTCAATTTTAAAAGGCTAGTAGTATTGGGGATGAATCAAATCTCCTATGTGTTTTACTACAATGAAAAAATCCGTGTTAGCCAGACATAGCAAACAAACGTGATATACTCACAATTAATATCTAATGTGTATTCTTACATAGAAAATTACGGTACCTGAGTAGGTTCATATATCCCCAATCTAGGCAACAATAATCATCAGGTGTACTATTAGCACAGGAATTCTGTGCAGGGTATATTGGTGAATGTGCTATCTAGACAGGCCCTAATAAAGAGAACCAAACCTCATGTTACGGACCATAATGAAAGAAGTGATACGCACATAACACCTTTAAAAGGATTTACCTATATGTAAGACGCCAAAAAAGCTGAACAGCGTGCGTTGGGTCAGATAGCACAAGCACGTAATCTTAAGGTAACGTTTGAATTGAATCCTGTCTCCAAATGGATGGAACTACAAGTATATAAAACAACATGCCCATGAGTAATAAAATATGACCAATAAGGTATATAACATAATTGTGTGGATAATAATAATTACCTGCTAGGAAGCAGAAAAATAAGAAAAAGAAAAATGTAGCCACTATTAAGCAAGCCTGCTCTGTGTCTATTTGATAGTTCTGTGGTGGAAGTGAACAGTAATTAATATTATAGCCTGTAACATTGTCCTCCATCCAAGACTATACCATCATTAGATACAATACCTATAATGTCCTGCAAAGTGGGAGGATTGGAACCGGTAGCACCGGAGGTGTAAAATATCAGGACCTTATAACGACAAAGATGAAATAACATATGAGTAACATGTAATGTGGAGATGCTAGGAGCAGAAGAAAATAGAAAAGAAGAAGGTTCGGCTGCCATTTACTTACTGAACTGTCGCTGGCGTGCGTTCTGTGTAAGGACTGCTGCACAGTGAGCTAAAACCAGCATAGAGACGATTTAAAAGGGAAGTGAGGGCGGGTTCAGGATTACCATTTCCTGTAATTGGAATACAGGAAGTCCGGGCGGTGGAACGCACACCGCGCATGCGCAGTGTGCGTTCCCGGCCCGACTTCACTGACAGGTGTAAAAGTGACTGTGTCATGTGATGGGGAGGAGGAATTGCTGGGACAACACACAGATCGTGAGCTCTATTGGATGGAGGCCGGTCTGGCTCATCCTAAGTGCCTAGAGAGGTACAGGAACGGTGCACATAGCCATGTGAGTGTAGATAGGTGCCACTTTATCAAAGAGTTAGCGTTTCTGCAAGAGAGAGAAAAACAATGTCAACATATGAATAATTCAGAAACATGTGCGAGCATCACATATATGCAAGTATGAATTACCTGTAAAGGAAATGAACCGCAACATATTGGACATGAGGAAATGCAAATTACATTACACACTATAAGGGAATCATGCCCCCTTCATTTTGTGTTTTTACAGAATATGCCACCGCTCGATGTATTTACATTATTGATTGGCCCCAAAATAATAGGGGTTGGTTCAAAACCTGGGAATTTAATAAGAATCATGACACAACTGTCTCATACTTCCTATTCAGACCAAACGGTTCTAGTGTGCCTAGAACATGTATCCATCTCGCCTCCTTATCTAGCAAGCGTCTCGTCCTATTGTAAATACATCGAGCGGTGGCATATTCTGTAAAAACACAAAATGAAGGGGGCATGATTCCCTTATAGTGTGTAATGTAATTTGCATTTCCTCATGTCCAATATGTTGCGGTTCATTTCCTTTACAGGTAATTCATACTTGCATATATGTGATGCTCGCACATGTTTCTGAATTATTCATATGTTGACATTGTTTTTCTCTCTCTTGCAGAAACGCTAATTCTTTGATAAAGTGGCACCTATCTACACTCACATGGCTATGTGCACCGTTCCTGTACCTCTCTAGGCACTTAGGATGAGCCAGACCGGCCTCCATCCAATAGAGCTCACGATCTGTGTGTTGTCCCAGCAATTCCTCCTCCCCATCACATGACACAGTCACTTTTACACCTGTCAGTGAAGTCGGGCCGGGAACGCACACTGCGCATGCGCGGTGTGCGTTCCACCGCCCGGACTTCCTGTATTCCAATTACAGGAAATGGTAATCCTGAACCCGCCCTCACTTCCCTTTTAAATCGTCTCTATGCTGGTTTTAGCTCACTGTGCAGCAGTCCTTACACAGAACGCACGCCAGCGACGGTTCAGTAAGTAAATGGCAGCCGAACCTTCTTCTTTTCTATTTTCTTCTGCTCCTAGCATCTCCACATTACATGTTACTCATATGTTATTTCATCTTTGTCGTTATAAGGTCCTGATATTTTACACCTCCGGTGCTACCGGTTCCAATCCTCCCACTTTGCAGGACATTATAGGTATTGTATCTAATGATGGTATAGTCTTGGATGGAGGACAATGTTACAGGCTATAATATTAATTACTGTTCACTTCCACCACAGAACTATCAAATAGACACAGAGCAGGCTTGCTTAATAGTGGCTACATTTTTCTTTTTCTTATTTTTCTGCTTCCTAGCAGGTAATTATTATTATCCACACAATTATGTTATATACCTTATTGGTCATATTTTATTACTCATGGGCATGTTGTTTTATATACTTGTAGTTCCATCCATTTGGAGACAGGATTCAATTCAAACGTTACCTTAAGATTACGTGCTTGTGCTATCTGACCCAACGCACGCTGTTCAGCTTTTTTGGCGTCTTACATATAGGTAAATCCTTTTAAAGGTGTTATGTGCGTATCACTTCTTTCATTATGGTCCGTAACATGAGGTTTGGTTCTCTTTATTAGTGCCTGTCTAGATAGCACATTCACCAATATACCCTGCACAGAATTCCTGTGCTAATAGTACACCTGATGATTATTGTTGCCTAGATTGGGGATATATGAACCTACTCAGGTACCGTAATTTTCTATGTAAGAATACACATTAGATATTAATTGTGAGTATATCACGTTTGTTTGCTATGTCTGGCTAACACGGATTTTTTCATTGTAGTAAAACACATAGGAGATTTGATTCATCCCCAATACTACTAGCCTCTTAAAATTGAGTGTCTACATGCATTTGAGTTTGCACGGTGAGTGCTACGTTTGCTGACCTTACATGCCACTCCATAGACTTGCCTCTTCTTTAGCCCTTTTTTATCTTTTCGCTTATCTTCCTTCCTGCTCTTTATTTCCTCCTTTTCCCTATTCCCTGCCTTTTTTCCCTCTGCTGCTTTTTTCTTCTTTCCTTCTTCTCTCTCCTTTCTTGTTCATTATTCTCCTCTCTTTATTTTCTCGTTTTTTCTTCTCTCCTCCCCCTTTTTCTCAGGTCGGACTTCTATAGATAAAGCTGGGTTCACACCTTTACCACTGGCGTAACTCACATTATGATCATCCTAGGCCTAGAATATGCACCGTCTATTTACCATTATTTATTTTCTATTTTTTATTTTTCATGGACATATGATGTCAGATGTACTATATGTCACGTTATGTTTCTACCTCACTACTTTTCCTTGTCACTAAAATGATGTTGGAAGGTATATGAATTTTTTCTTTTCATTATGAATATATTTCTGATTGTAACTTTTTATGTATTTGTCAGATAATAGTCCATGTTGACGAAGGCCTGTGGCCGAAACGTCCATGTATGTTGGACCATATTCATTTTTTCCGAATAACACCCAAGAGGTTACTGTATTAATAAAAAAATTTTTTTTTTTTGCATACAAAATTTGCATGTTGCCTTTTTCTGGGAGTTGTAGTGTGCCGGGGTTATCTTCTTTCTATGGAAAAGGGACAACCACCTAGGGGTCAGGCAGACTGGTGGGAGAGACATAGTCAGAACAGAAGTAGCCCTCGGAGAGTGAGGAGCTGAGGGAGTTGGAGCTCCCTGAGAGACTTTGGCTAGGTCGCAGATGGTGGTCTGGGACCGGAGGAGTCGGAGACCCAGTCGCAGGGTATTGGAGAAGGGTGCCCAGACTTAGTTTTGGAGAAAGGTCGGCACCGGAAAATCTAGTAACCGGACTGGTACCGAGCACGGCGAGGTACAGGACCCTAGATGAGGGAGTAGCTTCACGCAACCTGGTAATTCACCTGTGGAGGATAGTCTCTTTATGAACTTTCCCCAAGGGCTCAGAGATCGAAGGCACCAACACAATGAGAGGGATAGGGCTTTCCAGCTTATGCAGCCCACTGAAATCCCAAGTTTCAGCCATCGAGAGCACAGCTCCCCTATTTAATCATAGGGAGCGGGATCCCAAAAGCTTCAGGCCGAGGGGTCACTCGGAAACGTCTAAACACAGTGCATGGAGGCAGGGCCAGAATCATCAGCAATACCAACGGGGCCAGATTCGCGGACGAGCTCCCCCGAGTGGCAGTGGCACCCAGAGACTTCGTTTACTCCTGTGTCAGAGTCTGCTTAATGGTCGCACCAACATCCACACGGCGTGAGTACGCTGCTCTCCCCTGAGTCCTGCCTGCCCACCTGGCCTGCACCACACTCCCCTATACCTTCACCATCCAGAGTCCCGGGGCCTCCCCTACCCGAGGAGGGAATGTCATCCATCTCCCCCGGGTACTCCAATGGGCAGCGGCGGTACTCCCCTTACCACGAACCACGGGTTGCGTCACTAACAATAATCCCCTGTAAATAGTCCCCCTTTTATTTTCGAGTGGCCGTAAGCCCCCAGGTCCGGAGACCCTCGAGCCACAGCAACCCCGGATCCGAGCAGTCCGACTGCTGCAGGGGCGGTACAGGTGCAAATTTGGTGCTGAAGTCATCTGCAGAAAAAAAACTGCAGCAAAACCCTCGGTAAAAACTGCGTAAAAAACATGTTGTTTTTTTTGCCAGGAGGTGTAGATTGAGTTGAGGTGTATGGTGTAAAAATGTCCTCACCAAATTTGCATCCATTGGCACAAAAATGCAAAAAAAAGGGTTTTTTTTTTCTGCCAGGAGGTGCAAATTTAGTGCTGACATCTGGTACAGATGATTTCGGCACCAAATATGCACCTTCTGACAAAAAATT
Source organism: Anomaloglossus baeobatrachus (assembly GCF_048569485.1). Taxonomy (NCBI): domain Eukaryota; kingdom Metazoa; phylum Chordata; class Amphibia; order Anura; family Aromobatidae; genus Anomaloglossus; species Anomaloglossus baeobatrachus. The sequence continues at coordinate 948,985,105 of NC_134353.1, read as the reverse complement.
GTGGCAAAAAGCCGAGGCAAAAACCGCAGCAAAAAAATTGATAAAAAATTGCAGGTTTTTTTGCCAGGTGTCGATTGGGTGCAGGAATATAGTGTAAAAATGTCATCACCAAATTTGCATCCCTTGGCCCAAAAATGCAAAAAAAAAATTTCTTTCTTCTGCCAGGAGGTGCAAATTTGGTGCTGAAATCTGGTGCAGACTATTTCAGCACCAAATGTACACTTCCAGGCAGAAAGCCGTGGAAAAAAAAAACATGGCAAAAACCATGTCCAAAATGCGTAAAAACCCCCACAGTTTTTTGGGGGATTTTTTGGAAGGAGGTTTAGACTGAGGGCAGGAATATAATGTAAAAAAATTCATCACCAAATCTACATCTCTTGGCAAACAAAGTGAGGTCACGTGAGCTCAGGTTACCTGTAATCACAGGTGAAGGACCGTGGGAACCTCCAGCTGTGACTACAAATGACCTGAGTGATGTCACTGCTCATTGCGCAGCTCATTCATTCTCTGCACTCACAGCGAGCGGTCATGTTCTATGGCCGCTCACTATGACTTGGATGTGTCTGGGCTGAATTGTCGTGGGACCTTGTGTGGATTACTTCAGACCTGCAGGGTGTTGGGGTTAATAAAGTGGTGAAGGAGGGGTTTTTTTGTCTTTAATTCCATATAAAGTATTTTTTTTGTTTGTTTGTTTACTTTCATTTACAGATTTGTGATGCGGGTGTCAGACGCCTATGCCATCACAAATATAGGGATTAGTATCAGCTGTGTGCTGTTATTAACCCCTTATTACCCCAATTGCCACCACATAAGGGCATTCGAGAAGAGCTGGTAAAGCATCAGGCTATTCACATCTAATGGATGTTCCGAGCGGCTGGAAGCTGATATTTGTAGGCCGGGTCTCACCAGCCTGAGAATGCCAGCCCCCAGCTGGCTTTATCATGGCTGGGTATGAAAATTGGGGGGGACCGCATGTCGTTTTTTTAATTATTTATTTAAATTTAAAAAAAAAGCAGCATGCGCTTCCTCTTCTTTTGATACACAGCCAAGATAAGTGCAGGGCTTGGGCTGCAGCCTGCTTATCTGTGCTGGGTAACAGAATACCGGGGGGGATCCTGCACCAATTGTTTTATTTATTTATTTTTATACCTTGGTATTGAGGGTAGATGCGAGAGTGTATGGGCTCCTACCAGGAAGACGTCATTTCAACCACGCCCCTATTACATGATAGCCTAACACATGATAGGGGAGTGTTAAAAAGTCATCTGATGTTTCCAGCCAGAATAATCATTCTTTTTCTAACTCCACGTGGGCATTGAGCTCTTCATAATAGAAGCAGTGGGGCTGCAGGGGGGAAGCAAAACCCCCCTTGCATGATTATAGTGGACGGGAAGAAACACCACGCCCACTAACCTGGAATGAGCCCATACATTCTAGACTCAGGTAGTGCTAGAATGTACGGATTCATTTACATTACACTGCTTCCCCACCGACTGTCCTGGCACCTGTGATTGGATATGTCGGCTGACATGCTGCCACTCAAGGTGGGGGCGTGTCTGACTGCGCGTCTGACTGTAATCAGCAGCCCTGGCAGTGAATGTGTTGCGGGCGGGGGGCGCTGTTGCTTCTCTCTCTCTCAGGGGCCTGCTCAGGTCCGGGTTCGCTGCTGCTGCTCAAGTGGTGACCAGAGCCAGGCTCACACTGCCGCCCGTCCTCACAACCATCGGAAGGGGGATATTTACAAGGGAGGTTGTCTGTTACACCACCCGTGGGTTGCGGTAAAGGATGTTGGCACCGCCGCTGCCTGTTGATGGGGGTGCCCGGGACTGATGGAGCGGGGCAGGAGGTTGGGATCCCCTCCACGGGTCGGGGAGATGTAGTCCCGGGGGCCCTGGGATGGAACACGGGAATGATGGCTGCTGGAGGTGGCGTGCCAGACCGGACCGGGGGACAGTGGTGTACTCACAGTTCAATAACTTCACACAAGTCCTGTAGTAAACCAAGTTGTCAGTGGCCGGCCCCCTTTAGAGGGTGCATTCGGGTCACGCGCCCAGGTTGATGAGCAGATAACCCTTCCTCCTGCACTTCATGTTTCCTTCTCTTTTGGACAACTTCGCATGGAACGGAGAAGTCCACTCCCGGTTCTATTTGTGTTGGGAGCTGTGGCCCGCGAAAGCTGACCCTTGGGAATTTAGTGGGTTCTTGGCGGACACCCTATCACCCGCGTTGGGCTTCGGTTTTGCTCTATCTGGGCAGTAAATTGGGACATCTGGAACCTTGTCCCCGGCTGGTTAATTGGAGAGGGGCTTGCAACCTTCCTCGCCCTAGGGTCTAGGCACCCCAACTGTGCACGGCCTCTGGACCGGATTCCTGCTGTCGGTACCGGCGGGCTACAGCCCTGCCCCGGTCCACTTCAGGTCTCCCGCGACCGGATCTCCGTCGCCTGTGGCTCTGCTCACCATTTGCCACCTAGCCAAGTAGTCCAGGGGCTACGACCACTGAATACACTACAGTCAGCTCTCCACACTTCAACTGTCAAAACTTTTGTCTTGTGTTCCCACCCCTGACTCCTCAGGACCACTATGTGGGCGTTCTCATACGCCTGATCCCGCCCACTGGTGTGTCCTAGTTATGAGGGGGTGACCAGGGTTTTTTGGCCAAGTGTTATGCCTACATGTGGGTTGTGATGGTAACAAGGAGGATGTGAACTATTTGTGACTACCTGGTTTTGCCAGGGCGTCACAAATGCGAGGCCTGGGAGCAGCATACAGCCATGTTGGAGCCTTAAGGTGGTGTCACACATAGCGACAACGACAACGACGTCGCTGCTAAGCCACCATTTTCTGTGACATAGCAGCGACGTCCTGTCGCTGTGTGTGACATCCAGCAACGACCTGGTCCCTGCTGTGAGGTCACCGGTCGTTGCTGAATGTCCTGCTTCATTTTTGGACGTTGCTCTTTCGCTGTGAAGCACACACCGCTGTGTGTGACAGCGAGAGAGTGACGAACTGAAGCGAGCAGGGAGCAGGGAGCCGGCGTCTGGCAGCCTGCGGTAAGCTGTAACCACGGTAAAAATCGGGTAACCAAGAAGCCCTTTCCTTGGTTACCCGATATTTACCTTAGTTACTAGCGTCCACCGCTCTCACGCTGCCAGTGCCAGCTCCCTGCTCCCTGCATACGTAGCTGGAGTACACATCGGGTAATTAACCCGATGTGTACTCTGGCTAGGAGTGCAGGGAGCCAGCGCTAAGTGGTGTGCTCTCACGCTGCCAGTGCCGGCTCCCTGCTGCCTGCACACGTAGCTGGAGTACACATCGGGTAATTAACCCGATGTGTACTCTGGCTAGGAGTGCAGGGAACAGGGAGTCGGCACTGGCAGCGTGAGAGCGGCGGACGCTAGTAACTAAGGTAAATATCGGGTAACCAAGAGAAGTGCTTTCCTTGGTTACCCGATATTTACCTTAGTTACGCTTCCACGCGTCGCTGCTGGCTGGGGGCTGGTCACTGGTCGCTGGTGAGATCTGCCTGTTTGACAGCTCACCAGCGACCATGTAACGACGCAGCAGCGATCCTGATAAGGTCAGATCGCTGGTCGTGATCGCTGCTGCATCGCTATGTGTGACACCACCTTTAGTAAGTCCACCGAGTGCACTCCTATTCCTCTGTCCTTTCTACCACCATTTTTAATCTCCTGATTCTGCTCCTCATAGACTTATATGGGGACAGATTCCGGACCGGATCCAGATTATTTTTAAAAAGAGAACAGGGACCTACCGGTCCCATTTTTTTGCGAGTCTGCTCAGCTCTAGTGGTCATTGTAGATGACAACGGCATGCACTGCCCCTTCCAATAGGTATCCCCATTCTTCCAGAGCCATCTTGATCCCCAACAGTTCTTGGTTGCCAATCAAGTAATTGTACTCAGGAGCAGAGAAGGCCCTGGAAAAGAAACCACAGGTTACCATCTTACCAGTACCCGAGCCACAGAAAACAAAGCATTCACTTCCATTGTGGTAGGGAGGATCCAGGACGAGAATTGTGGGATGAATTGGCAGTAATTATTTGCAATAGCCAGGAAACGCTGAATCGCCTTCACTCAGTCAGGAAGATGACACTTCAGAACTACTGACACCTTTTCTGGATCTATCCTCAAACCGGTGTCAGAGAAGATGTAGCCCATGAAAGGAAGACAAGTCCATTCAAAGAGGCACTTCTTAAATTTGCCAAACATTGCTCTGTGAACTCGCAGATTGGGAGAGAACTCAAAAATGTCGTCAAGGTACACCAACACATGAGTAGAGTAGATCTCGGAAGATATTGTTTACAAATTCCCGGAAAACCGCCAGAGAATTGCTGAGCTTGAATGGCATTACTCGATGCTCAGAATGGGTATCTCGGGTATTAAAAGCAGTCTTATATTCGTCACCCGACCGCATCCAGACGAGGTCGTATGCACCATGGAGGTCAAGCTTGGAGAATCGTGGAACCTTGGAGAAGGTCAAACAATTCCAGTATTAGCAGTAGCGGATACTTATTCTTGACCATGATTTGGTTGAGAACTCTATAATCAATACATGGCCGAAGGGAGCCATTATTTTTCTTTACAAAGAAGAATCCAGCTCTGGCAAGAGAGGAGGACTTCTGGATATAACCCATTGCCAGATTCTCCTTCATGCACTCAGACATGGCATGGGTCTCTGCCTGGGATAAAGGGTAGATTCGGCGACAGGTAGGTGAGAAACACGGACGTAGGTCAATAGGGCAATCAAACGGCCTATGTGGTGGTAAAATCTCAGCCTTCTTCATGTTGAAAACATCGGAGTAGGAGCAATAATAAGATTTGAGGGCATCACTGGCGGACGAGCACGGCGGCCTGGAACGAGACAATTTTCATGACAGGACTGTCCCCATCTTAGCACATCTCCTGATCTCTAGTTCAAGACAGGCTCATGCATCTGTAGCCATGGCAGACCCAGTAGCAGTAGGTGCAACAGCCCTGGAAGCATGTAGAAGGAGATCTTCTCTGAATGCAGTATTCCCACCCGGAACTCAGCTTGCTCGGTGACAAACTGTAAAGCCTTCAACAGAGGTTTCAATCCACAGAGGACACTGCTATGGGAGCTTGAAGTCATTGGATGGGTATCTGATACTGATCCACAGTGGCCTGTTGTCTGAAGTTCCTGGCGAGTCCAGATTGGCCAACTCGATGAATCAGGTGTTCCCACTGGATATGGACACGGATATGGATAAGGGCAGAGAGGACTTTCTCTCACCTAGGGTAGCCTCTCCTATGGACCCTAGGCTTGGAAGTTTCCCAGCTTCAAGGGACAGAAACGGATCAGGTGAGTAGGATTTACGCAGTAGAAGCTTCCATCTGCAGTGCAACAGTCCTCCCGGCCAGGCTTTGCCAAGTTCACATTATCTACCTTCATGCACTCAGAGAAAGCAGGGGGAATCACGGATCTCAGCATGATGGGTCTCTTGTAAGTAGGAACCAGGCGCAACAATCTCCTTTCTCGGTTCGCCTCACTGGAACGTTCTTAGAACCTGAGATCAATGCGGATAGCCAGAGATACCAAGTCAATCGAAGAAGGCACAGCACAACCTGCCAGGTTGTCCTTGATTTTTCTGGACAGACCTTCCCAAAATGCAGCCACAGCGCCTTATTAGTCCATCCGAGTTTGGAGAACAAGGTACGGAAACAGATGGCATATTGGTTTACAGTGAGACTTCCCTGGGGATGTCTATGGAACTGCAGAGGAAACTTGACCCTGTACATCGAATACCTTGCGGAACACCCCAAGGAAAGTTGTCAGGTCCAAAATGACAGGATCACTTTTTTCCTATAATGGATTGATCCAAGAGCAAGGGCCTCGCTGGTCATGTGCGACATTATGCAGGTCACTTTGGCCTTGTCCGAAAAGAAATGAGACAAAAGTTCAAAGTGCAAGGAGCATTGATTTATGAATCCGCTGCATTGCTTGGGGACACCGTAAAACCATGGAGGAACAGACAAATGAGGATTGGAGCTTGGAGCTGGACATGCTGCCGTAGTGGCGCATACTGTCGGAATAAGTTTGATCGAATCACGGCTGCAGAGGAAAGAGATTGATCTCTCCCTCTCCTCCATTGTCAACCTGTGCGTATGTCACACTGCACTTGGATGACATCCGAGTGCAGTCCGATGTTTCACTTGCACCCATAGACTTTATGACTCACAGACAATCGCATGATGCAATTGTTTTTCCTCAGTCCGATTAGGGCTGAGGAAAAACTCGCAGACGTGAGCTGCTGTATTGTCTTAAATGGGGCCGAGCGCAATGCGAGATTTTTCTCGCATTGCACTTCTGCGAGTCATACGCCAATGTGATTCTGCTTTAACTATAATACTCGCTGGTGCAAGTGTTGAGGATAAAGAATTGAGTATCCAAAAATACTTAATTCAGCCATTTCATAGACTCAGTTATATAGTTCAGTAGATGTGAACTAACTCACATATTTGTGAATGCTTTTGTTTCTTACTAACATGTATATATGTATATTGCATATTCAGTGTATTTTCCTTAGACTCAGTATATACTATATGTATAGCTTGAAAATGGCCACCATTTCCTGGTTTACACCCAAGACAGATGGACAAAGAGAAATTCCTGGAGTCTAGACTGACCAATCAACGGAGAATATGCAGATCTCTCTACGTCATGAAGCCCTGACTTACGATACTTGATTGGACTAAAACTTTTGTTCACACCCCCTTACTGTTTGGTCTAGAGTCTCTTTCAAACAATAAAGAACACACTTGGTCAAGAGCCGGTCATGGAGATAGACATAACTGACTTTGCCGTGCAGTTATTTTTCATTCTCGCGTGCACACATGACATTTTAATTAGAAGCAGCAGCCGGATATCAAGAGATCCTTTGAGTCTCATCATCATCGTCATTCTGACCTTGACAGCTGGCACCCCAGATGGGACTACCGTAAAGGGTGAGTCAGAGCTTCCATTTTCCGGACGTCTGGGGGCTACTCCACAAGTATCCAGGTGTCGCTTGATAGGATTGATCACCCTTCATTTCGCAGGTAACCATCATATACATTGTGTGTGCTGTTTTACCTGTGGTTCGAGAGACACCTGGCGAAAGTGGGTGGTCACTAGTCCGGAGAATGGTAGTGCACCGGAGACCTAACGGTGTGACTGTCACCCGCCGGTGGGCTAGAAGGACCCAGTCCCCATAGGGGCTAGGGGTAGGTTGTAAAGTATCCGGCTGTCTGTAATTAGAAATGGGGGGCTTTTTCTTGAGTAGCTGTTTTTATTTGTATAAAGTGTATAGTTGGTCAGGCTTGTGGTTTCTCTGTTTGGTTCTCGGAGAGTTAATTGTCTGTTATTGTTCACGGAGGGAGAGAAAATGGAGGCTAAGGAGCTGTTGTCTTTGTTCTGTGTCTGCAGCCTCTTAGACAAAGAAAGCAGGGGGGGGGTCTGTTAGAGCCCAGGGATATCCATGACAGTCTTTCTATTGAGAACAAAGAATGCGAGGGGGGAGCAGAAGCAGCTACATCTTTACATTCTTACACTCAGAGGAAGCAAAAAGGTGGGGGCCATATGTCCACCAGCTGCTTGAGACAGAGCGGAGATCATATTACACAGCTCGGTCTCTGCTGCCTTTTAGCTGACAAACAAGGGGGGTGGAGGAGTGAACAGGCAGAGACAAAACAGCGCAGCTCTTTGGAGAGAGGAGGGGTCAGTGGAGGTGACTGCAGCCTTTGTATCGTAAAGCAAGCAGAGTTGTAATGATTTGAAAGAAAAACAAGTGTTATTTTAGTTTGGATTTGAGAGAAATTAACGGGTTCATGCATTTTTCAGTTTTTTTAACTTGTTTGTTTTTGAACAGAAGTATGAGAACTAGCGATTCCCCTGTGTTGCGGACACAGCCACTGTTTGTTAGATATTAAACATCAGATATTAAATATTGAATATTAAATATTAAATGTTGAATGTTGAATGTTGAATGTTGGATAGATAATAAACGAGGCGGGAAGGGTTCTGTTAACTTAAAGTGGATTTAGCGTATTCCTCTGCGTTTTAAACGTGAGCCACTGTTATGAGCAGGTAGGTCTTCATAACGAGGCAGGAAAGGAACTCACTTTAGTTGAGGTAAGGGTGCTGGAGTTAGCGGATTCTCATGTGTATTAGACGCGAGTCACTGTCAGCGTGTTACAAACGCGGACGAGACGAGAAAGGACTCCATTGGAACGGCCGATCCAATTAAGCACTGTATACTCTGTTCAAAAGATAAATATGTTGTTTTTAGTAGAAGCTGAGAACGCTGTCGCCCTAGTTACAAAAAACGGGAAAAATATAAAGGATTGCAAAAAAGTTGTGTAATATCGTTGGACTACCACTAGATGGCAGGCTGCAACCCATGTATTGAAGTTCAGATTAATCTGTAGTGAGTTTATAATGAAGAACAAAGACCTCATTCACTGTGTGTTGCTGTTTGTAGAATCACTAAATGTTTTTCTCTAGCGGTGCCTTATTGTTCTTCTCTAGAAGTCATTATATCTGGTGCTAATCATATCTCTCCTTTGTATGCTGGAATGCAAATTTACAGGCACTAAAGTATCCCTGGTTTACTACGTAGTTCCAGCCACTCCCAGTACACCCAGGGAGTCACAACATGGATGCTGCACCCGGAAGTCAGGTGCCTGGAACTTCCTGTGGCAGCCGTCTTGCTACACCCACTGATGGCAGTACACCTCATAAGCCACACCCCTCGCAATGGCTCTTTGTTCAAAGCTCTCCACCCATCCCCGGTGGGAGGTGTTCTCTGGTATATATGACTAACACATTTGAATAAGTATAAATTGTATATTTGTTTACTCAGTTATCCCATAAATGCAAGTCAAAGATAAGTGAAATTTTTACAGAAATGATGTGGAAATAGATCTGTTCACATAAAATTAATTGGTATTTTAGAAGTCCTGCAGCATTATATCATAAAATAAAATAGAGGAAGGTAAATATATATATCTTTGTATTATGTTAGTTAATTTAAAACAAAAATTGTAAACGACTTACCCCTACTGATGTCAAAATGTATCAAATTTATTTGTAAAAAAGGAATTAGGAAAAATGTATAATGTATTCAATGTAGATATGGGTAATGGATGTGTTCCCTGCTATGTTTTTGTTATAACAAAGGATGAGTTTTTTTTCCTCCTTCCTTTTTCACTTTTAAGAAGTAAGAATGGAATGTGTCTTTCCCCAATAGTGACGTGAGTTTGGTTTAACCCTTAGAGTTCAGGATTTCACATTTTTAGTTTGCTGTTTATACCAGAATAGGGAATATTAGATTTCATGGGATGTGCGATATAATTTGTGTTGTTTTGTGCTTAATGGCGATTTATTTGAACAATATATTTTTATTTTGTGACTCTATCACCTTTTCTGTTTTTACGATTATTTCTAAACCATTCATATATTTTTTGCCAGTTAGTCGCCCAGTCACAGCTGTCATTTCATCATGTCTCAGTCGTTTCTACTATGAAAGGTTTTTCTTTTCTTTATGGATACAGTGTTTATTGTAAGGTTTTTAAAATTTCCCAGTAATGTATAGTGTTCTGAGATGTACGTTACTTTTAGTGTTTGTTCATTTTAGGTTTTAGTATGTGGCTAATTTATTACCTGCTGTTTTATCTTTTCTTTTAGGGAATACCAGTATAAAAATGCTGAATTTTGCCATATTGGTAAATAAACAATTAAACAAGGGGGGAATAAGGTATTAATTATATTCTCCAGTTTCTTGGAGGGCGCAGCAGGCATATTAGATAGGTTTTGAAGCTGACCTTTTTCCCATAGGTTATGTTTATTAGATTACTATGAGGTATATCTGTTAACTGAAATAGGAAAGTCTTGTCTTATATGTTTATTTGTTTATTTGTTTGTTTATTTATTTAGTATTCTCAGTCATGTGAAGTATAGATGACCACTAACTGTATTATGATCAGAGATGAAGTTATAAGAATGATCTAATGTATATTTTTTAGTTTTTGTTTTTATAGATGAAACCAGATGGTGGTCGATTCTGCACTGGATATGCTGCTGTTTACACCACATGAGGTAGTCTAAATTCGACCACTCCCTCCAATCCTATTGATACAGGAGACAGTGATGCATTAAATGCCCTCTCTAGATGGGTAGAACAGGAGTGGGTAAGAGTCTTTAGAGGTGTATGTAGGTTGTAGATTTTTTCCTGTTGTCAAATGAATTAGGTATGCCGAAAAGAAAGTCTAGATCTGAGCTGATGGATTCGGATGGAGATCCTTGCACAGGTGCAGCTGACCAAGAAGCAGTGAACGGGCCTAGAGTTGAGAGTCTTTCACCAATACCGACCATGCCTTGGTGACATTGGTCACGTCAGTGACTTCTGTCACTCCTTGTGTTCTTAAATCCCTACAGGAACAAGCAAAACAACAAGGAATGGACTGTGACATGCAGGGAGCCAGCTGACTGAGGAAGGTCTGTGGACAAAGGGTGGTAAGCTTTCTCTGCCATGAGAGCTCTTCTTAATGATGGCCCAGGTGACATCTGTGAAAGACAATTGTCAGTGTGTGCTTTGGTGACACCGGGTTCAGTACCCAGGTGGGCAGATTCACCCAGTCTTGTGAGACAAGTGCCTAGAACGAAGTGAGAAAAAAACTGTAAAGAGTCCGTAGAAACACCCTGCACCTGCTCTACCCATTCTTAGAGACTGCAAACTGATTATAGATGTATATCATGAGCATGTTGTATGCAAGTCTGTGCGTGTTGTGTAAATTTCTCTCCAGGTTTGGTCAGAGGCATTCCAGTGCAGAAAACGACATTATTGTTGAGAAGCACATGAAGGTGGTATGTAAAGAAAAATGTGTTTACAAAAAGTGTATATTTTATAGAAAAGTGGAAACTAGTAAATCGTGTACAAAATGTATATGTTTTGTTTTCTTTTTGCAATAAACAGGTCCTTATGTAAGATGTTTTTTGGTTTAGCATAGACATATATATTTTTATATAATTGACTGAATAGTGTGATAAACGGGTGTATTCTCTAATTCCAGATCTTAAATCAGAGCTATTAGCATATGGTCTCCAGTCAGGAGACTGATTGATCCTAAAGGACAAGCGAGAAAGAGACATGAGTCAATATTAGAGGAGCTGATCCAACCGCAGAAAAATCTATGGATCCACATCTCGCATTGTAGAAGGGTTAATCAACCAGAGCTGCACTGAGCGTTCTGCTCATACTTATCCTTTTCAGAAAACCCTGTATAGTCTTAGACCAGCATTGCCAGAACAGTTAGAAGAGAGGACTTAGAGAACCTTAAGACATGGGAAAGTCCAACTACAAAGGGTGAGGACTCGCCTAGGAGTCCTTGGTCTCAAACCGGTGAAGAAAACCCCTTTCCCCTTTCCGCCCATGTTTCAACGTTCAGTTAGGCAGGTTTTTCAACAGATCTTTCTACCTCTCTTCCTAAGGGAACACAGTACCCTTAGAATTCAGAAATGGCAGAAGTAAGTCTTTAGGGGGGACTGTTGAGGATAAAGAATTGAGTATCCAAAAATACTTAATTCAGCCATTTCATAGACTCAGTTATATAGTTCAGTAGATGTGAACTAACTCACATATTTGTGAATGCTTTTGTTTCTTACTAACATGTATATATGTATATTGCATATTCAGTGTATTTTCCTTAGACTCAGTATATACTATATGTATAGCTTGAAAATGGCCACCATTTCCTGGTTTACACCCAAGACAGATGGACAAAGAGAAATTCCTGGAGTCTAGACTGACCAATCAACGGAGAATATGCAGATCTCTCTACGTCATGAAGCCCTGACTTACGATACTTGATTGGACTAAAACTTTTGTTCACACCCCCTTACTGTTTGGTCTAGAGTCTCTTTCAAACAATAAAGAACACACTTGGTCAAGAGCCGGTCATGGAAATAGACATAACTGACTTTGCTGTGCAGTTATTTTTCATTCTCGCGTGCACACATGACATTTTAATTAGAAGCAGCAGCCGGATATCAAGAGATCCTTTGAGTCTCATCATCATCGTCATTCTGACCTTGACACAAGTGGGAGTGGACCCACTGGACGGCAGCACAGGCTTGACCTGATGGGCGTCACTAAGCGACTACCTCGTTTTCACTAGAGCCACTGATGGAGGGTAGACTTGCGCTGGAAGGTAGCCACCAGGTGCTACTCAGGGAGACACAGTACTGCAACAGCTGACCCCAGGGGTAGGGAATACCGGTACGGGCAAAGGTGTAGACAGGTACAGTCTTTGATGAAGACAGGAGCTGCCAACATGGCATGGATGACTGGGATCAGCAGGGATGTAGGATTTAGCTGAAACAGCAGTTGTAGCTGCTACAGCTGGAATTAAAGGTACTGACGGTGTAGCAGGTTAAGCTAGTATAGCGGGTATGGATAGTACAGCAGGTACAGCAGGTACAGAGGGCACGGCTTGTACAGACAAGTGCAGCAGATACAGTGTATACTAGGACACAGATATGTGTTAGCAGACAGCTACAGGTACAGCACACAGGAATGTGACCTGACAACTAACAACTTGTGTTCAATGATAGACCACATTGCCCAAGCATCTCCCATGGGGTGCGGATGCCTTAAATACATACTTTCGGGTTAGGGCACGCGCCCTAAGTGCTCTCTCAGGAGACCTGCATGGCATGTGCAGGCCCTGGAAGGCAGGGGACAGGGACATGGAAGCTACCACTGGGTAGCTGGAAGGGTAAGTGTGCCGGCGTCCCCGCCGGGGAATTAGGACGGGACAGCGCGGGAGTACAGTTGTTGTATCATCCATTTTCACTCCTGAATGATACAACCAACACAGGCCACAAGTCATCGACAGAAGCATGAGAGATAGACTGGAAAACCCCAAAAAACACTTTCATCCATCGTTTTCTTCAGCTTCATAGTCCTGTACTTCTAATCTGGTAATAAGTGCAGGCCTATGACTTCATCAAGACATGGGTGGACATCAACGTGATGACATGCTTCCGGCAGGCCTAGTGCACATACATGTGTGCTTACATAAAGTTTACTGATGCATTTCCAACCTGGAAGTGCTGCAGCTCCCCACCCTGGCTCATCCAGGACAATGAGCTGCCACCGACCAACTAGGGAAGCTTGTCCACAGTCGAGAGGGGTAGAGATGACTGAAGCGGCAGCTAGTGCTTCAGAAAATAGTAAACCCATCTCCCTGAGGAATCAAGGATGTAGGTTCCCTCTCTAAAGACAGGAAACCAATAAAGCATTGGTTTCGTATCCTTACGGGTGGATCCTGTTTCAGATACCGCCATGGGAGAAAGGAAACAGAAAATACAAAGTGCACACAAATTTCATAACAAATTTTAATACAAAGTGTGCTAACAAATTTCACAAAGTCGTATATATAGTCGTATATAGACACAATATACCGACAAGCTTTCTATCGAACAACCCAGATTCTAAGGAGATATCGTACCATCAAAAAGACAACAAAAGACAAGCCCATATACTAGCATGTAGAAAGGAGAGAGGAAAGGATCCGGCACAACTTCTTCTTAGGATAAAATCATTACAGTCTTTATTTAGAAATATTAAAAAACATCATCCGTGAAGACCAAAAAACGTAGTTAATCCATGGGAGCTTTACGCGTTTCGAACTTCAGCATAAAAACAAGAAAGAGTCCTTAATCATAAGTCTACATAGATGTTATTTGCTACTGGGATAACATGTTTATTGACAGTTGCCAATATTTCATAATCATCATATCTTTTATGAAATTGGACTTTAGGTTGAAAGTATCTGTCATATCATTTCTTGCACCATTTCTCAATAAAACAATAAAGAAAATGGCTGTTTCCCTGTGTAGGTTTTTTAAAGCTATGATTGGTGTGAGCTTTTTGCTGTGCAATCAGAAGCAGTTAAAACGCTTTTTACATAGAGTAAACTGGATTCTACCCTGTATGAATACTCAGATGTCTAACAAAAGCGGATTTGTGAAAAAAACATCTTCCACATTCTGAGCATGAAAATGGCTTCTCCCCTCTGTGACTTTTTATATGTACATTAAGCTGTGATTCCAAAGTAAAACATTTTCCACATTCTGGACATGAAAATGGTTTTGCGGTGTGAGATATCTGATGTGCAATTAGAGATGACTTTTGTATAAAACACTTTCCACATAGGTTACAAGAGAACGGCTTTTCCCCTGTGTGAATTCTTTGATGTCTGACAAGATCTGACTTGTGGGTAAAACATTTCCTACATTCTGAACAAGAAAATGGTTTCTCCCCTGTGTGAGTTTTTATATGTGCAGCAAGTACTGATTTTCGAGTAAAACATTTTGCACATTCTGTACATGAATACGGCTTCTCCCCTTTGTGATGAGTTCTTATATGTACATCAAGACTTGATTTACTGCTATAACTTTTCCCACATTCTAAACATAAAATAGCCTTAGTCCCCGTGTGAGTTTTTTGATGATCAACTAGATATGAATTCTGAGTAAACGATTTCCCACATAGATTACATGAAAATGGCTTCTCCTCTGTATGAATTCTTAGATGTCTAACAAAACTGTATTTGTGATCAAAGCCTTTTCCACATTCTGAACAAGAAAATGGCTTCTCTTCGGTGTGAGTTTTTAGATGTACAACAAGCTGTGATTTCCGATTAAAACATTTCCCACATTCTGAACATGATATTGGCTCCTCCCCTGTGTGAGTTTTTTGATGCTCAAAAAGATATGCTTCGTGGGTAAAACATTTTCCACATACCTGACATGAAAATGGTTTTTTCCTGTGAATTATCTGATGAGCAAATAGAGTTGACTTTTGCCTGAAACACTTTCCACATTCGTTACAAGAAAATGGCTTTTCCCCTGTGTGAATTCTTTTATGGTTAACAAGATCTGATTTCCAAGTAAAACATTTCTCACATTCTGAACAAGGAAATGGCTTCTCCCCTGTGTGAGTTCTTTGATGATCAGCAAGAGTTGTCTTTTGTCTAAAACACTTTCGACAAAAGGTACAAGTAAATGGCTTCTCCCCAGTGTGAATTCTTTCATGGTTAACAAGAACTGATTTCAAATTAAAACATTTCCCACATTCTAAACAGGAAAATGGTTTCTTCCCTGTGTGAGTTCTTTGATGTACAATTAGAGTTGACTTTTTTCTAAAATACTTTCCGCATTGGGTACAAAAAAATGGCTTCTCCCCCGTGTGAATTATTTGATGTTTAACAAGATCTGATTCCTGACTGAAACATTTCTCACATTCTGGACATGAATACGGCTTTTCCCCTGTGTGATGAGTTCTTAAATGTTCATCAAGACTTGATTTACTGTTATAATATTTCCCACATTCTAAACACAAAATAGGCTTACCCTCTATGTGAGTTTTCTGATGGTCAACCAGAGATGAATTCTCAGTAAAAAATTTCCCACATTCTAGGCATGAATATGGCTTCTCCCCTGTGTGAGCTACTTGATACTGAATGCCTCTTAAGTGACTTTCATTATGCTCAACATTCTGTGGGGAATCAGGAGATCGTTTAATGACATAGGATGACAAATCTTGGGTATGAAGGGCTGAGGCTATATCTGGGACTTGCTCTTCATAAGTATTCAGTATAATACCACAAACATCTGTCAAAAAAAAAACAGATTTTGTAAATCTTTGTAATATACACTTTGGCTCTGATTGTAGTATCAGTTGTACTGCCAAGATAAACATGGTCTTATTAACAAGATGACTCATCTACAATTCCAAAAAGAAATCGCATTAGTTGATAATAATATGGATTAACATCTCATAGTTAGTACCACAAGACCAGTATCGATGGCTGTCCTACATAAGGGGCAAAAAAATGAAACTTTACTATGATCAAAAGATAACAAATAAAACAAAAGGATTAAAAACAATTAAAAAATAATAAAGGTGTGTATGATAACATTTCAGCTCAAAATAATGAACAAGACTAAACCAAAATAATTCATACAAATATGAAGTTGGAACAAACAAACAAAATAAAGAACAACAATACCCCCACTAATAATAATGGAATATCACTCAAAAATGAAGTGGCAACAGCGATATTGGTCAGAATAGAACAACCATGCATGGTGGAGAAATAGAGTGATAAAAACACTGTAAATAAAAGTAATCAACCCATGGCGAGATAAAAAAATAAAGAAGCAAATTTAGCCAACCATATCTGAAGACAAGGGGGAGGTGGACAGAGAACTTCCAATTTAGGTTTCACCCATGCTTTTGTTAGATATAAAAAATGGATCTACCTACAATCTAATAGCACCTGATGAAGCCACTGTATTTCACGATCATATTTTTAATAGCTGTATGATATTATGGGTGAAAAAAAAGAACAAATTAAGTAAATTTTTTCGTGGTATTTTCCGCTTGCATATAGATTTAGTTTTCCATCAGCTGTATTTTTCATGTATAACCTAAAGGCGCTTCCTGTGTTATCACCTGTATCGAAAACACATTTGCATTGAAATTGAATTCCTATTTTGGATTAAAGAGTTAATATACTGCTGAAAAAACGTAAAGAAAAAGGAGTGTAAAAAATACTTTGTTATTTGGTGAACGAGAGGAATGTGTGACTTGTGTGCGTAATTCTGCGGTCTGTACTCACCGGGGCGGTGATCTGTAGGAATCTCCTTTTTACTCCGCTGATCGCCCCTCACATTTCTCTCTGGAACAATAATAATGTGCAGATCTTTATCCGGATCCAAAAGCTGCAAAACAAAATATTGTAAAAGTCCCCGGGAATAATGGAGATAAGATCCGGACATGTGAGGTCTGTGGTCAGCTGTGATCCTGCCGTCTCCACCGCTCTCATTACACAAGTATAACACATCTAATACTGGAGGAGAAAACAAGACTGAACACAAGGAGGTCACAGCAGTCTACACCTCATAGGGGAGATCTCCATCTACCTGAGGATCCTGTGGAGGAGGAGGAGGAGCGGGACATCTCTCTGGGGTCGTCCTCGTACTGGAGAGACCTGCAGGAGACACAGACAGGACGGACATCATTATTACATACAGATAATTATAGGCCGGGTGTATTCAGTCCTGTCTATTACCTGGTGATGTGCGGGGCTGGGGCTCCTCCATCATCACCTCCTTGTACCGCTCCTTGTGTCCTTCTAGATACTCCCACTCCTCCATGGAGAAATAGACGGTGACGTCCTGACACCTTATAGGAACCTGACAATACAATGATACCGTCCTCACCCAGAATCCTCCAGTGCCGTCATGTTTAATGTCCAAGCATTCCCAGCAGTGTCACCTCTCCAGTCAGCAGCTCCAGCATCTTGTTGGTGAGTTCTAGAATCTTCTGGTCATTGATATCTTCATGTATCCGGGAGTGAGGCGGAGGCCCCGGGATTGGGCTCAGGATTCCTCCCCGTCCTTCAGACACAGGGGCCTGACAGCGATCACTAGAGGTCTTCACTACTGTGTAATCCTGAGTGTGGAGACATTAATAATATCACTACAGACATTTCCAGAGTCCATCACCTCCCCGGTCATATCCTCTGTTATTCCCATAGATAATGATGTAATGTGGTGACATCAGAACCTCTCACCTCCCCGGTCATATCCTCTGTTATTCCCATAGATAATGATGTAATGTGGTGACATCAGAACCTCTCACCTCCCCGGTCATATCCTCTGTTATTCCCATAGATATTGATGTAATGTAATGACATCAGAACCTCTCACCTCTCCAGTAAGATGGAAGATTATCTCCAGACTCAGGTTTAATATCTTCTCCATAATTTGGTCTTTGTCCTTATTCATCTTTCTTGGGTCAATCAGGAAAACTTTATTTAGAAAAAAATCAACAGAAGATTCTTTATTGCAAAGAGGATCAGAAGATGGTAAAAAACCTCAAGAAGTAATAAAACAAAATATTACCTAAAGATAGTAACGTGAAACATTTGAGGGGATACAGCTATACATAAAAGTTTGTGAACTCATCAGAATTTTAAATATTTCTGCTTAAATTTAACTTAAATTTACATCAGATTTTCAGTTCTAAAATTAGATTAAAAATGAAATGAAATAAATGTCAAAAATGTTATAATTTTGTCATTTTGTAAATGAGTAAAATATTCCAATACACAATTGTCTGTGAGTTGCTAAGTAAATGAACCTTTGGGATTAGCAAAAGGCGAAATTCCAGTGTTTTCACCACTTGACCACCAACAAAAATTACTCTAAGAGCAAGTATAATATTTCATGAGGTCACAAAGGAACCCAAGGAATCCTCTAAGCAACTAAAGGCCTTTCTCACATTACCTACTCAAACAACTCCTGTTCAATTACTGTACTCCTCTATGTATAATAAAAACAGCCTGCATTCATCACTGATACCAGGTATCAAAAAACATCACTGTTACGTCACATATAAGAGCCCCACAGCCAATCAGTTCCAGATAATGGGCCACTTAAAATGAACTTCTTTCAGAGAAAACTGCCATCTGGAGGAAATTGCAACTGCTGCTGATCTTACACCCTCCCAATGTCAATTTCATTTTGAAGGAAGTGAGATTAAAACAGAGCTGATTGGCTGCAGTTACAGTTTTAGAATCTACAGGTCAAAGTCCTGACATTAATCCTAAGCAAATATGGAAGAACCTGAAGACAGTAGGGGATGGGAGAAAAGCACCAACAAAACAGAAGTAAAGCTGTCTTGTAAGACGGTAGGGGCTTTATATGTAGTGCGGGGTCGGTCGCTCTCTCTCCCTCATGTGTAGTGCAGGGTCTGTCGCTCTCTCTCCCTCGTGTATTGCGGGGTCTGTCGCTCTCTCTCCCTCATGTGTATTGCGGGGTCTGTCGCTCTCTCCCCCATGTGTAGTGCAGGGTCTGTCGCTCTCTCCCCCCCATGTGTAGTGCGGGGTCTGTCGCTATCTTTCTCCCCATGTGTAGTGCAGGGTCTGTCGCTCTCTCTCCCCCATGTGTAGTGCTGGGTCTGTCGCTCTCTCTCCCCCATGTGTATTGCGGGGTCTGTCGCTCTCTCCTCCATGTGTAGTGCGGGGTCTGTCGCTCTCTCTCCCTCATGTGTAGTGCGGGGTCTGTCGCTCTCTCTCTCCCCCATGTGTAGTGCAGGGTCTGTCGCTCTCTCCCCCATGTGTAGTGCAGGGTCTGTCGCTCTCTCCCCCATGTGTAGTGCGGGGTCTGTCGCTCTCTCCCCCATGTGTAGTGCGGGGTCTGTCGCTCTCTCTCCTCCATGTGTAGTGTGGGGTCTGTCGCTCTCCTCCATGTGTAGTGCGGGGTCTGTCGCTCTCTCTCCTCCATGTGTAGTGCGGGGTCTGTCGCTCTCTCTCTCCCCCATGTGTAGTGCGGGGTCTGTCGCTCTCTCCCCCATGTGTAGTGCGGGGTCTGTCGCTCTCTCTCCCTCATGTGTATTGCGGGGTCTGTCGCTCTCTCTCCTCCATGTGTAGTGCAGGGTCTGTCGCTCTCTCTCCCCCATGTGTAGTGCGGGGTCTGTCGCTCTCTCTCCCCCATGTGTAGTGCGGGGTCTGTCGCTCTCCTCCATGTGTAGTGCGGGGTCTGTCGCTCTCTCCTCCATGTGTAATGCGGGGTCTGTCGCTCTCTCTCCCCCATGTGTAGTGCGGGGTCTGTCGTTCTCTCTCCCCCCCATGTGTAGTGCGGGGTCTGTCGCTCTCTCTCCCTCATGTGTAGTGTGGGGTCTGTCGCTCTCTCTTCTCCACGTGTAGTGCGAGGTCTGTCGCTCTCTCTCCCCCATGTGTAGTGCGGGGTCTGTCGCTCTCTCACCCATGTGTAGTGCGGGGTCTGTCGCTCTCTCCCCCATGTGTAGTGCGGGGTCTGTCGCTCTCTCTCCTCCATGTGTAGTGCGGGGTCTGTCGCTCTCTCTCCCTCATGTGTAGTGTGGGGTTTGTCGCTCTCTCTCCCTCATGTGTAGTGTGGGGTCTGTCGCTCTCTCTCCCTCATGTGTAGTGCGGGGTCTGTCGCTCTCTCCCTCATGTGTAGTGCGGGGTCTGTCGCTCTCTCTCCCCCATGTGTAGTGCGGGGTCTGTCGCTCTCTCTCCCCCATGTGTAGTGCGGGGTCTGTCGCTCTCTCTCCCTCATGTGTAGTGTGGGGTCTGTCGCTCTCTCTCCCTCATGTGTAGTGTGGGGTCTGTCGCTCTCTCTCCCTCATGTGTAGTGCGGGGTCTGTCGCTCTCTCTCCCCCATGTGTAGTGCGGGGTCTGTCGCTCTCTCTCCCCCATGTGTAGTGCAGGGTATGTCGCTCTCTCTCCCTCATGTGTAGTGCGGGGTCTGTCGCTCTCTCCCCCATGTGTAGTGCGGGGTCTGTCGCTCTCTCCCCCATGTGTAGTGCGGGGTCTGTCGCTCTCTCTCCCCCATGTGTAGTGCAGGGTCTGTCGCTCTCTCTCCCTCATGTGTAGTGCGGGGTCTGTCGCTCTCTCCCCCATGTGTAGTGCGGGGTCTGTCGCTCTCTCCCTCATGTGTAGTGCGGGGTCTGTCGCTTTCTCTCCCTCATGTGTAGTGCGGGGTCTGTCGCTCTCTCCCCCATGTGTAGTGCGGGGTCTGTCGCTCTCTCCCCCATGTGTAGTGCGGGGTCTGTCGCTCTCTCTCCCTCATGTGTAGTGCGGAGTCTGTCTCTCTCTCTCCCTCATGTGTAGTGCGGGGTCTGTCTCTCTCTCTCCCTCATGTGTAGTGCGGGGTCTGTCTCTCTCTCTCCCTCATGTGTAGTGCGGGGTCTGTCGCTCTCTCCCCCATGTGTAGTGCAGGGTCTATAGCTCTCTCTCCCCCATGTGTAGTGCAGGGTCTATAGCTCTCTCTCCCCCATGTGTAGTGCGGGGTCTGTCGCTCTCTTTCTCCCCCATGTGTAGTGCAGGGTCTGTCGCTCTCTCTCCCCCATGTGTAGTGCGGGGTCTGTCGCTCTCTCTCCCCCATGTGTATTGCGGGGTCTGTCGCTCTCTCCTCCATGTGTAGTGCGGGGTCTGTCGCTCTCTCTCCCTCATGTGTAGTGCGGGGTCTGTCGCTCTCTCTCTCCCCCATGTGTAGTGCAGGGTCTGTCGCTCTCTCCCCCATGTGTAGTGCGGGGTCTGTCGCTCTCTCCCCCATGTGTAGTGCGGGGTCTGTCGCTCTCTCCCCCATGTGTAGTGCGGGGTCTGTCGCTCTCTCTCCTCCATGTGTAGTGTGGGGTCTGTCGCTCTCCTCCATGTGTAGTGCGGGGTCTGTCGCTCTCTCTCCTCCATGTGTAGTGCGGGGTCTGTCGCTCTCTCTCTACCCCATGTGTAGTGCGGGGTCTGTCGCTCTCTCCCCCATGTGTAGTGCAGGGTCTGTCGCTCTCTCTCCCTCATGTGTATTGCGGGGTCTGTCGCTCTCTCTCCTCCATGTGTAGTGCAGGGTCTGTCGCTCTCTCTCCCCCATGTGTAGTGCGGGGTCTGTCGCTCTCTCTCCCCCATGTGTAGTGCGGGGTCTGTCGCTCTCTCCTCCATGTGTAATGCGGGGTCTGTCGCTCTCTCTCCCCCATGTGTAGTGCGGGGTCTGTCGCTCTCTCTCCCCCCCATGTGTAGTGCGGGGTCTGTCGCTCTCTCTCCCTCATGTAAGAAACAACAAAAAGCCAGCACCAATGTGCACTAAGGCATCAAATATTCCAAACTGCATTAAAAAAATTTTTTTTGAGATTTTTGGCAAAAAATTGCAATTTCTTGAGCTGCTTCGCCACGTCACGGCAAATCTCATTTGAAGCAGTCCTACACTAAAATATTTTTATAAAATGTGCCATGCGGCCTCACATATAAATAGCAGAACTGCTCTCAGCAGCACTCACCTGGTCTATTGCAGTCCCGTACCCATGACTGAGTCATGGCTGTGGGCGGGACAGGTCCAAGCAAATGCTGCATGAAGTATATATATAGCCTGTGGACAAAGCCTGATGACCCAATGTGAACAGTCACCAAACGCCAAAATCTATACAGATGGAATACATCCCAAATTGGGGTGCATAGCAAGGTGGAGGTCAACCACCGACCAATTCAACAAAGAAACAACAAAAAGCCAGCACCAATGTGCACTAAGGCATCAAATATTCCAAACTGCATTAAAAAAATTTTTTTTGAGATTTTTGGCAAAAAATTGCAATTTCTTGAGCTGCTTCGCCACGTCACGGCAAATCTCATTTGAAGCAGTCCTACACTAAAATATTTTTATAAAATGTGCCATGCGGCCTCACATATAAATAGCAGAACTGCTCTCAGCAGCACTCACCTGGTCTATTGCAGTCCCGTACCCATGACTGAGTCATGGCTGTGGGCGGGACAGGTCCAAGCAAATGCTGCATGAAGTATATATATAGCCTGTGGACAAAGCCTGATGACCCAATGTGAACAGTCACCAAACGCCAAAATCTATACAGATGGAATACATCCCAAATTGGGGTGCATAGCAAGGTGGAGGTCAACCACCGACCAATTCAACAAAGAAACAACAAAAAGCCAGCACCAATGTGCACTAAGGCATCAAATATTCCAAACTGCATTAAAAAAATTTTTTTTGAGATTTTTGGCAAAAAATTGCAATTTCTTGAGCTGCTTCGCCACGTCACGGCAAATCTCATTTGAAGCAGTCCTACACTAAAATATTTTTATAAAATGTGCCATGCGGCCTCACATATAAATAGCAGAACTGCTCTCAGCAGCACTCACCTGGTCTATTGCAGTCCCGTACCCATGACTGAGTCATGGCTGTGGGCGGGACAGGTCCAAGCAAATGCTGCATGAAGTATATATATAGCCTGTGGACAAAGCCTGATGACCCAATGTGAACAGTCACCAATCGCCAAAATCTATACAGATGGAATACATCCCAAATTGGGGTGCATAGCAAGGTGGAGGTCAACCACCGACCAATTCAACAAAGAAACAACAAAAAGCCAGCACCAATGTGCACTAAGGCATCAAATATTCCAAACTGCATTAAAAAAATTTTTTTTGAGATTTTTGGCAAAAAATTGCAATTTCTTGAGCTGCTTCGCCACGTCACGGCAAATCTCATTTGAAGCAGTCCTACACTAAAATATTTTTATAAAATGTGCCATGCGGCCTCACATATAAATAGCAGAACTGCTCTCAGCAGCACTCACCTGGTCTATTGCAGTCCCGTACCCATGACTGAGTCATGGCTGTGGGCGGGACAGGTCCAAGCAAATGCTGCATGAAGTATATATATAGCCTGTGGACAAAGCCTGATGACCCAATGTGAACAGTCACCAAACGCCAAAATCTATACAGATGGAATACATCCCAAATTGGGGTGCATAGCAAGGTGGAGGTCAACCACCGACCAATTCAACAAAGAAACAACAAAAAGCCAGCACCAATGTGCACTAAGGCATCAAATATTCCAAACTGCATTAAAAAAATTTTTTTTTGAGATTTTTGGCAAAAAATTGCAATTTCTTGAGCTGCTTCGCCACGTCACGGCAAATCTCATTTGAAGCAGTCCTACACTAAAATATTTTTATAAAATGTGCCATGCGGCCTCACATATAAATAGCAGAACTGCTCTCAGCAGCACTCACCTGGTCTATTGCAGTCCCGTACCCATGACTGAGTCATGGCTGTGGGCGGGACAGGTCCAAGCAAATGCTGCATGAAGTATATATATAGCCTGTGGACAAAGCCTGATGACCCAATGTGAACAGTCACCAAACGCCAAAATCTATACAGATGGAATACATCCCAAATTGGGGTGCATAGCAAGGTGGAGGTCAACCACCGACCAATTCAACAAAGAAACAACAAAAAGCCAGCACCAATGTGCACTAAGGCATCAAATATTCCAAACTGCATTAAAAAAATTTTTTTTGAGATTTTTGGCAAAAAATTGCAATTTCTTGAGCTGCTTCGCCACGTCACGGCAAATCTCATTTGAAGCAGTCCTACACTAAAATATTTTTATAAAATGTGCCATGCGGCCTCACATATAAATAGCAGAACTGCTCTCATGTGTAGTGTGGGGTCTGTCGCTCTCTCTTCTCCATGTGTAGTGCGAGGTCTGTCGCTCTCTCTCCCCCATGTGTAGTGCGGGGTCTGTCGCTCTCTCACCCATGTGTAGTGCGGGGTCTGTCGCTCTCTCCCCCATGTGTAGTGCGGGGTCTGTCGCTCTCTCTCCCCCATGTGTAGTGTGGGGTCTGTCGCTCTCTCTCCCCCATGTGTAGTGTGGGGTCTGTCGCTCTCTCTCCCTCATGTGTAGTGTGGGGTCTGTCGCTCTCTCTCCCTCATGTGTAGTGCGGGGTCTGTCGCTCTCTCCCTCATGTGTAGTGCGAGGTCTGTCGCTCTCTCCCCCATGTGTAGTGCGGGGTCTGTCGCTCTCTCTCCCCCATGTGTAGTGCGGGGTCTGTCGCTCTCTCTCCCTCATGTGTAGTGTGGGGTCTGTCGCTCTCTCTCCCTCATGTGTAGTGCGGGGTCTGTCGCTCTCTCTCCCCCATGTGTAGTGCGGGGTCTGTCGCTCTCTCTCCCCCATGTGTAGTGCAGGGTCTGTCGCTCTCTCTCCCTCATGTGTAGTGCGGGGTCTGTCGCTCTCTCCCCCATGTGTAGTGCGGGGTCTGTCGCTCTCTCCCTCATGTGTAGTGCGGGGTCTGTCGCTCTCTCTCCCCCATGTGTAGTGCAGGGTCTGTCGCTCTCTCTCCCTCATGTGTAGTGCGGGGTCTGTCGCTCTCTCTCCCTCATGTGTAGTGCGGGGTCTGTCGCTCTCTCCCTCATGTGTAGTGCGGGGTCTGTCGCTCTCTCTCCCTCATGTGTAGTGCGGGGTCTGTCGCTCTCTCCCCCATGTGTAGTGCGGGGTCTGTCGCTCTCTCCCCCATGTGTAGTGCAGGGTCTGTCGCTCTCTCTCCCTCATGTGTAGTGCGGGGTCTGTCTCTCTCTCTCCCTCATGTGTAGTGCGGGGTCTGTCTCTCTCTCTCCCTCATGTGTAGTGCGGGGTCTGTCTCTCTCTCTCCCTCATGTGTAGTGCGGGGTCTGTCGCTCTCTCCCCCATGTGTAGTGCAGGGTCTGTCGCTCTCTCTCCCCCATGTGTAGTGCGGGGTCTGTCGCTCTCTTTCTCCCCCATGTGTAGTGCAGGGTCTGTCGCTCTCTCTCCCCCATGTGTAGTGCGGGGTCTGTCGCTCTCTCTCCCCCATGTGTATTGCGGGGTCTGTCGCTCTCTCCTCCATGTGTAGTGCGGGGTCTGTCGCTCTCTCTCCCTCATGTGTAGTGCGGGGTCTGTCGCTCTCTCTCTCCCCCATGTGTAGTGCAGGGTCTGTCGCTCTCTCCCCCATGTGTAGTGCGGGGTCTGTCGCTCTCTCCCCCATGTGTAGTGCGGGGTCTGTCGCTCTCTCCCCCATGTGTAGTGCGGGGTCTGTCGCTCTCTCTCCTCCATGTGTAGTGTGGGGTCTGTCGCTCTCCTCCATGTGTAGTGCGGGGTCTGTCGCTCTCTCTCCTCCATGTGTAGTGCGGGGTCTGTCGCTCTCTCTCTACCCCATGTGTAGTGCGGGGTCTGTCGCTCTCTCCCCCATGTGTAGTGCGGGGTCTGTCGCTCTCTCTCCCTCATGTGTAGTGTGGGGTCTGTCGCTCTCTCTTCTCCATGTGTAGTGCGAGGTCTGTCGCTCTCTCTCCCCCATGTGTAGTGCGGGGTCTGTCGCTCTCTCACCCATGTGTAGTGCGGGGTCTGTCGCTCTCTCCCCCATGTGTAGTGCGGGGTCTGTCGCTCTCTCTCCTCCATGTGTAGTGCGGGGTCTGTCGCTCTCTCTCCCTCATGTGTAGTGTGGGGTTTGTCGCTCTCTCTCCCTCATGTGTAGTGTGGGGTCTGTCGCTCTCTCTCCCTCATGTGTAGTGCGGGGTCTGTCGCTCTCTCCCTCATGTGTAGTGCGAGGTCTGTCGCTCTCTCCCCCATGTGTAGTGCGGGGTCTGTCGCTCTCTCTCCCCCATGTGTAGTGCGGGGTCTGTCGCTCTCTCTCCCTCATGTGTAGTGTGGGGTCTGTCGCTCTCTCTCCCTCATGTGTAGTGCGGGGTCTGTCGCTCTCTCTCCCCCATGTGTAGTGCGGGGTCTGTCGCTCTCTCTCCCCCATGTGTAGTGCAGGGTATGTCGCTCTCTCTCCCTCATGTGTAGTGCGGGGTCTGTCGCTCTCTCCCCCATGTGTAGTGCGGGGTCTGTCGCTCTCTCCCTCATGTGTAGTGCGGGGTCTGTCGCTCTCTCTCCCCCATGTGTAGTGCAGGGTCTGTCGCTCTCTCTCCCTCATGTGTAGTGCGGGGTCTGTCGCTCTCTCCCCCATGTGTAGTGCGGGGTCTGTCGCTCTCTCCCTCATGTGTAGTGCGGGGTCTGTCGCTTTCTCTCCCTCATGTGTAGTGCGGGGTCTGTCGCTCTCTCCCCCATGTGTAGTGCGGGGTCTGTCGCTCTCTCCCCCATGTGTAGTGCAGGGTCTGTCGCTCTCTCTCCCTCATGTGTAGTGCGGGGTCTGTCTCTCTCTCTCCCTCATGTGTAGTGCGGGGTCTGTCTCTCTCTCTCCCTCATGTGTAGTGCGGGGTCTGTCTCTCTCTCTCCCTCATGTGTAGTGCGGGGTCTGTCGCTCTCTCCCCCATGTGTCGTGCAGGGTCTGTCGCTCTCTCTCCCCCATGTGTAGTGCGGGGTCTGTCGCTCTCTTTCTCCCCCATGTGTAGTGCAGGGTCTGTCGCTCTCTCTCCCCCATGTGTAGTGCGGGGTCTGTCGCTCTCTCTCCCCCATGTGTATTGCGGGGTCTGTCGCTCTCTCCTCCATGTGTAGTGCGGGGTCTGTCGCTCTCTCTCCCTCATGTGTAGTGCGGGGTCTGTCGCTCTCTCTCTCCCCCATGTGTAGTGCAGGGTCTGTCGCTCTCTCCCCCATGTGTAGTGCGGGGTCTGTCGCTCTCTCCCCCATGTGTAGTGCGGGGTCTGTCGCTCTCTCCCCCATGTGTAGTGCGGGGTCTGTCGCTCTCTCTCCTCCATGTGTAGTGTGGGGTCTGTCGCTCTCCTCCATGTGTAGTGCGGGGTCTGTCGCTCTCTCTCCTCCATGTGTAGTGCGGGGTCTGTCGCTCTCTCTCTACCCCATGTGTAGTGCGGGGTCTGTCGCTCTCTCCCCCATGTGTAGTGCAGGGTCTGTCGCTCTCTCTCCCTCATGTGTATTGCGGGGTCTGTCGCTCTCTCTCCTCCATGTGTAGTGCAGGGTCTGTCGCTCTCTCTCCCCCATGTGTAGTGCGGGGTCTGTCGCTCTCTCTCCCCCATGTGTAGTGCGGGGTCTGTCGCTCTCCTCCATGTGTAGTGCGGGGTCTGTCGCTCTCTCCTCCATGTGTAATGCGGGGTCTGTCGCTCTCTCTCCCCCATGTGTAGTGCGGGGTCTGTCGCTCTCTCTCCCCCCCATGTGTAGTGCGGGGTCTGTCGCTCTCTCTCCCTCATGTGTAGTGTGGGGTCTGTCGCTCTCTCTTCTCCATGTGTAGTGCGAGGTCTGTCGCTCTCTCTCCCCCATGTGTAGTGCGGGGTCTGTCGCTCTCTCACCCATGTGTAGTGCGGGGTCTGTCGCTCTCTCCCCCATGTGTAGTGCGGGGTCTGTCGCTCTCTCTCCCCCATGTGTAGTGTGGGGTCTGTCGCTCTCTCTCCCCCATGTGTAGTGTGGGGTCTGTCGCTCTCTCTCCCTCATGTGTAGTGTGGGGTCTGTCGCTCTCTCTCCCTCATGTGTAGTGCGGGGTCTGTCGCTCTCTCCCTCATGTGTAGTGCGAGGTCTGTCGCTCTCTCCCCCATGTGTAGTGCGGGGTCTGTCGCTCTCTCTCCCCCATGTGTAGTGCGGGGTCTGTCGCTCTCTCTCCCTCATGTGTAGTGTGGGGTCTGTCGCTCTCTCTCCCTCATGTGTAGTGCGGGGTCTGTCGCTCTCTCTCCCCCATGTGTAGTGCGGGGTCTGTCGCTCTCTCTCCCCCATGTGTAGTGCAGGGTCTGTCGCTCTCTCTCCCTCATGTGTAGTGCGGGGTCTGTCGCTCTCTCCCCCATGTGTAGTGCGGGGTCTGTCGCTCTCTCCCTCATGTGTAGTGCGGGGTCTGTCGCTCTCTCTCCCCCATGTGTAGTGCAGGGTCTGTCGCTCTCTCTCCCTCATGTGTAGTGCGGGGTCTGTCGCTCTCTCTCCCTCATGTGTAGTGCGGGGTCTGTCGCTCTCTCCCTCATGTGTAGTGCGGGGTCTGTCGCTCTCTCTCCCTCATGTGTAGTGCGGGGTCTGTCGCTCTCTCCCCCATGTGTAGTGCGGGGTCTGTCGCTCTCTCCCCCATGTGTAGTGCAGGGTCTGTCGCTCTCTCTCCCTCATGTGTAGTGCGGGGTCTGTCTCTCTCTCTCCCTCATGTGTAGTGCGGGGTCTGTCGCTCTCTCTCCCTCATGTGTAGTGCGGGGTCTGTCTCTCTCTCTCCCTCATGTGTAGTGCGGGGTCTGTCGCTCTCTCCCCCATGTGTAGTGCAGGGTCTGTCGCTCTCTCTCCCCCATGTGTAGTGCGGGGTCTGTCGCTCTCTTTCTCCCCCATGTGTAGTGCAGGGTCTGTCGCTCTCTCTCCCCCATGTGTAGTGCGGGGTCTGTCGCTCTCTCTCCCCCATGTGTATTGCGGGGTCTGTCGCTCTCTCCTCCATGTGTAGTGCGGGGTCTGTCGCTCTCTCTCCCTCATGTGTAGTGCGGGGTCTGTCGCTCTCTCTCTCCCCCATGTGTAGTGCAGGGTCTGTCGCTCTCTCCCCCATGTGTAGTGCGGGGTCTGTCGCTCTCTCCCCCATGTGTAGTGCGGGGTCTGTCGCTCTCTCCCCCATGTGTAGTGCGGGGTCTGTCGCTCTCTCTCCTCCATGTGTAGTGTGGGGTCTGTCGCTCTCCTCCATGTGTAGTGCGGGGTCTGTCGCTCTCTCTCCTCCATGTGTAGTGCGGGGTCTGTCGCTCTCTCTCTACCCCATGTGTAGTGCGGGGTCTGTCGCTCTCTCCCCCATGTGTAGTGCAGGGTCTGTCGCTCTCTCTCCCTCATGTGTATTGCGGGGTCTGTCGCTCTCTCTCCTCCATGTGTAGTGCAGGGTCTGTCGCTCTCTCTCCCCCATGTGTAGTGCGGGGTCTGTCGCTCTCTCTCCCCCATGTGTAGTGCGGGGTCTGTCGCTCTCCTCCATGTGTAGTGCGGGGTCTGTCGCTCTCTCCTCCATGTGTAATGCGGGGTCTGTCGCTCTCTCTCCCCCATGTGTAGTGCGGGGTCTGTCGCTCTCTCTCCCCCCCATGTGTAGTGCGGGGTCTGTCGCTCTCTCTCCCTCATGTGTAGTGTGGGGTCTGTCGCTCTCTCTTCTCCATGTGTAGTGCGAGGTCTGTCGCTCTCTCTCCCCCATGTGTAGTGCGGGGTCTGTCGCTCTCTCACCCATGTGTAGTGCGGGGTCTGTCGCTCTCTCCCCCATGTGTAGTGCGGGGTCTGTCGCTCTCTCTCCCCCATGTGTAGTGTGGGGTCTGTCGCTCTCTCTCCCCCATGTGTAGTGTGGGGTCTGTCGCTCTCTCTCCCTCATGTGTAGTGTGGGGTCTGTCGCTCTCTCTCCCTCATGTGTAGTGCGGGGTCTGTCGCTCTCTCCCTCATGTGTAGTGCGAGGTCTGTCGCTCTCTCCCCCATGTGTAGTGCGGGGTCTGTCGCTCTCTCTCCCCCATGTGTAGTGCGGGGTCTGTCGCTCTCTCTCCCTCATGTGTAGTGTGGGGTCTGTCGCTCTCTCTCCCTCATGTGTAGTGCGGGGTCTGTCGCTCTCTCTCCCCCATGTGTAGTGCGGGGTCTGTCGCTCTCTCTCCCCCATGTGTAGTGCAGGGTCTGTCGCTCTCTCTCCCTCATGTTTCATGGTGAGGAGACGTCTGGAGCTCATGCACTGACCTCCACCTCAGAGCTGGCACCGCCTGTGCTCACAGGACCTGTGTGATGTCACCGTCATGTGATCAGTGACATGATCAGGGGCTCTGCTCAGTGTCTGCAGGACTGAGACGTAGCAGGGTGTTGAGGAGGATTTTTCTGACACTGACTGTGACATTCTTCCCCTTCGTTGATTATATGATTATTATTCCAGACCAATTATGATATAGGTAATCGGGAACTCTTGGCTGTTGAGAGTTTTCGAGGATTGGAGGGGGCTTGGCATTAAGTCACTCTTTTCTGATCATAAAGATTTACTGTATGTGGATACTGCTAAATTCTTGAATACTATACAGGCTTCTAGGCCCTTTTGTTTGGCTCGGTTTGATTTCTTTGTAACGTATCTCTTTGGTACTAAGAATGTGAAGGCTGATGCTTTGTCACACAGTTTTGTTCCAGAGTTGAGGGACAAAAGTGCAGTAAAATGTCTTAGTGAAGGGGGTGGTGGTGAGTGCTCTGGGGATTGATATCAGACAGTACCCTGCGGAGGCTCAGGTTGGTACCACCTGGCAAACCGTTTGTGCCGACCTCGCTTCGTAATGACATTCTTAACAAAGTGCATGACACTGTGTTGGCCGGGTGACCTGGTTCCTCTGTTCCAGTAGAGCACTTTTCTTGTCCTTTTGGTGGCAGAGAGCGTGAAAGAATGTTGACGAGTATGTCCGTAAGTGCAGAGATTACGCCAGGTCTAAGGCTATGTGCGCACTTACCGGATTTTGCCGCGGATTTTTCGCGGATTTGCTGCATGTTTCGCTGCAGAAAATGTTCATAACATCTCTGCAGTGAATCACCAGTAAATCCTATGGAGAAAAAAAATCCTGTGCGCACTAGGCGGAATTTGACAGCTGCATGTTTTGCTGCGGGAATCCCGCAGCAAAAACAAGTGCATGTCACTTCTTTTCCGCACATCGCTGCGGGATTTCACTCCATTGACTCAATGTTAATCATGAAATCCCGCAGGGAATAACGCAGGCAGCAAATTCTGTGCGGTTCACTGCGTTTTCCTGCGTTATTCCCTGCGGTATTTCGCGGTTTACCTCCGGTAATGTACATCGCCTGTCTGCGGTTTTGCAGGGAAGTGATGTCATTACAGGAAGAGGAAGCCGTGCAGAGAGTAAACACACACACATCACAGACACACAGACACACACAGACATCACAGACATCACAGACACACATACAGACATAGAACACAGACATCACAGACATCACAGACACAGACACATAGAACACACATAGAAAGAAAACGGAAATATAGAAAACAAAGAACGTGGGCTCCGCTGTATATTTACCGTCCAGCCGAGGTAAGCACACAGCGGCGGCCCGGTATTCTCAGGCTGGGGAGGGAGAGGGGCAGGGTTAATGTCCCCCGCCTCACTCCCCCTCCCGCAGCCGAGAATATCAGCCGCAGCTGCCCCGGGACTGTCGCATACATTATGCGGCAGCACCAGGAGTGTCCTCGGCTCTTCCTGCCGCCGTGTAGCAGTGGCGGTCAGGGTAATATAACAAGGGGTTAATGGTGGTGGATCACCGCCATTAACCCCAGGCTTGATCATGTCAGCGTCTATGTGACAGCTGACATGATCAACCCGTAAGTAAAGTGAATAAAACACACACACCGAAAAATCCTTTATTTTAAATAAAACCAACAAGCCTCGTTCACCATTTTATTAACCCCTCCCGCAACAAAACTCCGGCGTAATCCACAGCTCCGACATAATCCACAGCTCCGGCTCCGGCGTCCTGCACTGCTGACATCCAGCCGCGACTGTCACAGACACAGCGCTGAATGCAGCAGACAGCAGAGGTAATTACTAGTGATGAGCGAGTATGCTTGTTACTACTCGGTACTCGCACGAGTATCACTGTACTCGGTCTACTCGGCGTGGACCGAGTAATCTCGCGATACTCGTGCTGTACTCGTGGTCTTCATTTCTGCATGTTGGCGCTCTTTTGAGAGCCAGCCCTCATGCAGGGATTGGCTGGCAGACCACTGCAATGCCACAGCCCTGTTAGTTGTGGAATTGCAGTGATTGGCCGGCCTGGACAGCGTGACCGAGCCTTTATACCGGCGGGCGCGCTGTGCTCTGCTCACAGCTATCCAGACAGTCAGTGCAGGGAGAGTGTCGCTGCTTCAGGGAAAGGTTTGCGGCCCTTTATAGCTATTTCCGTAGCAGGGCTGCAAACAGTGTGACCAAAAGTCCTTCTCAGGACTATTCTAGTTGTATACAGGCAGGCAGGGTATAGCCAGGTCGGAGTACAGTAGCAGAGTCCTTCTCAGGACTATTGTTGCTGTATACAGGCAGGGTATAGCCAGGTTGGAATACAGGCTAGTGACCAAAAGAGTCCTTGTCAGGACTATTGTAGCAGTATACAGGCAGGCAGGCAGGGTATATAGCCATTCCTAGTGGTGACCGTATACCAGCCTTCATCATATCTGGGGCTGGTGTATACAGTCTAAAACAGTCCAGATAGTGTCAGACTTCTCAGTAATTGTCGCTCCTAAAAACCTGTTAGGTTCTTATTGCGTCCGTGCTTGCATTTAAAAACCGCACGTGTGTGCCTGTCGGTGGCAGCGTACAGGTGCACTTGTGTGCATTTTTCACAAACTATTATATAACGCACAAGTCTAGTGAATAATACACGTCAGTCAGCAGTGGCTGATAGTGTCAGACTTCTCAGTAATTGTCGCTCCTAAAAACCAGTTAGGTTCTTATTGCGTCCGTGCTTGCATTTAAAAACCGCACGTGTGTGACTGTCGGTGGCAGCGTACAGGTGCACGTTTTTCACAAACTATTATATAACGCACAAGTGTAGTGTATAATACACGTCAGTCAGCCGTGGCTGATAGTGTCAGACTTCTCAGTAATTGTCGCTCCTAAAAACCTGTTAGGTTCTTATTGCGTCCGTGCTTGCATTTAAAAACCGCACGTGTGTGCCTGTCGGTGGCAGCGTACAGGTGCACTTGTGTGCATTTTTCACAAACTATTATATAACGCACAAGTCTAGTGAATAATACACGTCAGTCAGCAGTGTCTGATAGTGTCAGACTTCTCAGTAATTGTCGCTCCTAAAAACCTGTTAGGTTCTTATTGCGTCCGTGCTTGCATTTAAAAACCGCACGTGTGTGCCTGTCGGTGGCAGCGTACAGGTGCACGTTTTTCACAAACTATTATATAACGCACAAGTGTAGTGTATAATACACGTCAGTCAGCAGTGGCTGATAGTGTCAGACTTCTCAGTAATTGTCGCTCCTAAAAACCTGTTAGGTTCTTATTGCGTCCGTGCTTGCATTTAAAAACCGCACGTGTGTGCCTGTCGGTGGCAGCGTACAGGTGCACGTTTTTCACAAACTATTATATAACTCACAAGTCTAGTGTATAATACACGTCAGTCAGCAGTGGCTGATAGTGTCAGACTTCTCAGTAATTGTCGCTCCTAAAAACCTGTTAGGTTCTTATTGCGTCCGTGCTTGCATTTAAAAACCGCATGTGTGTGCCTGTCGGTGGCAGCGTCAGGCTCCATATTGTCCCTGGATAGAGATGTGCATGAGGGCCTCAAAACATTGTTCCCATTGCAAAGGAGCGGGTCTCCTGTCGTTGTAATGTCCATTCTGCAAAGAATGGGCGAAAAAATTTACCACTGGGGGTATACCTGAAACAAAGGCCTAACTCTTGTAACGGTCATCATGATGGCGCATGAGGAGAAGGAGGAGCAGTCCAGCGATTAGCCAAAGTCCAGAAGTGTGTTACCATGGGTGAGTGGAGGTACATGGCAAAATCCCGTTACAAACTTTAAATTCCGCTGTCATTTGCTGGTGGTGTGGTGAAGTCTGGCCCAATCCAACCCTTGTCCATCTTGATCAGAGTCAGCCTGTCAGCATTTACAGTTGACAGGCAGGTGCGTTTATCTGTAATGATTCCACCTGCGGCACTAAAAACACGCTCTGACAAAACGCTAGCGGCAGGGCAGGCCAGGACTTCCAAGGCGTAGAGAGCCAATTCATGCCACGTGTCCAGCTTGGATACCTATTAATTGTAAGGCACAGAGGAATGTCAGAGTACAGTTGTTTGATCTGCAAGGTACTCCTTGAGCATCTGGGCAAACTTAGGATTTCTTGTGGCACTACCCCGCACCTCAGGGGCTGTGGTATGTGAGGGGCTGAGAAAACTGTCCCACATCTTAAAGACTGTTCCCCTACCTCTGGCGGATTGGACTTGTGCCCCTCTCGGCTGTACGCCTTGGTTGTCCACTGATTCGTGACCTATGCCGCTATCGTTTTGTGAGGGGAATGCTTTGCCTACTTCCGTGACTATGGCCTTCTGGAACTGCTGCATTTTTCCTGACCTCTCCGCCTCGGGAATAAGAGACATAAAGTTCTCCTTGTAGCGTGGGTCTAACAGTGTTACCAACCAGTAATGATTGTCGGCCAAGATGTTCTTAACGCGAGGGTCACGAGACAGGCAGCTTACCATAAAGTCAGCCATGTGTGCCAGACTCTTAACAGCCATCACTTCAGTATCCTGACCAACACGATGACTGAACATGCTGTCCTCCTCCTCCTCCTCCTCCTCCTCATCATCTACCCTGTCCTCTGGCCAGCCACGCTGAACCGAGGATATGACTGCATGTCATATCCTCAATTTGGCCAGAGAGTTGCTCCATGTCTTCATCCTCCTCCTCGTCATAGTCCTCCACTGCACGTTGTGATGAGACGAGGCTGGGCTGTGTGTTATCACCCACACCCACTACTGTTTCTTGCTCAAACTCATCGCGCTCCGCCTGCAATGCATCATGGTTGTTTTTTGAGCAGAGACCATTTTAGAAGGCAGAGAAGCGGTATGGTGACGCTAATAATGTCGTCATCGCCGCTCACCATCTTGGTGGAGTCCTCAAAGTTTTGGCGGATGGTACATAGGTCGGACATCCATCTCCACTCCTCAGGTGTTATGTGTGGAGTTTGACCCATTTCCCTACGGCTTAGGTGATGCAGGTACTCAACAACTGCCCTCTTCTGCTCACATATCCTGACCAACATGTGCAGAGTTGAATTCCAACGCGTGGGGACATCACACACCAGTCTGTGAGCCGGAAGATGCAAATGGCGCTGAAAGCCAGCAAGGCCGGCTGAAGCAGTAGGTGACTTTCGAAAATGTGCAGACAGGCGGCAAACTTTTACCAGCAGATCAGACAGCTCTGGGTATGACTTTAGAAACCGCTGAACCACGAGGTTGAGCACATGGGCCACGCATGGAACATGTGTCAGCTGGCCTCGCCTCAAAGCCGCCACCAGGTTCCGGCCATTGTCACACACGACCTTTCCTGGCTTTAGGTTCAGAGGTGTGAGCCAGTGATCTGCCTGCTGTTTCAGAGCTGTCCACACCTCTTCTGCATTGTGGGGTTTGTCACCTATGCAGATTAGCTTCAGCACAGCCTGTTGCCGCTTCGCCGAGGCAATGCTGCAGTGCTTCTGTGTCGCCCTGGACAAGCCAGGGGCCACAGAGCACAACACTTACACACCCCACACTCCCTGCAGGCATATCATAGTCAAAACACAAAATCCTTGTTGCCTTCCCCAGGGGCTGTTGTCCACACCAGGGGGTGGAGCCAGGCGGTTGGTCTCCACCCACCAAGGAGGAGGGAAAACACAGGCAGTGAGAGTTAAGCTAAGGAAGTTGAAGGAGGAAAGTAGTAGAGAGGAGAAAAGTGACAGCAAAGAGCCTGAAGTTGGTCCGGGTGTGTGGCCCGGACAGGACAGCAAGGTTGGCAGGATGTGGTGACCGTCTGCAGTGGAGGCCGATTGGAGTCTGCCGTAAGGACCGTGGACGGGTGGTGACCCGGCCGTACCGGACCGGTATACAAAGAGAAGCCAGCACCATTGGCAGGGGCCTTTCGGATCCCGGCAAGGCTTGGTGTCGCCGTGAATTTGCCAAATCCGTTAGTGAAGGGGACCTCAGGGTTTCCAAACAGCCAAGTCACGATAGAAGGCAACCGTCCAACCGTGAAGGGGAGACACCGCCACCGCCAAGGGCAACCGTCTCCCAGGGCCAGCGCCTGTGGGCAAAAGGGGCTCCTCCGGCCCATATCCAGGTCGGGGAGCGGGTTA
This sequence comes from Anomaloglossus baeobatrachus, assembly GCF_048569485.1. Classification (NCBI taxonomy): domain Eukaryota; kingdom Metazoa; phylum Chordata; class Amphibia; order Anura; family Aromobatidae; genus Anomaloglossus; species Anomaloglossus baeobatrachus. The sequence continues at coordinate 948,949,019 of NC_134353.1, read as the reverse complement.
CCGGTGGGAAACCATCACTACCAACACTGAACTTAGGTGCAGGGAGAGACAGTCATCACTAACCTGCAGGGAGGAACAACCGCAGCCGTCCGAGGGACCCGTCCATCCAGCCACTTGTTTTACCGTGAACTGTGTCATCATCATTGGGCTGAGTGAGTACCTCCGTGCCGTGCGGCACAGCGCTGCCCCTGCGACCTTGCACCTCATCAGGCTCCGCAACCCGCCTGTCATCCATCTATACCCCATCACCGGGCCCTGGGACAACCAACCCCCCTACCCACGGCGTGGAGAAATAACAACAAAGCTGCTCCCTGTCACAGGCTCCCGGGATCCCCGTCCAGAGCAGCGGTGGTGTCCACACAATCACCACAACCGTGGATGGCGTCACGGACAATATCCCCAAAACCCAAACGACCCCTTTTCACTCATGGGCGATGAGCGCCGCTCGAGTCCCCGGGATCCGGCCATCGCTCGAGCCACCGAGCAGCAGCAGCCGTAGAGCAGCGGCAGCCGGACCCGAGCAGTGGGAGAGCGCAGCGTCCCCTCCTCCGCCCGCAATACTTCCAGCTTGGGACTGGTGTGTAGGGTAAAGTGGATGAGGATGCGCAGGAGGAGGAGGAGGCTGAGGAGCATGACATTCCGGAGCTGTAGAGTGTGGGTGAAACCCTGACTGAGGTAGGGCCTGCAAAACCTGGTGTGTGAAGGACGTGTTCCGTCCCTCGCTCAGACTGGGTCCCAGCTTCCACAATATTAACCCAGTGTGACGTCAACGAGATGTAGCGGCCTTGCCCACATGCACTTGTCCACGTGTCTGTGGTTAGGTGGACTTTGGCTGAAACAGCGTTGTTCAGGGCACGTGTGATGTTTTGTGACACGTGGTTATGCAATGCGGGGACGGCACACCGGGAGAAATAGTGGCGGCTGGGGACCGAGTAATGTGGGACAGCTGCCACCATCAGGTCGCGGAATGCTTCTGTCTCAACCAGCCTAAAAGGCAACATTTCCAGCGCAAGCAGTCGCGAAATGTTAGCATTTAGAAGTGTGGCATGTGGGTCGTTGGCAGTGTATTTGCGCCTGCGTTCAAAGGTTTGCTGAATGGATAACTGAACGCTGCGCTGGGACAAGGACGTGCTTGATGATGGTGTTATTTCTGCGTGGGCAACTGCAGGTGCAGGGCCGGAGGAGGCTTGTTCTCGGGCAGCATGGACAGGGGATTGGCTCGCATGCACAACAAGCGAAGACGAAGCAGTGACATCAGCAAGCACTGCTCCTCGACTCTGTTGTACATCCCACAAAGTCGGGTGCTTGGCTGACATGTGCCTGATCATGCTGGTGGTGGTCAGGCTGCTAGTTTTGGTACCCCTGCTGATGCTGGCACGGCAGGTGTTGCAAATGGCCTTTTTAGAATCATCTGGAGCCAACTTAAAAAACTGCCAGACTCGGGAAGACCTAACATTTGTACAGGCACCTTGTGTCGTGTTGTTCCGGGGAACAGTTGCCTGACGTCTGCCTGGGGCCACCACCCTGCTTCTTACTGCCTGTTGGGATGCTACGCCTCCCTCCCCCTGTGCACTGCTGTCCTCGCTCTGCATATCCTCCTGCCAGGTTGGGTCAGTTACTGTATCATCCACCATGTCGTCTTCCTCTTCCGCACCCTGCTCCTCCTCCTGACTTCCTGACAATTGTGTCTCATCATCGTCCACCCCTTGTTGAGACACGTTGCCAACTTCGTGAGAACGTGGCTGCTCAAATATTTGGGCATCTGTACATACAATCTCGTCATGGCCCACTTCAACAGGAGCTGGCGAGAGGCCAGAATGTGTGAATGGAAACGTGAACGAACAGCTCTTCCGAGTGTCCAAGTGTGGGATCAGTAATGTCCGTGGACGTGTACTCGGCCTGGTGGTAGGAAGGAGGATCAGGTTCTGAAATGTGCGGTGCAGTATCACGGCTACTGACACTTGACCGTGTGGAAGACAGAGTGTTTGTGGTGGTGCCAATCTGACTGGAAGCATTATCCGCTATCCAACTAACAACCTGTTGACACTGGTCTTGGTTCAAGAGCGGTGTACTGCTGCGGTCCCCAAGAATTTGGGACAGGACGTGCGAGCGAGTAGATGTGGCCCTTTGTTGTGGCGAAATTAGAGCTTGCACACGACCTCGGTCTCTGCCTGCACCACCATCACGTCCACTTCCTTGTTCGTTGACAACGCCCTTGCGCATTTTGCAATGCTGTGCTGATGTGTATTCACTAGACTTGTGCGTTATATCCAAGTTTTTGCAAAACGCACACAAGTGCAGCGGAAAGCTGCCACCAACAGGCACACACGTGCGGTTTTTAAATGCAAGCACGGAGGCACTAAGAACCTAACAGGTCTCTATCCAGGTACAACGTGGAGCCTCCCAATTTTTGGCTGCCCTGCCTAAGGGCTATACTACAATAGACCCACTTCCTTCCAATGGGCACTTCAGGTTTACAGACCCTCATGCATGTCTCTATCCAGGGACAACGTGGAGCCTCCCAATTTTTGGCTGCCCTGCCTAAGGGCTATACTACAATAGACCCACTTCCTTCCAATGGGCACTTCAGGTTTACAGGCCCTCATGCACGTCTCTATCCAGGGACAACGTGGAGCCTCCCAATTTTTGGCTGCCCTGCCTAAGGGCTATACTACAATAGACCCACTTCCTTCCAATGGGCACTTCAGGTTTACAGGCCCTCATGCACGTCTCTATCCAGGGACAACATGGAGCCTCACAATTTTTGGCTGCCCTGCCTAAGGGCTATACTATAATAGACCCACTTCCTTCCAATGGGCACTTCAGGTTTACAGGCCCTCATGCACGTCTCTATCCAGGGACAACGTGGAGCCTCCCAATTTTTGGCTGCCCTGCCTAAGGGCTATACTACAATAGACCCACTTCCTTCCAATGGGCACTTCAGGTTTACAGGCCATCATGCACGTCTGTATGCAGGGGCATTGGTGAACCTCACAATTTTGGACTGCCCTGGCAAAGGAAAATACTACAAAGACTCACTTCCTCAAAATGGGCACATTAGACTCAGAGGCCTTTATGTACGTCTCTTCTCAGGGACATCGGAGTGCCACACAATGTTTTACGTAAAATCTTTCATGTAGTAATCTCAAAAAGTAACATACATTAGCTCTATCTCACTATTGGTTATGTGCCCTTAACATTTCCGCCATGAAAATTCATTTTGGTGTCATTTTGGAAGGTTTTCTGGTGAGTCCGTAAAAATGGCGTAAAACGCGGACTAAATTGTTCACAGCTGTGACTTTTGAGTGATAAATGCTTCAAGGGGTCTTCCCCATGCTGTTGCCATGTCATTTGAGCACTCTTCGGAGACTTTTGTGCCATTTTTAGGGTTTCTACATGCTGCCGGTGGTCATTTCACAAAAATACTCGGGTCTCCCATAGGATAACATTGGGCTCGTTGCTTGGGACGAGTATCTTGGGAGGCTGGGCCCGAGCTTCGAGCACCCGAGCTTTTTAGTACTCGCTCATCACTAGTAATTACCGGTCATTTCCCACGGCCGGTAATGTGAGCTCACTGCCGACCGTGGGAAATGCAGCGATCTGTCCTCTATCTATCTATCTATCTATCTATCTATCCCTCTATCTATCTATCTATCCCTCTATCTATCTATCTATCTATCTATCTATCTATCATCTATCTATCCCTCTATCTATCTATCTATCCCTCTATCTATCTATCCCTCTATCTATCTATCATCTATCTATCCCTCTATCTATTCTTCTGTCTCTTTATCTATCTATCTATCTACTATCTCAGAATTAAATGACTTTTTTTTTTAATGTGCTTTATTGCATTGAATGCAATAAAGCACATCCCAACCCGCACGCGGCAAAACCGCGGCAATACCGCGAATAATACCGCGGTAAAACCGCAGCAAACCGCGGCAAACCGCATGCGGTTTTCGGGTGCGGTTTCCCGAGTTTTTTTACCGCGTGTGCGGTAATCTTTGAGAGCATGCGGAATTTTCTCAAGAAAATTCCATTTCCCAGTGCGCACATAGCCTAAAGCCTGACGTCAGACCCTGGCAGGGTTTCTTTAGCCTAGCAGGGTTCCATCTCAACCTTGAACTCATTTGTCCATGGATTTCATCACAGATTTGCCTAATTCTTGTGGAAATAGTGTAGTATAGCTGGTGGTGGACTGTTTCAGCAAGGTAATTCACTTGGTTCCGCTACTATAATTGTGTCATACCCTCAGTCACGAGGTCGTTCTCCCCTGGGCAGGAAGATCGACGTTCTCCCCACACCTCCATTCCTGCCTCTGCAGTGCACCGTGTCACTCACCTGTCCACTTTGCTGAGCGTTCCCCTGCCTCCTTCTCCTCCCAGAACCTTTGTTCCCTCAGCAGGTCCTCTGGGAGCACAATTAGGTAGCGCACGCCGCACTCTGCTGTAATGTAAAGGAACAGTACACCTGTTCCTTGTTGTGATGTTTCTGATTGCAAGATTGCCTCCTTCTTATACGGCACCCGTACCCTATGTGTGCATTTCTAAAGGGTGATAAGGTTCAGACCCTTTCTGCTGTGCTCTGCACTTGCTGACTGTGCTGTGTTCTGTAAAGATACATACTTCTTTCCCTCCACAGAACCTCCAGCAGCTGGTCTATTATACCTGGTCTTACCTTATGGTCTGTATCCCTATGCTGCTGTCTGAACCTTCAGGTCCTTCTGGAACACTCCTGATTCGTACAATGGCCCGATCTGCTTCTCCATGAAAAGTGTAGAGCATTCTGGATTGATTCTATTTCAGGATCTGCTTTTCTTGAATGGTACAGAGCATTCTGGATTCTACTCTCCCATTGAGCCGTCATTCTTCTGAATAAGCCGGGACTCTAATAAACTGTCTGACCCTCTGGAGTTGTGCCGTGATAATCCTTGTGTAGGGGTTCCCTCTCTGGTTGCTCCTCCGGAGATGCTCAGCGTGAGTCATCCCTCTGGCAAGCAGCTGTCGGACCCTCCATGGCTGTGCCAGGATAATACCTGTATAGGGGTTGCCTCGCCAGTTGCTCCTCTGGCAGTGCTCTGGGCCGTGTTCTTTGGGCCCTCTCGCTATCTGCTATTCCTCAATAAACCTATTTTCTCCAAGTTCTCTCTGGTCTCTTGCTGTATCGGGTAATCTGCTACCACTGGACCCCTGGTGGCCCAGTGAGTCCCCAGTACATCTCCACGCCTCAGCTGCGTAACAAACTGTCTACAGCTAAGAGTTTAGCTACATATTTTATCTCTCTCATCGTTAAGCAATATAATGTTCCTAAAAACATTCCCGATAGAGGGTTTTCAGTTTATGGCTAGCTTATGGTGAAGCTTTTGCTCCAGTTTCCAAGTTAGGAATTAAGCTGTTGTTTTCTTCAGGTTATCACCCTGAGAGTAGTGGTTAGACGGAAACAGTGAACCAAGAATTAGAACAATATCTAAGCTGTTTTATTTCTTCTAATCAATCGAACTGTGTGGAATTTCTTCCTCTGGCTGAGTTTGCTCCCAATAACTGCACCTCTACTGCTACTGGTATCTTGCCTTTTTTTCTGTTTTGGGGGTTTTCATTAAGTTTTTGATAATTTTTCTGGTTTCCAGTCTCAGGATGAATGTTATCCTTCTCAGTTAATTAAGGTCTATAGAGAGGTTGATGTTAGGTCTTTTGATAACTTGCGATCGGACCAAGAGAATTGGAAAGCACAGATGTAGGAGGGATCCTGTCTTTAAGGTAGGAGATTTTGTGTGGCTATCCTCAAAAAAATCTCCATCTAAAAGTTCCATCAAGGAAATTTGCTCCTAAGTTTGTCGGTCCGTATAAGATAATTAAAATTATTATTTTGTGACGGTCAAGCTCCAAAGTGTCAATATTTTGTGCATCCACTGTTTTCTTCCAGCAGGGCCTTACCTCTCTTGGGCATGGAGGTCACTAGAACTTCACAGAAGCCGCTGGATCCTCTTCCATGCACCATGGCGACATCACGGAGCTGGTGGATGTTAGAGACCTTGCGCTTCTCCACCTTCTGTTTCAGGAGACCCCACAGATGCTGAATAGGGTTTAGGTCTGGAGACATTTGGCCAGTCCAGCACCTTTACCCTCAGTCTCTTTAGCATGGTGGTGGTCTTTGAGCTGTTTAGGGTCATTATTATGTTGGATTATGAAGGAAGAGGATCATGCTCTGCTTCAGTATGTCACAGGACATGTTGCCATTCATGTTTCCCTCAATTATCTGTAGCTACCCACAACTGGCAGCACTCACGCAGCCCCAAATCATGACGCTCCCACAACTATGCTTGTCCTTCTCGCCTGGTTGCCCCCACACATGCTTGACACCATCTGAACCAAATAAATTGAACTTAGTCTCATCAGATCACAGGACATGTTTCCAGTAATCCATGTCTTTAGTTAGCCCGCAAACTGTTAGCTGAAGACAAGCTTTCTTGTGCATCATCTTTCGAAGAGGCTTCCTTCTGGGATGACAGCCATGCAGACCAAAGTGATGCAGTGTGCGGTGTATGGTCTGAGCACTGACAGGCAGACCTCCCACCCCTGTAACCTCCTGCAGTGTGCAGCGCACGGTCTGAACACTGACCCCCCCCCATGCCTGTAGCCTCTGCAGTGTGTGGTGTGTAGTCTGAGCACTGACAGGTGGATACTCCACCCCTGTAGCCTCTGCAGTGTGTGGTGTATGGTCTGAGCACTGACAGGTGGACCCCCCACCTCTGTAACCTCCTACAGTGTGCAACGTATGATCTGAGCAATGACAGGCAGAACCCCCCCCACCCTGTAACCTCTGCAGTGTGTGGTGTATGGTCTGAGCACTGACAAGCAGACACCCCACCCCTGTAACTTCTGCAGCAATGCTGGCAGCACTCATACATCTATTCTGAAAACATGACCTCTGGATATGACGCTGAGCACGTGAACTCAGCTTCTCTGGTCGGCCATAGTGAGGCCTATTCTGAGTGGAACCTGTCTTGTTAAACTGCTGTATAGTCTTGGCCATCGGGCTGCGGCTCAGTGTCAGGGTGGTGACAAACTTCTTATAACCTTGGTCATCTGTATGTAGAGCAACAATTCTTTTTTTCAGATCCTCAGAAAATTCTTTACCTTGAGAAGCCATGCTGAGCTTCCAGTGACCAGTATGAGAGGATGCGTGAGAGATAACACCAAATGTAGCACACCTGCTCCCCATTCACAACTGAGACCTTGTAACACTTATGAGTCACATGACACCGAGAGAGAAAATGGCTAATTGCGCACAATATGACCATTTTCACTCAGGGGTGTACTCACTTGTCTTGCTAGCAATTTATACATTAATGGTGGTGTGATGAATTATTTAGAGGGCACCAAATTTACACTGTTATACAAACTGCACATTGACACTGTACATTGGATCACAGGGTCATATCTTCATTGTCGTCTGTCATGGGTGTGCCCCAGTCTGGGAGAGATCTCTGTCCAGTCTGGGACCAGGAAGATCACAGAGCTTTATTGTGTGCAGGTCGGCATCTCATGTTTAAATATATTTGCATTCCTTTGATGCTATAGGGGTTAAGGATTCTTTCCTATCTGCATGAGAAGAAATACCCACACTAACCCCAATTTGCATGGTAGTATACCGCTGATATTGTGGCAGAATTCCAGAAAAGACCCACCAGCTCATGGGTGATTATGATCCATTAAAAAAAAGGAAATAGTTGGTGCCACGGGTGTGTCACGGATGACTGACAGTCCTGTAGTGTCTGGCTATAGAAGGTTGCAGCATTTGACTACACAAACTGCTCCATGACATTCTGTTCTTCTCTGGTTGGAGTTAATCTTTTTCCCTTTAGGACCCTGCGGATATCCTCACTTTTCAGCAGCTAATCATCAGCATTTCCCTTTGTGTCCTTAAATACTCTCATTCCACCCTTGGTCTTTACTGGTGTTAATGTTAAAAATGTATACAGACTTTAGATGCTAGCAGTCGGCTTCTTTCCATCTAAAGAAACCTTATCTTCATTTCTGTACCTCTCCCTGAATCATCCTGGAGATACCGTAAGTTATTCATATGCTTTCGCCTTTGTGTGCTCCCTGTGTCTTAGGCCTAAAACACACTTCCGCAAAAAAAACGTCCGTGTGACACGGTCCGTTTTTCGGGTCCGTGTTCCGTTTTTTTGGGGCGTTTCTCCGGTATGTATGGCATCCGTGTGATGGCGTATGCGAGCCGTGTGTGCGTGTAGAATGTCCGTATTGACATAAAATACGTACGTGTGCTGTCCGTTTTTAAAGGCCCACATTCTTACCCAATTAACGTTTTTAATCATTCATCATGAGATCCTGGTGTTGTTGTTTGCTTTTAATTGATCTGATAGATTGGACACAAGTGATTCAGATTTTGTGATGAAAAACGGACACGGACGATACGTGCTGAACACGGACATACTCCGTGTGCGGTCCGTGCAGGCACGGACCCATAGACTAAAGCGGGTCCGTGCCTGCGTGCTGCCGGCCAAAAACGGACATGTCCTCTGTGTAGAAAAGCGCACACACGTACTTACGACACGGACACACGTTCCGTGTGATTTTACGTGCGTGTGCCATCTACCATTGAATAACATGGGTCTTCGTGTGTACGTGTCTCCGGTACGTGCAAATACGTACCGCACACGTACAAAAAAAACGGATGTGTGTTGCGGGTCTTATTTAGAGTTTAGTGGAGTTGACTAAGCACTCATCCCATCCATTTCCTACCTTGGACCCAGGTCTAGGGTTAATCATAGTCAGGTATCCTGATCAGCGCATAAGTGCAGACCCTATCAAGGGTGGTTAGGGGAGCCAGGGGCCAGTGAAAGGTTTGATCAAGGGTCACCATTTCCTCCTTCATTAGACACAGGGTTTCCCTTCCCTGTCAATGTACGCGTGGTACTTCCTCATACCTAATGTGATATCATCACCGGCTGCCTCCAAAAAAAAAAAAGGAAAGTGATGCTTGGGTTTTTGTTGTTGTTTACTGTCTTCTTTTTTTTATTTTGAATCCTGTAACCTGTTCTGGCTGAGTGGCTTCAGGGTCTCTGGAGATAGCAGACTTTTGGTCAGTCGTTCAGCAGCAACAGGGGTCGCAGACTCCCGATTTTGAGATTCTGCGGGTAGGCAGGTCCAGCCGGAGCCCAAAATTGCTCTTCCAGACAGGTTTGCAGGGGGTAGAGACAAATTTTTGGTGTTCAAAGAGGTCTGTAAATTGTACTTTGGGCTTTGGCCTTACTCCTCCGGGGATGAGGAGCAGCGGGTGGGGATTGTGATCTCACTGTTGCAGAGGGATCCGCAATCCTGGGCTTTTACTTTGCCACATGGTTCTGGTTGACTCCGGTCGGTGGATAGATTTTTTGAGGCCATAGGTGTCATCTATGATGATCCTGACAGAGTCTCCTTGGCTGAGTCCAAGCTGCATCAGCTGCAGCAGGGAGATTGGTCAGCAGAGACTTAGGGCGGCTTTGCACGTTGCAACATCGCACGTGCGATGTCGGTGAGGTCAAATCGAAAGTGACGCACATCCGGTGTCACTTTCAACATCGTTGTGTGTAAATCCTAGATGATACAATGAAGAGCGCAAAAGCGTCGTTATCGTATCATCGGTGCAGGCTCCGACTTTTTCATAATTACTCTGCCGTGACAGGTACGATGCTGTTCCTCGTTCCTGCGGCAGCACACATTGCTGTGTGTAAAGCCGCAGGAGCGAGGAACATCTCCTTACCTGCTGCCGGCGGCTATACGGAAGGAAGGAGGTGGGCGGAATGTTTACATCCTGCTCATCTCCGCCCCTCCGCTGCTATTGGCCGCCTGCCATGTGACGTCGCTATGACGCCTTACGACCCGCCCCCTTAGGAAGGAGGCGGGTCGACGGCCAGAGCAATGGTCGCAGGGCAGGTGAGTGCATGTGAAGCTGGCGTAGCGATAATTTGCGCTACGCCAGCTATCACAAGATATTGTACCTGTGACGGGGGCGGGGACTATCGCGTGCGACATCGCAGCATCGGCTTGCGATGTCGCAACGTGCAAAGCCCGCCTTATTGTTCTGAATTTTACAGATCAGACACCGACACGAAGTAAAATTACCCGGCTTTTAGAAGACAATATTCGCAGGGACTGTCAGAAAGGTTAAAATATGCCTTGGTGATTTATGAACCCCCCCGAGTCCTTAGAGGCCTCCATGTCCTTAGCTACATGTGTGAATAGACGCTCCCGAGATAGACTGCTTTCCCTGGAGACCCTTTCTGGGGGCAGCACCTCATTGCCGGAGGGGGGCAATCTAAAGATGAACCATCACTCATGGGTTTGGAGGAGCCCATGCAACTAGGGGGAGCCACCACTTTGCATGTCGTGTATATTTCCACTGAGATCTGCAGACAAAAGGGGGTTGGTTTTTTTTGTGTTAAAAAAGGTAATTTAGTGAATTTGCCCCTTAGTTCCTAAGCAAAAAGGAACATTTGGGACTCGGCTGACTCTTAAGGGTGCTTTACACACTGCGACATCGCTAACGATATATCGTCGGGATCACATCGCTAGTGACGCACATCCGGCGCAGTTAGCGACATCTCAGCGTGTGACACCAAGGAGCGACGATCAATGAGTGCAAAAACATGAAAAATCGTTGACACGTCGCTCCTTTTCCAAATATCGTTGCTGCTGCAGGTACGATGTTGTTCCTCGTTCCTGCGGCAGCACACATCGCTATGTGTGACACCGCAGGAACGACGAACATCTCCTTACCTGCGTCCACCGGCAATGAGGAAGGAGGTGAGCGGCATCTTCCGGTCGCTCATCTCCGCCCCTCCTCTGCTATTGGACGACTGCTGTGTGACGTCGCTGTGATGCCGCACGAACCGCCCCCTTAGAAAGGAGGCGGATTGCCGGCCAGAGCGACGTCGCAGGGAAGGTAAGTCCGTGTGATGGGTGTTAGCGATGTTGTGTGCCACGGGCAGCGATTTGCTCGTGACGCACAACCGACGGGGGCGGGTATGCTCGCTAGCGATATCGGTACCGATATCGCAGCGTGTAAAGTACCCTTTAGTGGTGTAAGGGTGGACTATCAGTGTGTGTATTTGTTTTCAACATGTAATTCTCACTTTGTCCTAACAGCAGAGGTGGTGCTAGAGAGCAAGAGTATTTCTGTAGACAGTGGAGCAGAAGTCAGCATGCTGGATGCCCAATTTGTAAGGTTTCATGGGCTTACCTGCAGTATCTTAACTAAAGCCATCTACATCTATCCCATCTACTCAGTGCAGTTTGCTAAGGGATGGCTGACACAGATTTTACATAATAATAGACTGAGGGTAGGACCCCTGCATTTTGAAGTAATTTGCTGTTATGTCCTAGAGGGCCTTTCCACTCCTTTTGTACTGGGTCTTCTCTGGTAGGTGAAACATAATCCGGTAGTGGATTGGCAATCCAGGGAGACTGTTGAGTGTGGAAATGATTGTCTTGATAATTGTGTGAACAGCTCTCTCTGTGGTTTCTATGGAGATCTTACCTGCATTTTTGTCTGGGTTTGAGAATGTATATTGGGAGCGGGCTTGTGAGGATTTTCTTCCCCATCGAGTATATGACTGTCCCATTAATCTGCTTCTTGGAGAAAAACTTCCCAAGTCGAGACTGTAAAATCTTTCTGGGCCAGAGAGAAAAGCCATGAAAGATTACATTGCTGAGAGTCTGGAGAAGGGACATATCAGACCCTCCTTTTTGCCCGTGGAGGCAGTTTTCTTCTTTGTTAACAAGAACGATGGGGGTTCTCTGTCTTTGTTTAGATTTTTGGGAAATGAATCAGATTACTTTCAGAGACCCATATCCTCCTCCTCTGATTCTGGATTTATTCAACCAGATAGTTGGAGCTATCTGGTTCTCCAACTTGGATTTAAGGGAGCTTACAATCTGGTTAGACTCAGAGAAGGGGATGAATGGAAATGAGGGAACCTGAGGGAAATGTTGAAAGCCTGATCATGCCATTTGGTCTCACTAATACCCCTGCCGTTTTCCAGCATTTGGTGAGTGATATTTTTCATCGTTTGGTGGGCAGGTTTGTGGTGGTTTATTTGGACAATATTTTGATCTACTCACCCGATATGGAGACGCATCAGGTACATGTTAAACAGATATTACAGATCATAAGTGATAACAAACTTCATGCCAAACTGGAGAAGTGTGTTTTCGCTGTTCAAGAAGTGCCATGTTTAAGGTACCTGTTATCTTTGGGTTTTTAGATGGATCCAGAGGTCCGTGCTGTACTTGACTGGGATCATCCAGAAAACTTGAAAGCATTGCCGCGCTTTCTAAGTTTTACCAATTTTTACCGGAAATATATTCAGAATTATTTGGTAATTGTGACACCTCTCCCTGACGTGAAAAAAAGGGGTCAGATTTATCTAAATGATCATACTCCACCCAGCAGGCTTTTTTCTTTTTAAAGAGATGTTTTTCCAAGGCAACTATACTCAGTCAGTCTGATGTTTCACAGCCATTTATTCTGTAGGTTGATGCATCTGAGGTGGGGGTTGGAGCTGTGTTGTCACAGGGTCTGTTTCCTGGGGTCCATGTGCTTTCTTTTCCAAGAAATTGTCTTCGGTTGATAGAAACTATGATACTGGCAATAGAGAATTCTTGGTGATTAAGTTATCTTTCAAGGAATGGCATCATTGGTTGGAGAGGGCAGTTCATTCCATTAAGGTATCACAGACCATAAGAATCTGTCATATCTCGAGTCTGCCTAATGTCTCAATCCCAGGCAGGCTAGATGGTCTTTCTTTTTTACCATGTTTAATTTTACTATTACTTACTGTCCAAGGATTAAAACATTCAAAACAGATGTATTATCCCAGAGCTTCCCTGGTGGTAGTGATCATGTGAATCCTGTACACATTTTGCAGGGGTGGTCGTCTCGACCTTGTGCCCAGACCTGAATGAGGAGGTGTTGGAGGCTCAGGGGGATGTCCTGGCCTCTTATCCTTCAGGGAGGTTATTCGTGCCACCTAATTTGCTCTGTAAAATAATTGGCGAAAATCACAATAGTGTACTTACGGGTCATCCAGGCAGTAAAGCTTGCATTTTCTTTCTTGTTCTTGTTTTTGGTGACCTAAGTTGCATCAGGATGTAGTTGACTATGTAGTTTTTGGTTGCTTATAGTTTTGAGCTTGTTCCAAGGTAACACATACTTGTCCATGGGATCTCTCCTGCCATTGTTTATCCCTCGTAGACTGTGCATGCATTTATCCATGGATTTCATTACTGACCTACCTTTGTCTTCAGGAAAGACTTTAGTTTTAATAAGTGTGAATAGGTTCACTAAGTTGGTAATTTCATCGTGTTACCTACACTTCCGAATGCAAACACTCTGGCTCAGGTGTTCATTAATGAGATTGTGAAGCTTCATGGGGTTCTGTCCAATGTGGTTTTAGATGAGGGAACCCAGTTTGCTTCTAAATTTTGGAAAGCATTTTGTGCTATACTGGGGGTGCAGTTGACTTTCTCTTCTGGCTTCCATCCTCAGTTGAATGGTCAGACCAAGTGGATAAATTAAAATTTGAAAACTGACCACAGGTGCTTTATCTCCAAGAACCAGGAGGATTGGGCATCTTACTATTGGCTGAATTTGCTTTAAGCAACCATCACCAGGAGTCTACTGGCAAGTCACCATTTGTTAATGCATACGGATTTCATCCACAATTTGGTATCGTTAGTGGTGAAAGGGCTTTGGGAGTTCCTGAGGAGGAATTTTTGCCTCATCACTCTCTTCTCTATGGCAAAGGGTTCAGAGTAATTTGAAGCTAATGGGAGACTGATACAAATATATGCCTGACCAAAAACACTTGTCAGGGCCAAACCTAAGTGTGAATAACTATGTGTGGTTGCCTACCAAGAATATTAAGTTGAAGGTTCCTTCCTGGAAGCTGGGACCTAGGCTTATTGGGCCCAATAAAGTAACCGTCATCATTAACCCAGTAGCATTTCTTCTAGAGTTACCTCCGTCTCTTAGGATCCATAATGTGTTCCACAGTTCAATGCTCAAAAAGTATGTGATACCCTTGGAGGGGTCTCCCTTTCCGCCAGCCCCAATCATGGTTTATGGTATTTTAGAGTTTCAAATGCCTAAGATTGTTGATTCTCGTTTTCTATGTCGTTCCCTTTAATACTTGGTGTACTGGAGGGATTACGGTCCAGAAGAAAGGATGTGGGTTCCAAGATTGGATGTAAATACCACAAGGTTGGTTCGTTCATTTCATGCTTCCCATCTGGATAAACCTGGTCCTTAGTGTCCGGAGGCCGCTCATAGAAGGGGGGTACTGTCACGGGTGTGTCATGCTTGACAGACAGTCCTGTGGTGTCCGGCTATAGAAGGTCGCAGCATTTGGCTGCACAAACTTCTCCCTGACATTCTCTTTTCCTCTGCTTGGGTGTAAACCTTTTCTCTTTAAGACCCTTCAGATATCCTCACCTTTTAGCAGCTAATCATCAGCACTTCCCTTTGTGACCTAAATACTCTAGTTCCCCCGTGGTCTTTGCTGGTGATAGTTGAAAATCTATACAGGCATTGGATGCTAGCAGTTGGCTTTTATCCATTGAAGAAACATTGTTGTTCGTTGCTGTACCTCAGTCTGAATAATCCTGGAGATAAGCTGATCCTATGCTTTTCCCTGTGTGCTCCCTGTGTCTTCTTTAGAGCTTAGTGGGGTTGACTAAGTGCTCATCCCATCCATTGCATACCTAGGACCCAGTTCTAAAGTCAGTCACGGTCTGGTGTCCTGCTCAACTCACAGGTGCAAAACCTATCTAGGATGGTCAGGGGAGACAGGGACCAGTGGAAGGTTTGGTCAGAGGTCACTATCTCCCCCTTCCCTAGACATAGGGCTTCCCTTCCCTGTTACCATACGCATTGTACTTCCCCATACCTAGCTTGACAGTTTGATTCGCCAATAAATAAACTTCTTTATTTGTTTCAATCCCGCTTTCCTATCTGACGATGCTTTGGAGCCATAATCTCAGATGCAGTTCTTTGTGTCCACTCCCCTTCGCTATAAATAGTCACGTGTCTTAACATCTGATGTCAGTTATAGATTCTCATATCGAAGCTGTCCACTTTGGATGGAACCAGTCTCTGGAAGAAGCTGAAGTTTAGGGACAATTGCAGCTGTGACATTGGAGTTCCTTGGAATGTTTTCCTTTTGTGTTATTTCCCCCTGTCTGTCTTCCTACCCTTGTATTGGATTATTATATTGTTGAGACTAGTGCTCTCGTCAGTTTTCTCACTAGCAAGGGTGAGTTCAGATCAAGCAAAGGTCTAGGCAGGTCATCGGCGACAGGGTGAAAGAACCCATATAGAAACATTAGGGAGTGCAGGGAAAAGCCTCCGATGAGTGCACATGGTGACTCCGCTCCCAAGTCCCAAGTGCCAGGTCTCACCGTTGTATCATGTTCCCAATGTAACCTGTTTGTTCCAGCGCTCACAGGGGATTTCTCTATTCTTAGCGGAACCATGATAGTCACTGCATGACATTGTCCCATGAAAAAATATAATAAAATATTAAAAATGTGAGGGGTGTATTCACTTTTGTGATATACTGAATCACAGCAGGATGATGTAGCCTCTGACATCAACATCATCAGATGGAGTTAGTGTTCTGCAGTGTGCACCTCCTCTGCCACCACAACAGTTAATGTTGTGTATAGCAGAATTTCTAATCAATTATACCTATTTCTATTGTACCCCATAGTCCTCTAACTCACAGCACCCTAATGAACAGAATACACCAAAAAACGTTTTTCCAGTTGAGATTTTGGAAAACATGAACAGTCAGTTTTTGTTTTTGGAAAAAAAGGAGACTCTTAAATGTAAAGAGGCAGGCTCCGAGAGTCTGAGATTGTCTCTGTCTCTGGTACAAACATCTGGGGTTTTTTCTTACAGGAATCCTTAGAGAGTAAATCTGGTAGTATTTTTACACCTGCATTTGTGGATTCAGGGTGATCATGATTGTGCTGTAAACTGCGGCTAGCCTTTATCTTCTCTTGGCCTTCCCATTTATGTTTCAGCAATTGAAAACTTTCCTCTTTCACAAAGTCAAATTACTATGAAAGTCGAGAATATATGTATGAAGGTAATTCATACATAGAAGGTAATTCATTCATGGTTTTTCCTTCTCTACCTGCAAAGTTAGTGTTACTCCTGCCATGGTTAATGATGCACAATCATGTAATCAATTGGGAGACTCAAGAGATTAAGTCATTGGGTGACTTGCTTTTCTGGATGTGTGTGGAGAACCTAGGCCTCCATGAGGACTCGCCTTCCAGAAGTCATTTAGGATGTCTGTGATGTTTTTTTCTGAGACTGATTGTGATAATCTTCCCCCACATAGGACATATGATTGTGCTATCGACTTCATACCAAGCGCAAACATGCCTAAAGCTCACAATCCTTACCCTTTGCCTCTTATACATGACCTTTTTAATCTGTCTGGAGGTAAATGGTTTTCCAAACTTGACCTTGAGTGGTGGATGAATTGAAGACTGCCTTCAATACGCCTAAAGGTCATTTTTAAAATTTTGTGATGCCGTTCAGGTTAACCAATGCTCCAGCAGTTTTCCAAAAGTTCATAAATGATATTTTCCCTCCCTGGTGGGATTATATGTGGTAATTTATCTTTATGACATACCGTGTTTTTCCAAAAATAAGACCTCCCCCAAAAATAAGCCCTAGCAGGGATTTTAAGCATTTTCGGAGAAAGGCTTAAATATAAGCCCTCCCCCGAAAATAAGCCCTAGTCCCGAATCAAGAATGAAGTGTCCGTGCAGCTAAAAAAGATACAGATACTGCAGGACACTTCATTATACACAGCGGCACCCGGCAATTACACTCACCCGACACTGAGCGGCAGGACCTGCAGTGATCACACACCCGCACACATCAGCTCACACACACACACACACACACCAGATCTCACACACAAACATTGGATCGCACACACAGTCAGATCGCACACATAATCAGATCGCACACACAAACATCGGCTCACACGCAAACAACAAATCACACACACACAAACATCGGATCGCACACACATCGGATCGCATACACACTCACCTCATCCAGTGACACCGATATCTTCTCGCCGGGAGAATCCTGAGAGGCAGTGCGGTGCAGCGCGACGAACAGGACCTGCGGCCGGACACGTGAATTGCTCTCATTCTCTGCTGCCGTAAGTGCTGGATGTGATGTGATGTGATGTGATGTGTGTGTGTGTCTGCAATCGGCTGTGTTTTTCTGCGATCGGCTGTGTGTGTGTCTGCGTTCGGATGTGTGTATCTGTGATCGGCTATGTGTGTCTGCGTTCGGATGTGTGTATCTGTGATCGGCTGTGTGTGTCTGCGTTCGGATGTGTGTATCTGTGATCGGCTATGTGTGTCTGCGTTCGGATGTGTGTATCTGTGATCGGCTGTGTGTGCCTGTGATCGGATGTGTGTATCTGTGATCGGCTATGTGTGTCTGCGATCGGATGTGTGTATCTGTGATGGCTGTGCGTGCCTGCGATCTGCTGTGTGTATCTGTGATCGGCTATGTGAGTCTGCGATCGGATGTGTGTATCTGTGATGGCTGTGCGTGCCTGCGATCTGCTGTGTGTGATCTGCTGTGTATATCTGCGATCTGCTGTGTGTATCTGCGATCTGCTGTGTGTATCTGTGATCGGCTGTGTGTATCTGTGATTGGCTCTGTGTGCCTGCGATCTGCTGTGTGTGATCTGCTGTGTATATCTGCGATCTGCTGTGTGTGTATCTGTGATCGGCTGTGTGTATCTGTGATCGGCTGTGTGTATCTGTGATCGGCTGTGCGTGCCTGCGATCTGCTGTGTGGGATCTGTTGTGTATATCTGTGATCTGCTGTGTGTCTGTGTGTGATCTGCTGTGTGTGTCTGGGATCTTCTGTGTGTGTCAGCTAGCAGCAGGGTAAGACGGCGTGCAGCACCGACCGGAAATCACAGGAGGACCTGGGAACCACGCAGACGTCCTGGTCTGGTGAGTATGAGTCTCCTGGGAAGTGGGGGGTCTGCTTTTTTTGGGGGGTAAACTTACCCCCAACCGTTTTTCTCCAAGAATAAGACCTCCTCCAGAAATAAGCCCTAGCGCTTTTTTGGGGGGCAAAAAAAATATAAGACAGTGTCTTATTTTTGGAAAAACACGGTATTTATTCACTCACGAACTCCGGAGGAGCATAGTGAGCGTGTCAAAAAGTTCTCCAGGTTGTACATTACAGCCATTTATTTGCAAAATTAAAAATGTCAGTTTAAAGTACAGCAGGTCCAGTTCTTAAGACACTTGGTTTCTGCATCGGGGTTTTGGATGGATCCTGTTAAGGTACAAGCAGTCCTTGATTGGGTTCAACCAAGTAACCTGAAAGTGTTGCAGAGATTTCTTGGCATTTGTCATTTTTATTGGAAGTTCATTAAGAATTTTGTAGTCCTAGCCAAGCCTTTAACTGGCATGACTAAAGGTGGCTTTACACACTGCAACATCGCAAACGACATCGCTGTAACGTCACCGGTTTTGTGACGTAATAGCGACCTCCCCAGCGACATTGCAGTGTGTGAAACACATCAGCGACCTGGCCCCTGCTGTGAAGTTGCTGATCGCTACAAATCGTTCAGGGCCATTCTTTGGTCCTTTGTTTCCCGCTGTGCAGCAAAGTTTTAGTGTGTAAAGGGGACTTAAAACACTGGAAACGAGTGATGTGTCACAATATCTGTCAATCACTATTCTCTGTCAGTCGGTCTCTCCCTCTCGGTCTCTATTCTCTCTCTGTCGGTCCGTCACTATCTCTGTCCCTCTCTCACAGTCTGTCGATCATTTTCCCCTCCTCTCTCATACTCACCGATCCCAGATGCGGCGCTGCACGGCATTCACACTGCTGCGGCGGCTTTTACTATTTTGAAAAAGCCGGCCGCTCATTAAACAATTTCGTATTCCCTACTTTCCCCGCCCACAGGAGCCTATGATTGGTTGCAGTGAGACACGCCCCCACGCTGAGTGACAGGTGTCTCACTGCACCCAATCACAGCAGCCGGTGGGTGTGTCACTATGGAGTATAGAAATAAATAAATAATTAAAAAAACCAGCGTGCGGTCCCCCCCAAATTTAATACCAGCCAGATAAAGCCATACGGCTGAAGGCTGGTATTCTCAGGATGGGGAGCTCCACGTTATGGGGAGCCCCCCAGCCTAACAATATCAGTCAGCAGCCGCCCAGAATTGCCGCATACATTATATGCGACAGTTCTGGGACTGTACCCGGCTCTTCCCGATTTCCCCTGGTGCGTTGGCAAATCGGGGTAATAAGGAGTTATTGGCAGCCCATAGCTGACAATAAATCCTAGATTAATCATGTCAGGCGTCTCCCCGAGACACCTTCCATGATTAATCTGTAAATTACAGTAAATAAACACACACACCCGAAAAAATCATTTATTAGAGATAAAAGACACAAACAAATTCCCTCATCACCAATTTAATCAGCCCCAAAAAGCCCTCCATGTCCGGCGTAATCCACGGACCTCCAGCGTCGCTTCCAGCTCAGCTGCATGCAGGTGACAGGAGCAGCAGAAGACACCGCCGCCGCTCCTGTCACCTCCACGCAGCTAATGAAGACAGCCGCGCGATCGGCTGAGCTGTCACTGAGGTTACCCGCTGTCACTGGATCCAGCGGTGGATGCAGCGGTGGCCGCGGGTAACCTCAGTGACAGCTCAGCTGATCGCGCTACTCACCGCCGCTCCGGTCAGCTCCACGCAGCAACTGAGGTGAGTAGCGCGATCAGCTGAGCTGTCACTGAGGTTACCCACGGCCACCGCTGGATCCAGTGACAGCGGGTAACCTCAGTGACAGCTCAGCCGATCGCGCGGCTCTCTTCATTTGCTGCGTGGAGGTGACAGGAGCGGCGGTGTCTTCTGCTGCTCCTGTCACCTGCATGCAGCTGAGCTGGAAGCGACGCTGGTGGTCCGTGGAGTACGCCGGACATGGAGGGCTTTTTGGGGCTGATTAAATTGGTAATGAGGGAATTTGTTAGTGTTTTTTATTTCTAATAAATGATTTTTTCAGGTGTGTGTGTTTTATTTACTGTAATTTACAGATTAATCATGGAAGGTTTCTCGGTGAGACGCCTGACATGATTAATCTAGGACTTATTGGCAGCTATGGGCTGCCAATAACTCCTTATTACCCCGATTTGCCAACGCACCAGGGCAAATCGGGAAGAGCCGGATACAGTCCCAGAACTGTCGCATATAATGTATGCTGCAATTCTGGGCGGCTGCTGACTGATATTGTTAGGCTGGGGGGCTCCCCATAACGTGGAGCTCCCCATCCTGAGAATACCAGCCTTCAGCCGTATGGCTTTATCTGGCTGGTATTAAATTTGGGGGGGACCGCACGCCGTTTTTTTTAATTATTTATTTATTTATTTCTATACTCCATAGTGACATGCCCACCGGCTGCTGTGATTGGGTGCAGTGAGACACCTGTCACTCAGCGTGGGGGCATGTCTCACTGCAACCAATCATAGGCGCCTGTGGGCGGGGAAAGTAGGGAATACGAAATTGTTTAATGAGCGGCCGGCTTTTTCAAAATAGTAAAAGCCGCCGCAGCAGTGTGAATGCCGTGCAGCGCCGCGCCGGGGATCGGTGAGTATGAGAGAGGAGGGGAAAATGACCGACAGACTGTGAGAGAGGGACAGAGATAGTGACGGACCGACAGAGAGAGAATAGAGACCGAGAGGGAGAGACCGACTGACAGAGAATAGTGATTGACAGATATTGTGACACATCACTCGTTTCCAGTGTTTGACTAGCTAGGTCGTTCTGCAGGTCCGGATCGCTGTTGCGTCGTTGGCCAGGTTTGCCTGTTTGACAGCTCACCAGAGACTCACCAGAGACTTTGTAGCGATCCCGGCCAGGTTGGGATCGCTGGTGGGATCACTGAAAGTCTGTGTGTAAAGGGGCCTTAAGAAGGGAACAGATTTTTCTTCTTGGTCAGCCATGGCGCTAAAGGCTTTTTCTGCACTCAAGATAGTGTTCTCCAAGGCTCCTGTTCTGCCAACCTGAGGTCAATTTGCCTTTATTGGTTGAGGTAGACACTTCCTCTATTGAGATGGGTGCTGGGTTTTTTTTTTGCAAAAAAAAGATAGGAATCTACATCCTTGTGCTTTTTACTCCCAGAAGTTTTGAGGTGGATTTAGAAGGGGATCAAGAGTATGAGGTAGAGCGAGTTCTTGGATCCAGTTGGGTCAAGCGCCATCTGCAGTACTTCATTGAATGGATTACGGTTGATTAGGGGGATCGCCATGCAAATCCCTTTGTAAGCGCTATCAGCAAAAGGGGCTTATGAGGGTCCCGTGACTCCTTGTAGAAGGAGGAGGAGGTACTGTCATGGCTTGGTTTGAGGATTTAACCCGTTTTGTCATCAGTCCCCTGTTCGATTGGGCTAATTCCTTTTCTTCCCTCTCCAAATGCTGATGGATTCTATTATCTTTGTTCTCCCTTCTTGATTGCTGTTCAGAGTGTCCCTCATTTACTTGTTGTGGGTTGCCCTATCACATTCTGGATTGGATTATATATATTCACCTACCACCTAATTTCTCTCCTAGCTATATCACTATGTGGATTAATCTCTGAGATCTCCAGGCCTTCGGCTTAAAAGTTTTATTTTTGATTAAACACTAGCTGAGTGCCTGCTTTGTGTTAGTGTTGTTTTCCTTTCCAGCTTCTCCACCTTGTATCTTATTTTAGTTTACCTCACTCTCGGTCTGTGTTTGTTCCTGCACACCTCTTGTCCCCTTGTTGGCAGTGTGTGGCAGCTTCCTTCCAGGTCCCTCAGGAGGTATGGGAAACACTTTGATGGCCCATCAGGGAGCCAGTCCAAAGTAGTTTTTTACTTGTGCAGTTAGGGTCTTTTAGTCTGTACAGGGACCTATGGAGTGCAGTCGTTCCTTCCCCCTTTTCAGCTACCCACGTGTGTGAGTGTGTTAGGTGCCTAACAGATGCACAATATCAACCTTATACTTCAACCGCAGACTCTATTGCTAGTAAGCAAAACTAAGGATCATTTTCAAAATATAACATGGGTTTTACCAGATACCAGTAAAACCCCCAGCAGGTGTCACAACACATTGTATAGTTGCCCCTGTGTACTATGGGGGGCATTGGCGCAAGGGAGAGGGGAGCTGGGTCACGACCTGCACTTAACTGCAGCTGTAACCGGCACTCCCTGACATCACTATACGGGTTGTTTCACCCCTTTGCCGACCACGTTCCTAAGCACTCGCTTGCCTTAAACTCACCCTGACTAGTGAGCAGGCCAACGAAAGCACTAGTCTCGCCTCTACACTACAGAAACAAAAGGGTATGAAAACAGATAGGGGAAATAGACATGAAAAGGAAAAACACTCTAAGCAGCTTCAATGCAGCTAAGACCACAGTGGCACACCACACAAAAAAAACATCTTCCCGAGCAGGCTCGTTCTAAAGTGCACCAAATAGAAATGAGGATTCAGTTTCTATAACCAGCATCAGCTGATCAGCCACATGAATTTAAATAGTGAAGGGGAGTGATCACAAAGAGCTGAACGTAGGATTAAAAGCTACAGCCACCAGCCAGGCAGGAAAGGATGCTTAACCCTTACAGCATTACTAGCAAGAAGATATCATTCAAGTATTAGCAGTGGGTCTGCAAGCAACAAGGTGCTGTGACCTTCTGATTCCTGACTCGCTCGACGTCTCCCCCGGGTGGGACTCACTCAAGACACCAGCTCTCTCAGATCAGGTTGTAAAAAAATATTGTCCCATTAACAGGACAACACAAAAAGTTTTAGTACAAAGTTATACATTAATGTATAACTTTCTGTACACATAGTAGATATGTAGATATTTTATCTGGAGTATATTTGCAGTTTGGAAGACAAACATTTATTGACAAATAGATACATTGCTTTGTTTAAATCACTTTTCACAGAGTACATGAAAATGGCTTCTCTCCTGTATGAATACTCAGATGTCTAACGAAAGCAGATTTGTGAGCAAAACATTTTCCACATTCTGAACATGTATATGGCTTCTCCCCCGTGTGAGTTTTCTGATGCTCAACAAGCTGTGCTTTTAGATTAAAACACTTTGCACATTCTGAACATGAAAACGGCTTCTCCCCTGTGTGAATTTTTATATGTACATCAAGCTGTGATTCCGAATTAAAACATTTTCCACATTCTGGACATGGAAACGGTTTTCCTGTGTGAGATATTTGATGTGAAATTAGAGATGACTTTTGAATAAAGCATTTTCCACATAAAGTACATGCAAATGGCTTCTCTCCTGTGTGAATTCTTTGATGTCTAACAAGAGTTGATTTATGGGTAAAACATTTCTCACATTCTGAACATGAAAATGGCTTCTCCCCTGTGTGAATTTTTATATGTGCAGTAAGCAGTGATTTTCGCGAAAAATATTTTCCACATTCTGGACATGAATACGGCTTCTCCCCTTTGTGATGACTTCTTATATGTACATCAAGACTTGATTTACTGCTATAACATTTCCCACATTCTGAACATAAAATAGCCTTCACCCCTGTGTGAGTTTTCTGATGATCAACTAAATATGAATTCTGAGTAAAACATTTCCCACATAGATTACATGAAAATGGCTTCTCCTCTGTGTGAATTCTTAGATGTCTAATAAAATTGTATTTGTGATCAAAAGTTTTTCCACAGTCTGAACAAGTAAATGGCTTCTTCCCCGTGTGAGTTTTTAAATGTAACATGAGCTCTGATTTTCGACTATAACATTTTTCACATTCTGAACAAGAAAATGGCTTCTCCCCCGAGTGCGTATTTTGATGTTGAAGAAGATATGATTTGTGTATAAAACATTTTCCACATACTTGACATGAAAATGGTTTCTCTTTGTGAATTATCCCATGTACAATTAGTGTTGACTTTTGTCTAAAGCACTTTCCACATACGTTACAAAAAAATGGTTTCTCCCCTGTGTGAATTCGTTTATGGTTAACAAGATCTGATTTCCAAGTAAAACATTTTCCACATTCTGAACATAAAAATGGCCTCTCTCCTGTGTGAGTTCTTTCATGGTTGACAAGTTCTGCTTTATGGGCAAAACATTTTCCACATTCTGAACATGGAAATGGCTTCTCCCCTGTGTGAGTTCTGTCATGTTTAACAAGTTCTGATTTATTGGCAAAACATTTTCCACATTCTGCACATGAATATGGCTTCTCCCCTGTGTGAGTTCTTTGATGTATAATTAAAGTTGTCTTTTGTCTAAAACACTTTCCACATTGGGAACAAGAAAATGGTTTCTCCCCCGTGTGAATTTTTCGATGTCTTACAAGATCTGATTTATGGGCAAAACATTTTTCACATTCTGAACATGAAAATGGCTTCTCCCCTGTGTGAATTATTTGATGTCTAACAAGATCTGATTTTTGGGTAAAACATTTCTCACATTTTGAACATGAAAATGGCTTCTCCCCTGTGTGAATTACTTGATGTCTAACAAGATCTGATTTTTGGGTAAAACATTTCTCACATTCTGAACATGAATATGGCTTCTCCCCTGGGTGAGCTCTAAGATGTGTAGCAAAGGTTGATTTACTGCTATATTTCCCACCTTCTAAACATAACTGAGGCTTCAACTCTATGTGTGTTTTCTGATGGTCGACCAAAGAAGAATTCTGAGTAAAAAATTTCCCACATTCTGGACATGAATATGGCTTCTCCCCTGTGTAAGTGATTTGATGTTGAATGTCCCTTATTTGACTTTCCTTCTCCTCAATAGTTTGCAGTGAATCCGGAAATAGGACCTGTATAAATGCATCAGATGACAGACCATGCATGTGATAGGCTTGCTCTTCATATGTATGCTGCATAATACCAAAATCTGTCAAAAAAATAAAACAAATTTGGTAAATTTTAAGCAATATGAACTCTTACCCCTGACTGCAGTATTGTTGTAGTGCCAAAGTACACATGGTCTTATTACCAAGACGACTCTTCTAAAATCCCAAAGTGAAATCACATAGAAAATTAATTAACCATAATATAGATTAGTATCTCATAGTCGGTACCACAAGAACAGTATCCATACATTTTCTGTACAAAAATAAAGGCAGAATGCTGGAAAAACTTTATATTTTCTATTTTAAAAGATTATATCCTGTGTGTTCCCTCGATGAAGTGACTTTAGCAAAACAATAATTTTAAAATCATATCAGCCCCAATTTTATCACATTTTTGGGCCCAAATATTCTGTCAGTGGAAAATAGGAAACATAATTTGGCCTCACAGAATTAATCTCCAGCTGTATTTTAAATCTAGAACCAAACTGCACATCCCATGTTATAACCTGCACTGGAATCACAGATTCATTGAGCTTTACTTTCTAATATTGATTAAAAAAAATTAATATACCACTGAAACAAACAGAGAGCAAAGAGAGTAAAAATAGCTTAATTTGGTGAGAGGAAAGTGTGACTTGTGTGCGTGGTCTGCACTCACCGGAGCGGTGATCTGTAGGAATCTCCTCTTTACTCCGCTGATCGACCCTCACATTTCTCTCTGGAGAATTAATATTGTTCAGATCTTTATCCAGATTCAAAAGCTGCAAAACAAAATATTGTAAAAGTCCCCGGGAATAATGGAGATAAGATCCGGACATGTGAGGTCTGTGGTCAGCTGTGATCCTGCCGTCTCCACCGCTCTCATTACACAAGTATAAAACATTTAATACTGGAGGAGAAAACAAGACTGAACACAAGGAGGTCATGTGCCACCCCTGCAGCGGTCGAACCGATCGGATCCGGGGTCTGCTGTGGCTCGAGGGTCTCCGGACCCGGGGGCTCGCGGCCACTTCAAATGGAAAAGGGGGTATGTACAGGGATTAAGAATTCATGACGCCACCCGTGGTTCGCGGTAAGGGGAGTACTGCCGCTGCCGATGGGAGTACCCGGGGAGATGGAGCGGGACAGCCAGATGACATTCCCTCCATGGGTAGGGGAGGCCCCGTGACACTGGATGGAGATGGTGTAGGGGAGTGGAGAGCTGATTGGAAGCAGGGGAAGGACCACGTACTCACTCAGGCAGGGCTAGTGGTGATGCAACAGACTCTGACACAAAGGGTAAACCAAGTCTCTGGGTGCAGCTGCCCTCTTGGGGGAGCTCGTCCGGGTGTCCGTCTCCTCTGGTACTGCCGGATGGTCTGGAGCCTGCCTCTGTGCACAATTTAGGAATGTTCTGGTGGCCTGTTGGCTTAAAGCTGTCCGGGACCTGCTCCCTACTTGCTGGTAGTGGAGCTGCGCTCTCAAGGGCTCACGCTTGGGATTTCAGTGGGCTGCGTGGGATGGAAAGCCCTATCCCCCTCGTTGCGCTAGTGCCCTCGATCTCTGAGCTTCTTGGGGACTGTCCATAGAGATATTATCCTGCACAGGTTAATTGCTGGGTTGCCTGAAGCTACTCCCCGACCTAGGGTCCTGTACCCCGCCGTGCTTTCGGTCTCGGATCGGTTATTAGGCTTGAGATCCTGACCGTCCTCCAAGATCAGGTCTAGGCACCCAGCCTTAATACCCTGCTACCGGGTCTCCGACTCCTCCGGGTCCAGACCACCATCTGCGACCCAACCAACAACATACAGGGAGCCACCACTCCCTCAGCTCCCCACTTCTTGAGGGCTAACACTCTCTCTACCTCCCTCCCACCAGTCTACCTGACCCTTAGGTGGGCGGCCCTATTCCAGCTACGCAGCCAACTGGTGTGGTGTGAAGTGTGGTTGGGATTTGGACGCTGATGGAGGCAGTACCATAGGTTGGGAACCCAGAACCATGAGGGGTTGAGTCCTGCACCAAAGGGTAGAGAGTGCAGTACCCTGTGATGCCCTGACTAGTCCAGGGGCGTCACAGCTGTCTACACCTCATAGGGGAGATCTCCATCTACCTGAGGATCCTGTGCAGGAGGAGGAGGAGCGGGAAATCTCTCTGGGGTCGTCCTCGTACTGGAGACACCTGCAGGAGACACAAACAGGACCGACATCATTATTACATACACATAATTATAGGCCGGGAGTATTCAGTCCTATTACCTGGTGATGTGCGGGGCTGGTGCTCCTCCATCATCACTTCCTTGTACTGCTCCTTGTGTCTTTCTAGATACTCCCACTCATCCATGGAGAAATAGACGGTGACGTCCTGACACCTTATAGGAACCTGACAACACAATGATACCGTCATCACCCAGAATCCTCCACTGCCGTCCATTATAATATCCCAGCATTCCCAGCAGTGTCACCTCTCCAGTCAGCAGCTCCAGCATCTTGTTGATGAGTTCTAGGATCTTCTGTTCATTGATGTCCTCAGGTATCCGGGGGTCAGGTGGAGGCCCCGGAATTGGGCTCAGGGTTCCTCCCCATCCTTCAGACATAGGGGCCTGACAGCGATCACTAGAGGTCTTCACTACTGTGTAATCCTGAGCGTGGAGACATGAATAATATTACTACAGACATTTCCGGAGCCTCTCACCTCCCCGGTCATATCCTCGGTTATTCCCATAGATAATGATGTAATGTGATGACATCAGAGCCTCTCACCTCCCCGGTGATATCCTCGGTTATTCCCATAGATAATGATGTAATGTGATGACATCAGAACCTCTCACCTCCCCGGTCATATCCTCGGTTATTCCCATAGATAATGATGTAATGTGATGACGTCAGAGCCTCTCACCTCCCCGGTCATATCCTCTGTTATTCCCATAGATAATGATGTAATGTGATGACATCAGAACCTCTCACCTCCCCGGTCATATCTTCTGTTATTCCCATAGATAATGATGTAATGTGATGACATCAGAGCCTCTCACCTCCCCGGTCATATCCTCTGTTATTCCCATAGATAATGATGTGATGTGATGACATCAGAGCCTCTCACCTCCCCGGTCATATCCTCGGTTATTCCCATAGATAATGATGTAATGTGATGACGTCAGAACCTCTCACCTCCCCGGTCATATCCTCTGTTATTCCCATAGATAATGATGTAATGTGATGACATCAGAACCTCTCACCTCCCCGGTCATATCCTCTGTTATTCCCATAGATAATGCTGTAATGTGATGACATCAGAGCCTCTCACCTCCCCGGTCATATCCTCGGTTATTCCCATAGATAATGGTGTAATGTGATGACGTCAGAACCTCTCACCTCTCCAGTAAGATGAAAAATTATCTCCAGGGTGAGGTGTAATATCCTCTCTGACATGTCTTCCCTTCTCTTATCCATCCTTCATGAGTGAAAGTGGAAAAATCTCCTATTAAGAAAAAAAAATTAAGCAAAAAGCTATTGTTGTAAAGAAGATCAGCAGATGTTAAAAAAAAAAAATCTATCAACAAGTGAAAAATTCAAATAGAGATAATAAATGGAAACATTTGAGGGGAAATATTGGAACATTAAAGATTTTAAGTGGGCGGACATGTTTAATTTAGGAAATAATGCAAAATGGAAAAAAATGTATTTTTTTCCTCTAAAATATTGCTTTAGCCCCAATTTTTTAACTTTTACAGGGGATAGAGAGAAAAAGTGGATCTTACAATTTGTTCCCCAGTTTCTCCTGAGCGCGCTGATCCTCCACATGTGGTGAGTACCGTATATGCCGGCGTATAAGACGACTGGGCGTATAAGACGACCCCCAACTTCTGCCCTAAAAATATAGAATTTGGGATATACTCACTGTATAAGACTACCCCGCTCCCAAATGAAAAAAAGTCTGCTTTGATTGCAACATGTTAATTTTAATTCCGCGAGAGCCGTACAATATGTTTTTAAAGGGCCATTGACAGATCAATCGCTCCAATGTTCACTTAGTACAGCAAGGAATGCTCCTCCCTGCTGTATAAAGCCACAACTGGACTGAAACAATGGTACTACACTCTGCTACAAACAGACACACACAACTCTGCTACAAACAGACAAACACACACAACTCTGCTACAAACAGACAAACATACACAACTCTGCTACAAACAGACAAACACACACAACTCTGCTACAAACAGACAAACACACACAACTCTGCTACAAACAGACAAACACACACAACTCTGCTACAAACAGACAAACACATACAACTCTGCTACATACAGACAAACACATACAACTCTGCTACATACAGACAAACACACACAACTCTGCTACAAACAGACAAACATACACAACTCTGCTACAAACAGACAAACACACACAACTCTGCTACAAACAGACAAACACACACAACTCTGCTACAAACAGACAAACACACACAACTCTGCTACAAACAGACAAACACATACAACTCTGCTACATACAGACAAACACATACAACTCTGCTACATGCAGACAAACACACACAACTCTGCTACATACAGACAAACACACACAACTCTGCTACAAACAAACACACACAACTCTGCTACAAACAGACAAACACACACAACTCTGCTACAAACAAACACACACAACTCTGCTACAAACAGACAAACACACACAACTCTGCTACAAACAGACAAACACACACAACTCTGCTACATACAGACAAAAACACACAACTCTGCTACATACAGACAAACACACACAACTCTGCTACATACAGACAAACACACACAACTCTGCTACATACAGACAAACACACACAACTCTGCTACCGTGAGTTACAAGGATGGTATACCATACTTAAGTACTGTGAAGCCGAAGAGAGGCTTGTGTGATGTTACCAAGAGTGCGGTTTACGTGAGGCTGAATAAACCAACTGGGCTTTTAAATGGAAAGTGTTCCTGTCAATACCTCATGAAGCAAACAGAGAGAGTAACCCTATCACATTGGGTAAAACTAGCAAAGGATAAAAAAAATTATATAAATCCGGTATCGCTGTAATCGTACTGACATGAAGAAAAAATCAATAGTATCACTTTTCCCACAGATTTTTGGCTATAGGAGGAGGGAGTAGAGTTGTGATTACAATTCACCCTATTCCCAATCACCATTTTAAAACTATGGTGAAGGAATAAGGCCTCTTACAAGCGACACTTTAATGCATATTGGTGATTGATAAGGGGTTAATAATGTAACATCCCTGAGCAAGTGATAAGAGAAAGAAACGTGTAGTGCGAGTTCTGTGGTTCTCTCCCACGTGTAGTGTGGGGTCTGTCGCTCTCTCTCCCTCATGTGTAGTGTGGGGTCTGTCGCTCTCTCTCCCTCATGTGTAGTGCGGGGTCTGTCGCTCTCTCCCTCATGTGTAGTGCGGGGTCTGTCGCTCTCTCTCCCTCATGTGTAGTGTGGGGTCTGTCGCTCTCTCTCCCTCATGTGTAGTGCGGGGTCTGTCGCTCTCTCCCTCATGTGTAGTGCAGGGTCTGTCGCTCTCTCTCCCTCATGTGTAGTGCGGGGTCTGTCGCTCTCTCTCCCTCATGTGTAGTGCGGGGTCTGTCGCTCTCTCTCCCTCATGTGTAGTGCGGGGTCTGTCGCTCTCTCCCTCATGTGTAGTGCGGGGTCTGTCGCTCTCTCCCTCATGTGTAGTGCGGGGTCTGTCGCTCTCTCTCCCTCATGTGTACTGCGGGGTCTGTTGCTCTCTCTCCCCCATGTGTAGTGCGGGGTCTGTCGCTCTCTCCCTCATGTGTAGTGCGGGGTCTGTCGCTCTCTCCCTCATGTGTAGTGCGGGGTCTGTCGCTCTCTCTCCTTCATGTGTAGTGCGGGGTCTGTCGCTCTCTCTCCCTCATGTGTAGTGCGGGGTCTGTCGCTCTCTCTCCCTCATGTGTAGTGCGGGGTCTGTCGCTCTCTCTCCCTCATGTGTAGTGCGGGGTCTGTCGCTCTCTCACCCCCATGTGTAGTGCGGGGTCTGTCGCTCTCTCACCCAAATGTGTAGTGCGGGGTCTGTCGCTCTCTCTCCCCCATGTGTAGTGCGGGGTCTGTCGCTCTCTCTCCCTCATGTGTAGTGCGGGGTCTGTCGCTCTCTCTCCCTCATGTGTAGTGCGGGGTCTGTTGCTCTCTCTCCCCCATGTGTAGTGCGGGGTCTGTTGCTCTCTCTCCCCCATGTGTAGTGCGGGGTCTGTTGCTCTCTCCCTCATGTGAGGTGCGGGGTCTGTCGCTCTCTCTCCCTCATGTGTAGTGCGGGGTCTGTTGCTCTCTCTCCCCCATGTGTAGTGCGGGGTCTGTCGCTCTCTCCCTCATGTGTAGTGCGGGGTCTGTCGCTCTCTCCCTCATGTGTAGTGCGGGGTCTGTCGCTCTCTCTCCCTCATGTGTAATGCGGGGTCTGTCGCTCTCTCACCCCCATGTGTAGTGCGGGGTCTGTTGCTCTCTCTCCCCCATGTGTAGTGCGGGGTCTGTCGCTCTCTCCCTCATGTGTAGTGCGGGGTCTGTCGCTCTCTCCCTCATGTGTAGTGCGGGGTCTGTCGCTCTCTCTCCTTCATGTGTAGTGCGGGGTCTGTCGCTCTCTCTCCCTCATGTGTAGTGCGGGGTCTGTCGCTCTCTCTCCCTCATGTGTAGTGCGGGGTCTGTCGCTCTCTCTCCCTCATGTGTAGTGCGGGGTCTGTCGCTCTCTCTCCCCCATGTGTAGTGCGGGGTCTGTCGCTCTCTCTCCCCCATGTGTAGTGCGGGGTCTGTCGCTCTCTCTCCCTCATGTGTAGTGCGGGGTCTGTTGCTCTCTCTCCCCCATGTGTAGTGCGGGGTCTGTCGCTCTCTCACCCAAATGTGTAGTGCGGGGTCTGTCGCTCTCTCCCTCATGTGTAGTGCGGGGTCTGTCGCTTTCTCTCCCTCATGTGTAGTGCGGGGTCTGTTGCTCTCTCTCCCCCATGTGTAGTGCGGGGTCTGTTGCTCTCTCTCCCCCATGTGTAGTGCGGGGTCTGTTGCTCTCTCCCTCATGTGAGGTACGGGGTCTGTCGCTCTCTCTCCCTCATGTGTAGTGCGGGGTCTGTTGCTCTCTCTCCCCCATGTGTAGTGCGGGGTCTGTCGCTCTCTCCCTCATGTGTAGTGCGGGGTCTGTCGCTCTCTCCCTCATGTGTAGTGCGGGGTCTGTCGCTCTCTCTCCCTCATGTGTAATGCGGGGTCTGTCGCTCTCTCACCCCCATGTGTAGTGCGGGGTCTGTCGCTCTCTCTCCCCCATGTGTAGTGCGGGGTCTGTCGCTCTCTCTCCCTCATGTGTAGTGCGGGGTCTGTTGCTCTCTCTCCCCCATGTGTAGTGCGGGGTCTGTCACTCTCTCACCCAAATGTGTAGTGCGGGGTCTGTCGCTCTCTCTCCCCCATGTGTAGTGCGGGGTCTGTCGCTCTCTCTCCCTCATGTGAAGTGCGGGGTCTGTTGCTCTCTCTCCCCCATGTGTAGTGCGGTGTCTGTTGCTCTCTCTCCCCCATGTGTAGTGTGGGGTCTGTCGCTCTCTCCCTCATGTGTAGTGCGGGGTCTGTCGCTCTCTCTCCCTCATGTGTAGTGCAAGGTCTGTCGCTCTCTCTCCCCCATGTGTAGTGCGGGGTCTGTCGCTCTCTCTCCCCCATGTGTAGTGCGGGGTCTGTCGCTCTCTCCCTCATGTGTAGTGCGGGGTCTGTCGCTCTCTCTCCCCCATGTGTAGTGCGGGGTCTGTCGCTCTCTCCCTCATGTGTAGTGCGGGGTCTGTTGCTCTCTCTCCCCCATGTGTAGTGCGGGGTCTGTTGCTCTCTCTCCCCCATGTGTAGTGCGGGGTCTGTCGCTCTCTCCCTCATGTGTAGTGCGGGGTCTGTCGCTCTCTCCCTCATGTGTAGTGCGGGGTCTGTCGCTCTCTCTCCCTCATGTGTAATGCGGGGTCTGTTGCTCTCTCTCCCCCATGTGTAGTGCGGGGTCTGTCGCTCTCTCCCCCTCATGTGTAGTGCGGGGTCTGTCGCTCTCTCACCCTCATGTGTAGTGCGGGGTCTGTCGCTCTCTCTCCCTCATGTGTAGTGCGGGGTCTGTCGCTCTCTCACCACCATGTGTAGTGCGGGGTCTGTCGCTCTCTCACCCAAATGTGTAGTGCGGGGTCTGTCGCTCTCTCTCCCCCATGTGTAGTGCGGGGTCTGTCGCTCTCTCTCTCCTCCGTGTGTAGTGCGGGGTCTGTCGCTCTCTCCCCCCCCCATATGTAGTGCGGGGTCTGTCGCTCTCTCTCTCCCCCATGTGTAGTGCGGGGTCTGTCGCTCTCTCACCCAAATGTGTAGTGCGGGGTCTGTCGCTCTCTCCCCCATGTGTAGTGCGGGGTCTGTCGCTCTCTCTCCCTCATGTGTAGTGCGGGGTCTGTTGCTCTCTCTCCCCCATGTGTAGTGCGGGGTCTGTTGCTCTCTCTCCCCCATGTGTAGTGCGGGGTCTGTTGCTCTCTCCCTCATGTGAGGTACGGGGTCTGTCGCTCTCTCTCCCTCATGTGTAGTGCGGGGTCTGTTGCTCTCTCTCCCCCATGTGTAGTGCGGGGTCTGTCGCTCTCTCCCTCATGTGTAGTGCGGGG
Organism: Anomaloglossus baeobatrachus; assembly: GCF_048569485.1. Classification (NCBI taxonomy): domain Eukaryota; kingdom Metazoa; phylum Chordata; class Amphibia; order Anura; family Aromobatidae; genus Anomaloglossus; species Anomaloglossus baeobatrachus. The sequence continues at coordinate 948,915,464 of NC_134353.1, read as the reverse complement.
TCTGTCGCTCTCTCCCTCATGTGTAGTGCGGGGTCTGTCGCTCTCTCACCACCATGTGTAGTGCGGGGTCTGTCGCTCTCTCACCCAAATGTGTAGTGCGGGGTCTGTCGCTCTCTCTCCCCCATGTGTAGTGCGGGGTCTGTCGCTCTCTCTCTCCTCCGTGTGTAGTGCGGGGTCTGTCGCTCTCTCCCCCCCCCATATGTAGTGCGGGGTCTGTCGCTCTCTCTCTCCCCCATGTGTAGTGCGGGGTCTGTCGCTCTCTCACCCAAATGTGTAGTGCGGGGTCTGTCGCTCTCTCCCCCATGTGTAGTGCGGGGTCTGTCGCTCTCTCTCCCTCATGTGTAGTGCGGGGTCTGTTGCTCTCTCTCCCCCATGTGTAGTGCGGGGTCTGTTGCTCTCTCTCCCCCATGTGTAGTGCGGGGTCTGTTGCTCTCTCCCTCATGTGAGGTACGGGGTCTGTCGCTCTCTCTCCCTCATGTGTAGTGCGGGGTCTGTTGCTCTCTCTCCCCCATGTGTAGTGCGGGGTCTGTCGCTCTCTCCCTCATGTGTAGTGCGGGGTCTGTCGCTCTCTCCCTCATGTGTAGTGCGGGGTCTGTCGCTCTCTCTCCCTCATGTGTAATGCGGGGTCTGTCGCTCTCTCACCCCCATGTGTAGTGCGGGGTCTGTCGCTCTCTCTCCCCCATGTGTAGTGCGGGGTCTGTCGCTCTCTCTCCCTCATGTGTAGTGCGGGGTCTGTTGCTCTCTCTCCCCCATGTGTAGTGCGGGGTCTGTCACTCTCTCACCCAAATGTGTAGTGCGGGGTCTGTCGCTCTCTCTCCCCCATGTGTAGTGCGGGGTCTGTCGCTCTCTCTCCCTCATGTGTAGTGCGGGGTCTGTTGCTCTCTCTCCCCCATGTGTAGTGCGGTGTCTGTTGCTCTCTCTCCCCCATGTGTAGTGTGGGGTCTGTCGCTCTCTCCCTCATGTGTAGTGCGGGGTCTGTCGCTCTCTCTCCCTCATGTGTAGTGCAAGGTCTGTCGCTCTCTCTCCCTCATGTGTAGTGCGGGGTCTGTTGCTCTCTCTCCCCCATGTGTAGTGCGGGGTCTGTCGCTCTCTCCCTCATGTGTAGTGCGGGGTCTGTCGCTCTCTCCCTCATGTGTAGTGCGGGGTCTGTCGCTCTCTCTCCCTCATGTGTAATGCGGGGTCTGTTGCTCTCTCTCCCCCATGTGTAGTGCGGGGTCTGTCGCTCTCTCCCCCTCATGTGTAGTGCGGGGTCTGTCGCTCTCTCACCCTCATGTGTAGTGCGGGGTCTGTCGCTCTCTCTCCCTCATGTGTAGTGCGGGGTCTGTCGCTCTCTCACCACCATGTGTAGTGCGGGGTCTGTCGCTCTCTCACCCAAATGTGTAGTGCGGGGTCTGTCGCTCTCTCTCCCCCATGTGTAGTGCGGGGTCTGTCGCTCTCTCTCTCCTCCGTGTGTAGTGCGGGGTCTGTCGCTCTCTCCCCCCCCCATATGTAGTGCGGGGTCTGTCGCTCTCTCTCTCCCCCATGTGTAGTGCGGGGTCTGTCGCTATCTCTCCTCCATGTGTAGTGCGGGGTCTGTCGCTCTCTCTCCCTCATGTGTAGTGCGGGGTCTGTCGCTCTCTCTCCCTCATGTGTAGTGCGGGGTCTGTCGCTCTCTCTCCCTCATGTGTAGTGCGGGGTCTGTCGCTCTCTCTCCCCCATGTGTAGTGCGGGGTCTTTCGCTCTCTCTCCCTCATGTGTAGTACGGGGTCTGTCGCTCTCTCTCCCTCATGTGTAGTGCGGGGTCTGTCGCTCTCTCACCCCCATGTGTAGTGCGGGGTCTGCCGCTCTCTCACCCCCATGTGTAGTGTGGGGTCTGTCGCTCTCTCACCCCCATGTGTAGTGCGGGGTCTGTCGCTCTCTCTCCTCCGTGTGTAGTGCGGGGTCTGTCGCTATCTCCCCCCCCCATATGTAGTGCGGGGTCTGTCGCTCTCTCTCCCTCATGAGTAGTGCGGGGTCTGTCGCTCTCTCTCCCCCATGTGTAGTGCAGGGTCTGTCGCTCTCTCTCCCCCATGTGTAGTGCTGGCTCTGTCGCTCTTTCTCTCCCCGATGTGTAGTGCGGTGTCTGTCGCTCTCTCTCCTCCATGTGTAGTGCGGGGTCTGCGGCTCTCTCCCACATGTGTAGTGCGGGGTCTGCGGCTCTCTCCCACATGTGTAGTGCGGGGTCTGTCGCTCTCTCTCTCCTCTGTGTGTAGTGCGGGGTCTGTCGCTCTCTCCCCCCCCATATGTAGTGCGGGGTCTGTCGCTCTCTCTCTCCCCCATGTGTAGTGCGGGGTCTGACGCTATCTCTCCTCCATGTGTAGTGCGGGGTCTGTCGCTCTCTCTCCCTCATGTGTAGTGCGGGGTCTGTCGCTCTCTCTCCCTCATGTGTAGTGCGGGGTCTGTCGCTCTCTCTCCCTCATGTGTAGTGCGGGGTCTGTCGCTCTCTCTCCCCCATGTGTAGTGCGGGGTCTTTCGCTCTCTCTCCCTCATGTGTAGTACGGGGTCTGTCGCTCTCTCTCCCTCATGTGTAGTGCGGGGTCTGTCGCTCTCTCACCCCCATGTGTAGTGCGGGGTCTGCCGCTCTCTCACCCCCATGTGTAGTGTGGGGTCTGTCGCTCTCTCACCCCCATGTGTAGTGCGGGGTCTGTCGCTCTCTCTCCTCCGTGTGTAGTGCGGGGTCTGTCGCTATCTCCCCCCCCCCCATATGTAGTGCGGGGTCTGTCGCTCTCTCTCCCTCATGAGTAGTGCGGGGTCTGTCGCTCTCTCTCCCCCATGTGTAGTGCAGGGTCTGTCGCTCTCTCTCCCCCATGTGTAGTGCTGGCTCTGTCGCTCTTTCTCTCCCCGATGTGTAGTGCGGTGTCTGTCGCTCTCTCTCCTCCATGTGTAGTGCGGGGTCTGCGGCTCTCTCCCACATGTGTAGTGCGGGGTCTGCGGCTCTCTCCCACATGTGTAGTGCGGGGTCTGTCGCTCTCTCTCCTCCATGTGTAGTGCGGGGTCTGACGCTCTCTCTCCTCCATGTGTAGTGCGGGGTCTGTCACTCTCTCTCCCCCATGTGTAGTGCGGGGTCTGTCGCTCTCTCCATGTGTAGTGCGGGGTCTGTTGCTCTCTCTCCCCCATGCGTAGTGCGGGGTCTGTCGCTCTCTCTCCCTCATGTGTAGTGCGGGGTCTGTCGCTCTCTCTCCCTCATGTGTAGTGCAGGGTCTGTCGCTCTCTCTCCATCATGTGTAGTGCGGGGTCTGTCGCTCTCTCTCTCCCTCATGTGTAGTGCGGGGTCTGTCGCTCTCTCTCCCTCATGTGTAGTGCGGGGTCTGTCGCTCTCTCTCCCTCATGTGTAGTGCGGGGTCTGTCGCTCTCTCTCCCTCATGTGTAGTGCGGGGTCTGTCGCTCTCTCACCCCCATGTGTAGTGCGGGGTCTGTCGCTCTCTCTCCCCCATGTGTAGTGCGGGGTCTGTCGCTCTCTCTCTCCTCCGTGTGTAGTGCGGGGTCTGTCGCTCTCTCCCCCCCCCATATGTAGTGCGGGGTCTATCGCTCTCTCTCCCTCATGTGTAGTGCGGGGTCTGTCGCTCTCTCTCCTCCATGTGTAGTGCGGGGTCTGTCGCTCTCTCTCCCCCATGTGTAGTGCGGGGTCTGTCGCTCTTTCTCTCCCTGATGTGTAGTGCGGTGTCTGTCGCTCTCTCCTCCATGTGTAGTGCGGGGTCTGCGGCTCTCTCCCACATGTGTAGTGCGGGGTCTGTTGCTCTCTCTCCCCCATGTGTAGCGCGGGGTCTGTCGCTCTCTCTCCATGTGTAGTGCGGGGTCTGTCGCTCTCTCTCCATGTGTAGTGCGGGGTCTGTCGCTCTCTCTCGATGTGTAGTGCCGGGTCTGTCGCTCTCTCCCTCATGTGTAGTGCGGGGTCTGTCGCTCTCTCTCCTCCATGTGTAGCGCGGGGTCTGTCACTCTCTCTCCCCCATGTGTAGTGCGGGGTCTGTCGCTCTCTCTCCCCCATGTGTAATGCGGGGTCTGTCGCTCTCTCTCCCCCATGTGTAGTGCGGGGTCTGTCGCTCTCTCTCCCCATGTGTAGTGCGGGATCTGTCGCTCTCTCTCCCCCATGTGTAGTGCGGGGTCTGTCGCTCTCTCTCCCCCATGTGTAATGCGGGGTCTGTCGCTCTCTCTCCCCCATGTGTAGTGTGGGGTCTGTCGCTCTCTCTCCCCCATGTGTAGTGCGGGGTCTGTCGCTCTCTCTCCCCCATGTGTAGTGCGGGGTCTGTCGCTCTCTCTCCCCATGTGTAGTGCGGGGTCTGTCGCTCTCTCTCCCCCATGTGTAGTGCGGGGTCTGTCGCTCTCTCTCCCCCATGTGTAATGCGGGGTCTGTCGCTCTCTCTCCCTCATGTGTAGTGCGGGGTCTGTCGCTCTCTCTCCTCCATGTGTAGTGCGGGGTCTGTCGCTCTTTTTCTCCCTGATGTGTAGTGCGGTGTCTGTCGCTCTCTCCTCCATGTGTAGTGCGGGGTCTGCGGCTCTCTCCCACATGTGTAGTGCGGGGTCTGTTGCTCTCTCTCCCCCATGTGTAGCGCGGGGTCTGTCGCTCTCTCTCCATGTGTAGTGTGGGGTCTGTCGCTCTCTCTCGATGTGTAGTGCCGGGTCTGTCGCTCTCTCCCTCATGTGTAGTGCGGGGTCTGTCGCTCTCTCTCCTCCATGTGTAGCGCGGGGTCTGTCACTCTCTCTCCCCCATGTGTAGTGCGGGGTCTGTCGCTCTCTCCATGTGTAGTGCGGGGTCTGTTGCTCTCTCTCCCCCATTTGTAGTGTGGGGTCTGTTGCTATCTCCATGTGTAGTGCGGGGTCTGTCGCTCTCTCCCTCATGTGTAGTGCAGGGTCTGTCGCTCTCTCTCCCCCATGTGTAGTGCGGGGTCTGTCGCTCTCTCTCCCCCATGTGTAGTGCGGGGTCTGTCGCTCTCTCTCCCCCATGTGTAGTGCGGGGTCTGTCGCTCTCTCCATGTGTAGTGCGGGGTCTGTCGCTCTCTCCCTCATGTGTAGTGCAGGGTCTGTCGCTCTCTCTCCCCATGTGTAGTGCGGGGTCTGTCGCTCTCTCTCCCCATGTGTAGTGCGGGGTCTGTCGCTCTCTCTCCTCCATGTGTAGTGCGGGGTCTGTCACTCTCTCTCCCCCATGTGTAGTGCGGGGTCTGTCGCTCTCTCTCCCTCATGTGTAGTGCGGGGTCTGTCGCTCTCTCTCCCTCATGTGTAGTGCGGGGTCTGTCGCTCTCTCTCCATCATGTGTAGTGCGGGGTCTGTCGCTCTCTCTCTCCCTCATGTGTAGTGCGGCGTCTGTCGCTCTCTCTCCCTCATGTGTAGTGCGGGGTCTGTCGCTCTCTCTCCCTCATGTGTAGTGCGGGGTCTGTCGCTCTCTCTCCCTCATGTGTAGTGCGGGGTCTGTCGCTCTCTCACCCCCATGTGTAGTGCGGGGTCTGTCGCTCTCTCTCCCCCATGTGTAGTGCGGGGTCTGTCGCTCTCTCTCTCCTCCGTGTGTAGTGCGGGGTCTGTCGCTCTCTCCCCCCCCCCCATATGTAGTGCGGGGTCTATCGCTTTCTCTCCCTCATGTGTAGTGCGGGGTCTGTCGCTCTCTCTCCTCCATGTGTAGTGCGGGGTCTGTCGCTCTCTCTCCCCCATGTGTAGTGCGGGGTCTGTCGCTCTCTCTCCCCATGTGTAGTGCGGGGTCTGTCGCTCTCTCTCCTCCATGTGTAGTGCGGGGTCTGTCGCTCTCTCTCCTCCATGTGTAGTGCGGGGTCTGTCACTCTCTCTCCCCCATGTGTAGTGCGGGGTCTGTCGCTCTCTCCATGTGTAGTGCGGGGTCTGTTGCTCTCTCTCCCCCATGTGTAGTGCGGGGTCTGTCGCTCTCTCTCCCTCATGTGTAGTGCGGGGTCTGTCGCTCTCTCTCCCTCATGTGTAGTGCGGGGTCTGTCGCTCTCTCTCCATCATGTGTAGTGCGGGGTCTGTCGCTCTCTCTCTCCCTCATGTGTAGTGCGGGGTCTGTCGCTCTCTCTCCCTCATGTGTAGTGCGGGGTCTGTCGCTCTCTCTCCCTCATGTGTAGTGCGGGGTCTGTCGCTCTCTCTCCCTCATGTGTAGTGCGGGGTCTGTCGCTCTCTCACCCCCATGTGTAGTGCGGGGTCTGTCGCTCTCTCTCCCCCATGTGTAGTGCGGGGTCTGTCGCTCTCTCTCTCCTCCGTGTGTAGTGCGGGGTCTGTCGCTCTCTCCCCCCCCCATATGTAGTGCGGGGTCTATCGCTTTCTCTCCCTCATGTGTAGTGCGGGGTCTGTCGCTCTCTCTCCTCCATGTGTAGTGCGGGGTCTGTCGCTCTCTCTCCCCCATGTGTAGTGCGGATTCTGTCGCTCTTTCTCTCCCTGATGTGTAGTGCGGTGTCTGTCGCTCTCTCCTCCATGTGTAGTGCGGGGTCTGCGGCTCTCTCCCACATGTGTAGTGCGGGGTCTGTTGCTCTCTCTCCCCCATGTGTAGCGCGGGGTCTGTCGCTCTCTCTCCATGTGTAGTGCGGGGTCTGTCGCTCTCTCTCCATGTGTAGTGCGGGGTCTGTCGCTCTCTCTCGATGTGTAGTGCCGGGTCTGTCGCTCTCTCCCTCATGTGTAGTGCGCGGTCTGTCGCTCTCTCTCCTCCATGTGTAGCGCGGGGTCTGTCACTCTCTCTCCCCCATGTGTAGTGCGGGGTCTGTCGCTCTCTCCATGTGTAGTGCGGGGTCTGTTGCTCTCTCTCCCCCATGTGTAGTGTGGGGTCTGTTGCTATCTCCATGTGTAGTGCGGGGTCTGTCGCTCTCTCCCTCATGTGTAGTGCAGGGTCTGTCGCTCTCTCTCCCCCATGTGTAGTGCGGGGTCTGTCGCTCTCTCTCCCCCATGTGTAATGCGGGGTCTGTCGCTCTCTCTCCCCCATGTGTAGTGCGGGGTCTGTCGCTCTCTCCATGTGTAGTGCGGGGTCTGTCGCTCTCTCCCTCATGTGTAGTGCAGGGTCTGTCGCTCTCTATCCCCCATGTGTAGTGCGGGGTCTGTCGCTCTTTCTCCCCCATGTGTAATGCGGGGTCTGTCGCTCTCTCTCCCCCATGTGTAGTGCGGGGTCTGTCGCTATCTCTCCCCATGTGTAGTGCGGGATCTGTCGCTCTCTCTCCCCCATGTGTAGTGCGGGGTCTGTCGCTCTCTCTCCCCCATGTGTAATGCGGGGTCTGTCGCTCTCTCTCCCCCATGTGTAATGCGGGGTCTGTCGCTCTCTCTCCCCCATGTGTAGTGCGGGGTCTGTCGCTCTCTCTCGATGTGTAGTGCCGGGTCTGTCGCTCTCTCCCTCATGTGTAGTGCGGGGTCTGTCGCTCTCTCTCCTCCATGTGTAGCGCGGGGTCTGTCACTCTCTCTCCCCCATGTGTAGTGCGGGGTCTGTCGCTCTCTCCATGTGTAGTGCGGGGTCTGTTGCTCTCTCTCCCCCATGTGTAGTGTGGGGTCTGTTGCTATCTCCATGTGTAGTGCGGGGTCTGTCGCTCTCTCCCTCATGTGTAGTGCAGGGTCTGTCGCTCTCTCTCCCCTATGTGTAGTGCGGGGTCTGTCGCTCTCTCTCCCCCATGTGTAGTGCGGGGTCTGTCGCTCTCTCTCCCTCATGTGTAGTGCAGGGTCTGTCGCTCTCTCTCCCCCATGTGTAGTGCTGGCTCTGTCGCTCTTTCTCTCCCCGATGTGTAGTGCGGTGTCTGTCGCTCTCTCTCCTCCATGTGTAGTGCGGGGTCTGCGGCTCTCTCCCACATGTGTAGTGCGGGGTCTGCGGCTCTCTCCCACATGTGTAGTGCGGGGTCTGTCGCTCTCTCTCCTCCATGTGTAGTGCGGGGTCTGTCGCTCTCTCTCCTCCATGTGTAGTGCGGGGTCTGTCACTCTCTCTCCCCCATGTGTAGTGCGGGGTCTGTCGCTCTCTCCATGTGTAGTGCGGGGTCTGTTGCTCTCTCTCCCCCATGTGTAGTGCGGGGGCTGTCGCTCTCTCTCCCTCATGTGTAGTGCGGGGTCTGTCGCTCTCTCTCCCTCATGTGTAGTGCGGGGTCTGTCGCTCTCTCTCCATCATGTGTAGTGCGGGGTCTGTCGCTCTCTCTCTCCCTCATGTGTAGTGCGGGGTCTGTCGCTCTCTCTCCCTCATGTGTAGTGCGGGGTCTGTCGCTCTCTCTCCCTCATGTGTAGTGCGGGGTCTGTCGCTCTCTCTCCCTCATGTGTAGTGCGGGGTCTGTCGCTCTCTCACCCCCATGTGTAGTGCGGGGTCTGTCGCTCTCTCTCCCCCATGTGTAGTGCGGGGTCTGTCGCTCTCTCTCTCCTCCGTGTGTAGTGCGGGGTCTGTCGCTCTCTCCCCCCCCCCATATGTAGTGCGGGGTCTATCGCTCTCTCTCCCTCATGTGTAGTGCGGGGTCTGTCGCTCTCTCTCCTCCATGTGTAGTGCGGGGTCTGTCGCTCTTTCTCTCCCTGATGTGTAGTGCGGTGTCTGTCGCTCTCTCCTCCATGTGTAGTGCGGGGTCTGCGGCTCTCTTCCACATGTGTAGTGCGGGGTCTGTTGCTCTCTCTCCCCCATGTGTAGCGCGGGGTCTGTCGCTCTCTCTCCATGTGTAGTGCGGGGTCTGTCGCTCTCTCCCTCATGTGTAGCGCGGGGTCTGTCGCTCTCTCTCCTCCATGTGTAGCGCGGGGTCTGTCACTCTCTCTCCCCCATGTGTAGTGCGGGGTCTGTCGCTCTCTCCATGTGTAGTGCGGGGTCTGTTGCTCTCTCTCCCCCATGTGTAGTGTGGGGTCTGTTGCTATCTCCATGTGTAGTGCGGGGTCTGTCGCTCTCTCCCTCATGTGTAGTGCAGGGTCTGTCGCTCTCTCTCCCCCATGTGTAGTGCGGGGTCTGTCGCTCTCTCTCCCCCATGTGTAATGCGGGGTCTGTCGCTCTCTCTCCCCCATGTGTAGTGTGGGGTCTGTCGCTCTCTCCATGTGTAGTGCGGGGTCTGTCGCTCTCTCCCTCATGTGTAGTGCAGGGTCTGTCGCTCTCTCTCCCCCATGTGTAGTGCGGGGTCTGTCGCTCTCTCTCCCCCATGTGTAATGCGGGGTCTGTCGCTCTCTCTCCCCCATGTGTAGTGCGGGGTCTGTCGCTCTCTCTCCCCATGTGTAGTGCGGGATCTGTCGCTCTCTCTCCCCCATGTGTAGTGCGGGGTCTGTCGCTCTCTCTCCCTCATGTGTAGTGCGGGGTCTGTCGCTCTCTCTCCCCCATGTGTAGTGCGGGGTCTGTCGCTCTCTCTCCCCCATGTGTAGTGCGGGGTCTGTCGCTCTCTCTCCCCCATGTGTAGTGCGGGGTCTGTCGCTCTCTCTCCCCCATGTGTAATGCGGGGTCTGTCGCTCTCTCTCCCCCATGTGTAATGCGGGGTCTGTCGCTCTCTCTCCCCCATGTGTAGTGCGGGGTCTGTCGCTCTCTCTCCCCATGTGTAGTGCGGGATCTGTCGCTCTCTCTCCCCCATGTGTAGTGTGGGGTCTGTCGCTCTCTCTCCTCCATGTGTAGTGCCGGGTCTGTCGCTCTCTCTCCTCCATGTGTAGTGCGGGGTCTGTCGCTCTCTCTCCCCCATGTGTAATGCGGGGTCTGTCGCTCTCTCTCCATGTGTAGTGCGGGGTCTGTCGCTCTCTCTCGATGTGTAGTGCCGGGTCTGTCGCTCTCTCCCTCATGTGTAGTGCGGGGTCTGTCGCTCTCTCTCCTCCATGTGTAGCGCGGGGTCTGTCACTCTCTCTCCCCCATGTGTAGTGCGGGGTCTGTCGCTCTCTCCATGTGTAGTGCGGGGTCTGTCGCTCTCTCTCCCCCATGTGTAATGCGGGGTCTGTCGCTCTCTCTCCCCCATGTGTAGTGCGGGGTCTGTCGCTCTCTCCATGTGTAGTGCGGGGTCTGTCGCTCTCTCCCTCATGTGTAGTGCAGGGTCTGTCGCTCTCTCTCCCCCATGTGTAGTGCGGGGTCTGTCGCTCTCTCTCCCCCATGTGTAAAGCGGGGTCTGTCGCTCTCTCTCCCCCATGTGTAGTGCGGGGTCTGTCGCTCTCTCTCCCCATGTGTAGTGCGGGATCTGTCGCTCTCTCTCCCCCATGTGTAGTGCGGGGTCTGTCGCTCTCTCTCCCCCATGTGTAATGCGGGGTCTGTCGCTCTCTCTCCCCCATGTGTAGTGCGGGGTCTGTCGCTCTCTCTCCCCCATGTGTAGTGCGGGGTCTGTCGCTCTCTCTCCCCATGTGTAGTGCGGGGTCTGTCACTCTCTCTCCTCCATGTGTAGTGCGGGGTCTGTCGCTCTCTCTCCTCCATTGGTAGTGCGGGGTCTGTCGCTCTCTCTCCCCCATGTGTAGTGCGGGGTCTGTCGCTCTCTCCCCCCATGTGTAGTGGGGGGTCTGTCGCTCTCTCTCCCCCATGTGTAGTGCGGAGTCTGTCGCTCTCTCTCCCCAATGTGTAGTGCGGGGTCTGTCACTCTCTCACCTCCATGTGTAGTGCGGGGTCTGTCGCTCTCTCACCCCCATGTGTAGTGCGGGGTCTGTCGCTCTCTCACCCCCATGTGTAGTGCGGGGTCTGTCGCTCTCTCTCTCCTCCGTGTGTAGTGCGGGGTCTGTCGCTCTCTCCCCATCCCCCCATATGTAGTGCGGGGTCTGTCGCTCTCTCACCCCCATGTGTAGTGCGGGGTCTGTCGCTCTCTCTCCCCCATGTGTAGTGTGGGGTCTGTCGCTCTCTCTCTCCTCCGTGTGTAGTGCGGGGTCTATCGCTCTCTCTCCCTCATGTGTAGTGCGGGGTCTGTCGCTCTCTCTCCTCCATGTGTAGTGCGGGGTCTGTCGCTCTCTCTCCCCCATGTGTAGTGCGGGGTCTGTCGCTCTTTCTCTCCCTGATGTGTAGTGCGGTGTCTGTCGCTCTCTCCTCCATGTGTAGTGCGGGGTCTGCGGCTCTCTCTCACATGTGTAGTGCGGGGTCTGTTGCTCTCTCTCCCCCATGTGTAGTGCGGGGTCTGTCGCTCTCTCTCCATGTGTAGTGCGGGGTCTGTCGCTCTCTCTCGATGTGTAGTGCCGGGTCTGTCGCTCTCTCCCTCATGTGTAGTGCGGGGTCTGTCGCTCTCTCTCCTCCATGTGTAGCGCGGGGTCTGTCACTCTTTCTCCCCCATGTGTAGTGCGGGGTCTGTCGCTCTCTCCATGTGTAGTGCGGGGTCTGTTGCTCTCTCTCCCCCATGTGTAGTGTGGGGTCTGTCGCTATCTCCATGTGTAGTGCGGGGTCTGTCGCTCTCTCCCTCATGTGTAGTGCAGGGTCTGTCGCTCTCTCTCCCCCATGTGTAGTGCGGGGTCTGTCGCTCTCTCTCCCCCATGTGTAGTGCGGGGTCTGTCGCTCTCTCCATGTGTAGTGCGGGGTCTGTCGCTCTCTCCCTCATGTGTAGTGCAGGGTCTGTCGCTCTCTCTCCCCCATGTGTAGTGCGGGGTCTGTCGCTCTCTCTCCCCCATGTGTAATGCGGGGTCTGTCGCTCTCTCTCCCCCATGTGTAGTGCGGGGTCTGTCTCTCTCTCTCCCCATGTGTAGTGCGGGATCTGTCGCTCTCTCTCCCCCATGTGTAGTGCGGTGTCTGTCGCTCTCTCTCCCCCATGTGTAATGCGGGGTCTGTCGCTCTCTCTCCCCCATGTGTAGTGCGGGGTCTGTCGCTCTCTCTCCCCCATGTGTAGTGCAGGGTCTGTCGCTCTCTCTCCCCATGTGTAGTGCGGGGTCTGTCACTCTCTCTTCTCCATGTGTAGTGTGGGGTCTGTCGCTCTCTCTCCTCCATTGGTAGTGCGGGGTCTGTCGCTCTCTCTCCCCCATGTGTAGTGCGGGGTCTGTCGCTCTCTCCCTCATGTGTAGTGTGGGGTCTGTCGCTCTCTCTCCCCCATGTGTAGTGCGGAGTCTGTCGCTCTCTCTCCCCAATGTGTAGTGCGGGGTCTGTCGCTCTCTCACCCCCATGTGTAGTGCGGGGTCTGTCGCTCTCTCACCCCCATGTGTAGTGCGGGGTCTGTCGCTCTCTCTCTCCTCCGTGTGTAGTGCGGGGTCTGTCGCTCTCTCTCCCTCATGAGTAGTGCGGGGTCTGTCGCTCTCTCTCCCCCATGTATAGTGCCGGGTCTGTCGCTCTCTCCCTCATGTGTAGTGCGGGGTCTGTCGCTCTCTCTCCCCCATGTGTAGTGCGGAGTCTGTCGCTCTCTCTCCCCAATGTGTAGTGCGGGGTCTGTCACTCTCTCACCCCCATGTGTAGTGCGGGGTCTGTCGCTCTCTCACCCCCATGTGTAGTGCGGGGTCTGTCGCTCTCTCACCCCCATGTGTAGTGCGGGGTCTGTCGCTCTCTCTCTCCTCCGTGTGTAGTGCGGGGTCTGTCGCTCTCTCCCCATCCCCCCATATGTAGTGCGGGGTCTGTCGCTCTCTCTCCCTCATGAGTAGTGCGGGGTCTGTCGCTCTCTCTCCTCCATGTGTAGTGCGGGATCTGTCGCTCTCTCTCCCCCATGTGTAGTGCGGGGTCTGTCGCTCTCTCTCCCCCATGTGTAGTGCAGGGTCTGTCGCTCTCTCTCCCCCATGTGTAGTGCGGGGTCTGTCGCTCTCTCTCCCCCATGTATAGTGCGGGGTCTGTCGCTCTTTCTCTCCCCGATGTGTAGTGCGGGGTCTGTCGCTCTCTCTCCTCCATGTGTAGTGCGGGGTCTGTCGCTCTCTCTCCCTCATGTGTAGTGCGGGGTCTGTCGCTCTTTCTCTCCCCGATGTGTAGTGCGGGGTCTGTCGCTCTCTCTCCTCCATGTGTCGTGCGGGGTCTGTCGCTCTCTCTCCCTCATGTGTAGTGCGGGGTCTGTCGCTCTCTCTCCCTCATGTGTAGTGCGGGGTCTGTCGCTCTCTCACCCCCATGTGTAGTGCGGGGTCTGTCGCTCTCTCTCTCCTCCGTGTGTAGTGCGGGGTCTGTCGCTCTCTCCCCCCCCATATGTAGTCCGGGGTCTATCGCTCTCTCTCCCTCATGAGTAGTGCGGGGTCTGTCGCTCTCTCTCCCTCATGTGTAGTGGGGGGTCTGTCGCTCTCTCTCCTCCATGTGTAGTGCGGGGTCTGTCGCTCTCTCTCCCCCATGTGTAGTGCGGGGTCTGTCGCTCTTTCTCTCCCCGATGTGTAGTGCGGTGTCTGTCGCTCTCTCTCCTCCATGTGTAGTGCGGGGTCTGCGGCTCTCTCCCACATGTGTAGTGCGGGGTCTGTTGCTCTCTCCCCCATGTGTAGTGCGGGGTCTGTCGCTCTCTCTCCATGTGTAGTGCGGGGTCTGTCGCTCTCTCTCCATGTGTAGTGCCGGGTCTGTCGCTCTCTCCCTCATGTGTAGTGCGGGGTCTGTCGCTCTCTCTCCTCCATGTGTAGTGCGGGGTCTGTCACTCTCTCTCCCCCATGTGTAGTGCGGGGTCTGTCGCTCTCTCCATGTGTAGTGCGGGGTCTGTCGTTCTCTCTCCCTCATGTGTAGTGCGGGGTCTGTCGCTCTCTCTCCCCCATGTGTAGTGTGGGGTCTGTCGCTATCTCTCTCCCCCATGTGTAGTGTGGGGTCTGTCGCTCTCTCCCTCATGTGTAGTGTGTGGTCTGTCTCTCTCCCTCATGTGTAGTGCGGGACTGTCGCTCTCTCTCCTTTATGTGTAGTGCGAGGTCTGTCGCTCTCTCTCCGCCATGTGTAGTGCGTGGTCTGTCGCTCTCTCTCCCCCATGTGTAGTGCGGGGTCTGTTGCTCTCTCTCCTCCATGTGTAGTGCGGGGTCTGTCGTTCTCTCTCTCTCATGTGTAGTGCGGGGTCTGTCGCTCTCTCTCCCTCGTGTGTAGTGCGGGGTCTGTCGCTCTCTCTCCCTCATGTGTAGTGCGGGGTCTGTCGCTCTCTCTCCCTCATGTGTAGTGCGGGGTCTGTCGCTCTCTCTCCACCATGTGTAGTGCGTGGTCTGTCGCTCTCTCTCCTTCATGTGTAGTGCGGGGTCTGTCGCTCTCTCTCCTCCATGTGTAGTGCCGAGTCTGTCGCTCTCTCTCCTCCATTGGTAGTGCGGGGTCTGTCGCTCTCTCTCCCCCATGTGTAGTGCGGGGTCTGTCGCTCTCTCTCCCCCATGTGTAGTGTGGGGTCTGTCGCTATCTCTCTCCCCCATGTGTAGTGTGGGGTCTGTCGCTCTCTCCCTCATGTGTAGTGTGTGGTCTGTCTCTCTCCCTCATGTGTAGTGCGGGGTCTGTCGCTCTCTCTCCCCCATGTGTAGTGCGAGGTCTGTCGCTCTCTCTCTCCCTCATGTGTAGTGCGGGGTCTGTCGCTCTCTCTCTCCCTCATGTGTAGTGCGGGGTCTGTCGCTCTCTCTCCGCCATGTGTAGTGCGTGGTCTGTCGCTCTCTCTCCCCCATGTGTAGTGCGGGGTCTGTTGCTCTCTCTCCTCCATGTGTAGTGCGGGGTCTGTCGTTCTCTCTCCCTCATGTGTAGTGCGGGATCTGTCACTCTCTCTCTCATGTGTAGTGCGGGGTCTGTCGCTCTCTCTCCCTCGTGTGTAGTGCGGAGTCTGTCGCTCTCTCTCCCTCATGTGTAGTGCGGGGTCTCTTGCTCTCTTTCCCCCGTGTGTAGTGCGGAGTCTGTCGCTCTCTCTCCCTCATGTGTAGTGCGGGGTCTGTTGCTCTCTCTCCTCCATGTGTAGTGCGGGGTCTGTCGTTCTCTCTCCCTCATGTGTAGTGCGGGATCTGTCACTCTCTCTCTCATGTGTAGTGCGGGGTCTGTCGCTCTCTCTCCCTCATGTGTAGTGCGGGGTCTCTTGCTCTCTCTCCCTCATGTGTAGTGCGGGGTCTGTCGCTCTCTCTCCCTCATGTGTAGTGTGGGGTCTGTCGCTCTCTCTCTCCCCCATGTGTAGTGCGGGGTCTGTCGCTCTCTCTTCCCCATGTGTAGTGCGGGGTCTGTCGCTCTCTCTCCCTCATGTGTAGTGTGGGGTCTGTCGCTCTCTCTCCCTCATGTGTAGTGCGGGGTCTGTCGCTCTCTCTCCCTCATGTGTAGTGCGGGGTCTGTCTCTCTCTCCCTCATGTGTAGTGCGGGGTCTGTCTCTCTCTCCTCCATGTGTAGTGCGGGGTCTGTCTCTCTCTCCTCCATGTGTAGTGCGGGGTCTGTCGCTCTCTCTCTCCCTCATGTGTAGTGCGGGGTCTGTCGCTCTCTCTCCCTCATGTGTAGTGAGGGGTCTGTCGCTCTCTCTCCCTCATGTGTAGTGCGGGGTCTGTCGCTCTCTCTCCCTCATGTGTAGTGCGGGGTCTGTCGCTCTCTCTCCCTCATGTGTAGTGCGGGGTCTGTCGCTCTCTCCCTCGTGTGTAGTGCGGGGTCTGTCGCTCTCTCTCCCTCATGTGTAGTGCGGGGTCTGTCACTCTCTCCCCATGTGTAGTGCGGGGTCTGTCGCTCTCTCTCCCCCATGTGTAGTGTGGGGTCTGTCGCTATCTCTCTCCCCCATGTGTAGTGTGGGGTCTGTCGCTCTCTCCCTCATATGTAGTGTGTGGTCTGTCTCTCTCCCTCATGTGTAGTGCGGGACTGTCGCTCTCTCTCCCTCATGTGTAGTGCGGGGTCTGTCGCTCTCTCTCCCTCATGTGTAGTGCGGGGTCTGTCGCTCTCTCTCCCTCATGTGCAGTGCGGGGTCTGTCGCTCTCTCTCCCTCATGTGTAGTGAGGGGTCTGTCGCTCTCTCTCCTCCATGTGTAGTGCGGGGTCTGTCGCTCTCTCCCTCATGTGTAGTGCGGGGTCTGTCTCTCTCCCTCATGTGTAGTGCGGGGTCTGTCGCTCTCTCTCTCTCATGTGTAGTGCGGGGTCTGTCGCTCTCTCTCCCTCATGTGTAGTGCGGGGTCTGTCGCTCTCTCCCTCATGTGTAGTGCGGGGTCTGTCTCTCTCCCTCATGTGTAGTGCGGGGACTGTCGCTCTCTCTCCCTCATGTGTAGTGCGGGGTCTGTCGCTCTCTCTCTCCTCATGTGTAGTGCGGGGTCTGTCACTCTCTCCCCATGTGTAGTGCGGGGTCTGTCGCTCTCTCTCCCCCATGTGTAGTGTGGGGTCTGTCGCTATCTCTCTCCCCCATGTGTAGTGTGGGGTCTGTCGCTCTCTCCCTCATGTGTAGTGTGTGGTCTGTCTCTCTCCCTCATGTGTAGTGCGGGACTGTCGCTCTCTCTCCCTCATGTGTAGTGCGGGGTCTGTCGCTCTCTCTCCCTCATGTGTAGTGCGGGGTCTGTCGCTCTCTCTCCCTCATGTGCAGTGCGGGGTCTGTCGCTCTCTCTCCCTCATGTGTAGTGAGGGGTCTGTCGCTCTCTCTCCTCCATGTGTAGTGCGGGGTCTGTCGCTCTCTCCCTCATGTGTAGTGCGGGGTCTGTCTCTCTCCCTCATGTGTAGTGCGGGGTCTGTCGCTCTCTCTCTCTCATGTGTAGTGCGGGGTCTGTCGCTCTCTCTCTCTCATGTGTAGTGCGGGGTCTGTCGCTCTCTCTCCCTCATGTGTAGTGCGGGGTCTGTCGCTCTCTCCCTCATGTGTAGTGCGGGGTCTGTCTCTCTCCCTCATGTGTAGTGCGGGGACTGTCGCTCTCTCTCCCTCATGTGTAGTGCGGGGTCTGTCGCTCTCTCTCTCCTCATGTGTAGTGCGGGGTCTGTCGTTCTCTCTCCCCCATGTGTAGTGCGGGGTCTGTCGCTCTCTCTCCCTCATGTGTAGTGCGGGGTCTGTAGCTCTCTCTCCCTCATGTGTAGTGCGGGGTCTGTAGCTCTCTCTCCTCCATGTGTAGTGCGGGGTCTGTCGCTCTCTCTCCCTCTTGCGTAGTGCGGGGTCTGTCGCTCTCTCTCCCTCATGTGTAGTGCGGGGTCTGTCGCTCTCTCTCCCCATGTGTAGTGCGGGGTCTGTCGCTCTCTCTCCCCATGTCTAGTGCGGGGTCTGTCGCTCTCTCTCCCTCGTGTGTAGTGCGGGGTCTGTCGCTCTCTCTCCCTCATGTGTAGTGCGGGGTCTGTCGCTCTCTCTCCCCATGTGTAGTGCGGGGTCTGTCGCTCTCTCTCCCCCATGTGTAGTGCGGGGTCTGTCGCTCTCTCCCTCATGTGTAGTGCGGGGTCTGTCGCTGTCTCTCCCTCATGTGTAGTGCGGGGTCTGTCGCTCTCTCTCCCCCATGTGTAGTGCGGGGTCTGTCGCTCTCTCCCTCATGTGTAGTGCGGGGTCTGTCGCTCTCTCCCCATGTGTAGTGCGGGGTCTGTCGCTCTCTCTCCCCCATGTGTAGTGCGGGGTCTGTCGCTCTCTCTCCCTCATGTGTAGTGCGGGGTCTGTCGCTCTCTCTCCCTCATGTGTAGTGCGGGGTCTGTCGCTCTCTCTCCCCCATGTGTAGTGCGGGGTCTGTCTGTCTCTCCCTCATGTGTAGTGCGGGGTCTGTCGCTCTCTCTCCCTCATGTGTAGTGCGGGGTCTGTCGCTCTCTCTCCCTCATGTGTAGTGTGGGGTCTGTCGCTCTCTCTCCCTCATGTGTAGTGCGGGGTCTGTCGCTCTCTCTCCCTCATGTGTAGTGCGGGGTCTGTCGCTCTCTCTCTCATGTGTAGTGCGGGGTCTGTCGCTCTCTCTCTCATGTGTAGTGCGGGGTCTGTCGCTCTCTCTCTCATGTGTAGTGCGGGGTCTGTCTCTCTCTCTCCCTCATGTGTAGTGCGGGGTCTGTCGCTCTCTCTCTCATGTGTAGTGCGGGGTCTGTCGCTCTCTCTTCCTCATGTGTAGTGCGGGGTCTGTCGCTCTCTCTCTCATGTGTAGTGCGGGGTCTGTCGCTCTCTCTCTCATGTGTAGTGCGGGGTCTGTCGCTCTCTCTCTCATGTGTAGTGCGGGGTCTGTCGCTCTCCCTCCCTCATGTGTAGTGCGGGGTCTGTCGCTCTCTCTCTCATGTGTAGTGCGGGGTCTGTCGCTCTCTCTCCCTCATGTGTAGTGCGGGGTTTGTCGCTCTCTCTCCCTCATGTGTAGTGCGGGGTCTGTCTCTCTCCCTCCCTCAGGTGTAGTGCGGGGTCTGTCGCTCTCTCTCTCATGTGTAGTGCGGGGTCTGTCGCTCTCTCTCCCCCATGTGTAGTGCGGGGTCTGTCGCTCTCTCCCTCATGTGTAGTGCGGGGTCTGTCGCTCTCTCTCCCTCATGTGTAGTGTGGGGTCTGTCGCTCTCTCTCCCTCATGTGTAGTGCGGGGTCTGTCGCTCTCTCTCTCATGTGTAGTGCGGGGTCTGTCGCTCTCTCTCCCTCATGTGTAGTGCGGGGTCTGTCGCTCTCTCTCTCATGTGTAGTGCGGGGTCTGTCGCTCTCTCTCCCTCATGTGTAGTGCGGGGTCTGTCGCTCTCTCTCTCATGTGTAGTGCGGGGTCTGTCGCTCTCTCTCTCATGTGTAGTGCGGGGTCTGTCGCTCTCTCTCTCATGTGTAGTGCGGGGTCTGTCGCTCTCCCTCCCTCATGTGTAGTGCGGGGTCTGTCGCTCTCTCTCTCATGTGTAGTGCGGGATCTGTCGCTCTCTCTCCCTCATGTGTAGTGCGGGGTTTGTCGCTCTCTCTCCCTCATGTGTAGTGCGGGGTCTGTCTCTCTCCCTCCCTCATGTGTAGTGCGGGGTCTGTCGCTCTCTCTCTCATGTGTAGTGCGGGGTCTGTCGCTCTCTCTCCCCCATGTGTAGTGCGGGGTCTGTCGCTCTCTCTCCCTCATGTGTAGTGCGGGGTCTGTCGCTCTCTCTCTCATGTGTAGTGCGGGGTCTGTCGCTCTCTCTCTCATGTGTAGTGCGGGGTCTGTCGCTCTCTCTCTCATGTGTAGTGCGGGGTCTGTCTCTCTCTTCCTCATGTGTAGTGCGGGGTCTGTCGCTCTCTCTCTCATGTGTAGTGCGGGGTCTGTCGCTCTCTCTCCCTCATGTGTAGTGCGGGGTCTGTCGCTCTCTCTCCCTCATGTGTAGTGCGGGGTCTATCGCTCTCTCTCATGTGTAGTGCGGGGTCTGTCGCTCTCTCTCTCATGTGTAGTGCGGGGTCTGTCGCTCTCCCTCCCTCATGTGTAGTGCGGGGTCTGTCGCTCTCTCTCTCATGTGTAGTGCGGGGTCTGTCGCTCTCTCTCCCTCATGTGTAGTGCGGGGTTTGTCGCTCTCTCTCCCTCATGTGTAGTGCGGGGTCTGTCTCTCTCCCTCCCTCATGTGTAGTGCGGGGTCTGTCGCTCTCTCTCTCATGTGTAGTGCGGGGTCTGTCGCTCTCTCTCCCCCATGTGTAATGCGGGGTCTGTCGCTCTCTCTCCCTCATGTGTAGTGCGGGGTCTGTCGCTCTCTCCCTCATGTGTAGTGCGGGGTCTGTCGCTCTCTCCCTCATGTGTAGTGCGGGGTCTGTCGCTCTCTCCCTCATGTGTAGTGCGGGGTCTGTCGCTCTCTCTTCTCCATGTGTAGTGTGGGGTCTGTCGCTCTCTCTCCCCCATGTGTAGTGCGGGGTCTGTCGCTCTCTCTCCCTCATGTGTAGTGCGGGGTCTGTCGCTCTCTCTCCCTCATGTGTAGTGCGGGGTCTGTCGCTCTCTCTCCCTCATGTGTAGTGCGGGGTCTGTCGCTCTCTCTCCCCCATGTGTAGTGCAGGGTCTGTCGCTCTCTCCCTCATGTGTAGTGCGGGGTCTGTCGCTCTCTCTCTCATGTGTAGTGCGGGGTCTGTCGCTCTCTCTCCCTCATGTGTAGTGCGGGGTTTGTCGCTCTCTCTCCCTCATGTGTAGTGCGGGGTCTGTCTCTCTCCCTCCCTCATGTGTAGTGCGGGGTCTGTCGCTCTCTCTCTCATGTGTAGTGCGGGGTCTGTCGCTCTCTCTCCCCCATGTGTAGTGCGGGGTCTGTCGCTCTTTCTCCCTCATGTGTAGTGCGGGGTCTCTCGCTCTCTCCCTCATGTGTAGTGCGGGGTCTGTCGCTCTCTCCCTCATGTGTAGTGCGGGGTATGTCGCTCTCTCCCTCATGTGTAGTGCGGGGTCTGTCGCTCTCTCTTCTCCATGTGTAGTGCGGGGTCTGTCGCTCTCTCTCTCATGTGTAGTGCGGGGTCTGTCGCTCTCCCTCCCTCATGTGTAGTGCGGGGTCTGTCGCTCTCTCTCCCTCATGTGTAGTGCGGGGTCTGTCGCTCTCTCTCTCATGTGTAGTGCGGGGTCTGTCGCTCTCTCTCTCATGTGTAGTGCGGGGTCTGTCGCTCTCTCTCTCATGTGTAGTGCGGGGTCTGTCGCTCTCCCTCCCTCATGTGTAGTGCGGGGTCTGTCGCTCTCTCTCTCATGTGTAGTGCGGGATCTGTCGCTCTCTCTCCCTCATGTGTAGTGCGGGGTTTGTCACTCTCTCTCCCTCATGTGTAGTGCGGGGTCTGTCTCTCTCCCTCCCTCATGTGTAGTGCGGGGTCTGTCGCTCTCTCTCTCATGTGTAGTGCGGGGTCTGTCGCTCTCTCTCCCCCATGTGTAGTGCGGGGTCTGTCGCTCTCTCTCCCTCATGTGTAGTGCGGGGTCTGTCGCTCTCTCTCTCATGTGTAGTGCGGGGTCTGTCGCTCTCTCTCTCATGTGTAGTGCGGGGTCTGTCGCTCTCTCTCTCATGTGTAGTGCGGGGTCTGTCTCTCTCTTCCTCATGTGTAGTGCGGGGTCTGTCGCTCTCTCTCTCATGTGTAGTGCGGGGTCTGTCGCTCTCTCTCCCTCATGTGTAGTGCGGGGTCTGTCGCTCTCTCTCCCTCATGTGTAGTGCGGGGTCTGTCGCTCTCTCTCATGTGTAGTGCGGGGTCTGTCGCTCTCTCTCTCATGTGTAGTGCGGGGTCTGTCGCTCTCTCCCTCATGTGTAGTGCGGGGTCTGTCGCTCTCTCTCTCATGTGTAGTGCGGGGTTTGTCGCTCTCTCTCCCTCATGTGTAGTGCGGGGTCTGTCTCTCTCCCTCCCTCATGTGTAGTGCGGGGTCTGTCGCTCTCTCTCTCATGTGTAGTGCGGGGTCTGTCGCTCTCTCTCCCCCATGTGTAATGCGGGGTCTGTCGCTCTCTCTCCCTCATGTGTAGTGCGGGGTCTGTCGCTCTCTCCCTCATGTGTAGTGCGGGGTCTGTCGCTCTCTCCCTCATGTGTAGTGCGGAGTCTGTCGCTCTCTCCCTCATGTGTAGTGCGGGGTCTGTCGCTCTCTCTTCTCCATGTGTAGTGCGGGGTCTGTCGCTCTCTCTCCCCCATGTGTAGTGCGGGGTCTGTCGCTCTCTCTCCCTCATGTGTAGTGCGGGGTCTGTCGCTCTCTCTCCCTCATGTGTAGTGCGGGGTCTGTCGCTCTCTCTCCCTCATGTGTAGTGCGGGGTCTGTCGCTCTCTCTCCCCCATGTGTAGTGCGGGGTCTGTCGCTCTCTCCCTCATGTGTAGTGCGGGGTCTGTCGCTCTCTCTCTCATGTGTAGTGCGGGGTCTGTCGCTCTCTCTCCCTCATGTGTAGTGCGGGGTCTGTCGCTCTCTCTCCCTCATGTGTAGTGCGGGGTTTGTCGCTCTCTCTCCCTCATGTGTAGTGCGGGGTCTGTCTCTCTCCCTCCCTCATGTGTAGTGCGGGGTCTGTCGCTCTCTCTCTCATGTGTAGTGCGGGGTCTGTCGCTCTCTCACCCCCATGTGTAGTGCGGGGTCTGTCGCTCTCTCTCTCCTCCGTGTGTAGTGCGGGGTCTGTCGCTCTCTCCCCATCCCCCCATATGTAGTGCGGGGTCTGTCGCTCTCTCTCCCTCATGAGTAGTGCGGGGTCTGTCGCTCTCTCTCCTCCATGTGTAGTGCGGGATCTGTCGCTCTCTCTCCCCCATGTGTAGTGCGGGGTCTGTCGCTCTCTCTCCCCCATGTGTAGTGCAGGGTCTGTCGCTCTCTCTCCCCCATGTGTAGTGCGGGGTCTGTCGCTCTCTCTCCCCCATGTATAGTGCGGGGTCTGTCGCTCTTTCTCTCCCCGATGTGTAGTGCGGGGTCTGTCGCTCTCTCTCCTCCATGTGTAGTGCGGGGTCTGTCGCTCTCTCTCCCTCATGTGTAGTGCGGGGTCTGTCGCTCTTTCTCTCCCCGATGTGTAGTGCGGGGTCTGTCGCTCTCTCTCCTCCATGTGTCGTGCGGGGTCTGTCGCTCTCTCTCCCTCATGTGTAGTGCGGGGTCTGTCGCTCTCTCTCCCTCATGTGTAGTGCGGGGTCTGTCGCTCTCTCACCCCCATGTGTAGTGCGGGGTCTGTTGCTCTCTCTCCCCCATGTGTAGTGCGGGGTCTGTCGCTCTCTCTCTCCTCCGTGTGTAGTGCGGGGTCTGTCGCTCTCTCCCCCCCCATATGTAGTCCGGGGTCTATCGCTCTCTCTCCCTCATGAGTAGTGCGGGGTCTGTCGCTCTCTCTCCCTCATGTGTAGTGGGGGGTCTGTCGCTCTCTCTCCTCCATGTGTAGTGCGGGGTCTGTCGCTCTCTCTCCCCCATGTGTAGTGCGGGGTCTGTCGCTCTCTCCCTCATGTGTAGTGCGGGGTCTGTCTCTCTCCCTCATGTGTAGTGCGGGGACTGTCGCTCTCTCTCCCTCATGTGTAGTGCGGGGTCTGTCGCTCTCTCTCCCTCATGTGTAGTGGGGGGTCTGTCGCTCTCTCTCCCCCATGTGTAGTGCGGGGTCTGTCGCTATCTCTCTCCCCCATGTGTAGTGTGGGGTCTGTCGCTCTCTCCCTCATGTGTAGTGTGTGGTCTGTCTCTCTCCCTCATGTGTAGTGCGGGACTGTCGCTCTCTCTCCCTCATGTGTAGTGCGGGGTCTGTCGCTCTCTCTCCCCGATGTGTAGTGCGGTGTCTGTCGCTCTCTCTCCTCCATGTGTAGTGCGGGGTCTGCGGCTCTCTCCCACATGTGTAGTGCGGGGTCTGTTGCTCTCTCCCCCATGTGTAGTGCGGGGTCTGTTGCTCTCTCTCCATGTGTAGTGCGGGGTCTGTCGCTCTCTCTCCATGTGTAGTGCCGGGTCTGTCGCTCTCTCCCTCATGTGTAGTGCGGGGTCTGTCGCTCTCTCCTCCATGTGTAGTGCGGGGTCTGTCACTCTCTCTCCCCCATGTGTAGTGCGGGGTCTGTCGCTCTCTCCATGTGTAGTGCGGGGTCTGTCGTTCTCTCTCCCTCATGTGTAGTGCGGGGTCTGTCGCTCTCTCTCCCCCATGTGTAGTGTGGGGTCTGTCGCTATCTCTCTCCCCCATGTGTAGTGTGGGGTCTGTCGCTCTCTCCCTCATGTGTAGTGTGTGGTCTGTCTCTCTCCCTCATGTGTAGTGCGGGACTGTCGCTCTCTCTCCTTTATGTGTAGTGCGAGGTCTGTCGCTCTCTCTCCGCCATGTGTAGTGCGTGGTCTGTCGCTCTCTCTCCCCCATGTGTAGTGCGGGGTCTGTTGCTCTCTCTCCTCCATGTGTAGTGCGGGGTCTGTCGTTCTCTCTCTCTCATGTGTAGTGCGGGGTCTGTCGCTCTCTCTCCCTCGTGTGTAGTGCGGGGTCTGTCGCTCTCTCTCCCTCATGTGTAGTGCGGGGTCTGTCGCTCTCTCTCCCTCATGTGTAGTGCGGGGTCTGTCGCTCTCTCTCCACCATGTGTAGTGCGTGGTCTGTCGCTCTCTCTCCTTCATGTGTAGTGCGGGGTCTGTCGCTCTCTCTCCTCCATGTGTAGTGCCGAGTCTGTCGCTCTCTCTCCTCCATTGGTAGTGCGGGGTCTGTCGCTCTCTCTCCCCCATGTGTAGTGCGGGGTCTGTCGCTCTCTCTCCCCCATGTGTAGTGTGGGGTCTGTCGCTATCTCTCTCCCCCATGTGTAGTGTGGGGTCTGTCGCTCTCTCCCTCATGTGTAGTGTGTGGTCTGTCTCTCTCCCTCATGTGTAGTGCGGGACTGTCGCTCTCTCTCCTTTATGTGTAGTGCGAGGTCTGTCGCTCTCTCTCTCCCTCATGTGTAGTGCGGGGTCTGTCGCTCTCTCTCTCCCTCATGTGTAGTGCGGGGTCTGTCGCTCTCTCTCCGCCATGTGTAGTGCGTGGTCTGTCGCTCTCTCTCCCCCATGTGTAGTGCGGGGTCTGTTGCTCTCTCTCCTCCATGTGTAGTGCGGGGTCTGTCGTTCTCTCTCCCTCATGTGTAGTGCGGGATCTGTCACTCTCTCTCTCATGTGTAGTGCGGGGTCTGTCGCTCTCTCTCCCTCGTGTGTAGTGCGGAGTCTGTCGCTCTCTCTCCCTCATGTGTAGTGCGGGGTCTCTTGCTCTCTTTCCCCCGTGTGTAGTGCGGAGTCTGTCGCTCTCTCTCCCTCATGTGTAGTGCGGGGTCTGTTGCTCTCTCTCCTCCATGTGTAGTGCGGGGTCTGTCGTTCTCTCTCCCTCATGTGTAGTGCGGGATCTGTCACTCTCTCTCTCATGTGTAGTGCGGGGTCTGTCGCTCTCTCTCCCTCATGTGTAGTGCGGGGTCTCTTGCTCTCTCTCCCTCATGTGTAGTGCGGGGTCTGTCGCTCTCTCTCCCTCATGTGTAGTGCGGGGTCTGTCGCTCTCTCTCTCCCCCATGTGTAGTGCGGGGTCTGTCGCTCTCTCTTCCCCATGTGTAGTGCGGGGTCTGTCGCTCTCTCTCCCTCATGTGTAGTGTGGGGTCTGTCGCTCTCTCTCCCTCATGTGTAGTGTGGGGTCTGTCGCTCTCTCTCCCTCATGTGTAGTGCGG
Organism: Anomaloglossus baeobatrachus; assembly: GCF_048569485.1. Lineage (NCBI taxonomy): Eukaryota > Metazoa > Chordata > Amphibia > Anura > Aromobatidae > Anomaloglossus > Anomaloglossus baeobatrachus. Next base: position 948,890,876 of record NC_134353.1, on the reverse strand, counting down.
GGTCTGTCGCTCTCTCTCCCTCATGTGTAGTGCGGGGTCTGTCTCTCTCTCCCTCATGTGTAGTGCGGGGTCTGTCTCTCTCTCCTCCATGTGTAGTGCGGGGTCTGTCTCTCTCTCCTCCATGTGTAGTGCGGGGTCTGTCGCTCTCTCTCTCCCTCATGTGTAGTGCGGGGTCTGTCGCTCTCTCTCCCTCATGTGTAGTGAGGGGTCTGTCGCTCTCTCTCCCTCATGTGTAGTGCGGGGTCTGTTGCTCTCTCTCCCTCATGTGTAGTGCGGGGTCTGTCGCTCTCTCTCCCTCATGTGTAGTGCGGGGTCTGTCGCTCTCTCCCTCGTGTGTAGTGCGGGGTCTGTCGCTCTCTCTCCCTCATGTGTAGTGCGGGGTCTGTCACTCTCTCCCCATGTGTAGTGCGGGGTCTGTCGCTCTCTCTCCCCCATGTGTAGTGTGGGGTCTGTCGCTATCTCTCTCCCCCATGTGTAGTGTGGGGTCTGTCGCTCTCTCCCTCATGTGTAGTGTGTGGTCTGTATCTCTCCCTCATGTGTAGTGCGGGACTGTCGCTCTCTCTCCCTCATGTGTAGTGCGGGGTCTGTCGCTCTCTCTCCCTCATGTGTAGTGCGGGGTCTGTCGCTCTCTCTCCCTCATGTGCAGTGCGGGGTCTGTCGCTCTCTCTCCCTCATGTGTAGTGAGGGGTCTGTCGCTCTCTCTCCTCCATGTGTAGTGCGGGGTCTGTCGCTCTCTCCCTCATGTGTAGTGCGGGGTCTGTCTCTCTCCCTCATGTGTAGTGCGGGGTCTGTCGCTCTCTCTCTCTCATGTGTAGTGCGGGGTCTGTCGCTCTCTCTCCCTCATGTGTAGTGCGGGGTCTGTCGCTCTCTCCCTCATGTGTAGTGCGGGGTCTGTCTCTCTCCCTCATGTGTAGTGCGGGGACTGTCGCTCTCTCTCCCTCATGTGTAGTGCGGGGTCTGTCGCTCTCTCTCTCCTCATGTGTAGTGCGGGGTCTGTCACTCTCTCCCCATGTGTAGTGCGGGGTCTGTCGCTCTCTCTCCCCCATGTGTAGTGTGGGGTCTGTCGCTATCTCTCTCCCCCATGTGTAGTGTGGGGTCTGTCGCTTTCTCCCTCATGTGTAGTGTGTGGTCTGTCTCTCTCCCTCATGTGTAGTGCGGGACTGTCGCTCTCTCTCCCTCATGTGTAGTGCGGGGTCTGTCGCTCTCTCTCCCTCATGTGTAGTGCGGGGTCTGTCGCTCTCTCTCCCTCATGTGCAGTGCGGGGTCTGTCGCTCTCTCTCCCTCATGTGTAGTGAGGGGTCTGTCGCTCTCTCTCCTCCATGTGTAGTGCGGGGTCTGTCGCTCTCTCCCTCATGTGTAGTGCGGGGTCTGTCTCTCTCCCTCATGTGTAGTGCGGGGTCTGTCGCTCTCTCTCTCTCATGTGTAGTGCGGGGTCTGTCGCTCTCTCTCCCTCATGTGTAGTGCGGGGTCTGTCGCTCTCTCTCCCTCATGTGTAGTGCGGGGTCTGTCGCTCTCTCCCTCATGTGTAGTGCGGGGTCTGTCTCTCTCCCTCATGTGTAGTGCGGGGACTGTCGCTCTCTCTCCCTCATGTGTAGTGCGGGGTCTGTCGCTCTCTCTCTCCTCATGTGTAGTGCGGGGTCTGTCGTTCTCTCTCCCCCATGTGTAGTGCGGGGTCTGTCGCTCTCTCTCCCTCATGTGTAGTGCGGGGTCTGTAGCTCTCTCTCCCTCATGTGTAGTGCGGGGTCTGTAGCTCTCTCTCCTCCATGTGTAGTGCGGGGTCTGTCGCTCTCTCTCCCTCTTGCGTAGTGCGGGGTCTGTCGCTCTCTCTCCCTCATGTGTAGTGCGGGGTCTGTCGCTCTCTCTCCCCATGTGTAGTGCGGGGTCTGTCGCTCTCTCTCCCCATGTCTAGTGCGGGGTCTGTCGCTCTCTCTCCCTCGTGTGTAGTGCGGGGTCTGTCGCTCTCTCTCCCTCATGTGTAGTGCGGGGTCTGTCGCTCTCTCTCCCCATGTGTAGTGCGGGGTCTGTCGCTCTCTCTCCCCCATGTGTAGTGCGGGGTCTGTCGCTCTCTCCCTCATGTGTAGTGCGGGGTCTGTCGCTCTCTCTCCCTCATGTGTAGTGCGGGGTCTGTCGCTCTCTCTCCCCCATGTGTAGTGCGGGGTCTGTCGCTCTCTCCCTCATGTGTAGTGCGGGGTCTGTCGCTCTCTCCCCATGTGTAGTGCGGGGTCTGTCGCTCTCTCTCCCCCATGTGTAGTGCGGGGTCTGTCGCTCTCTCTCCCTCATGTGTAGTGCGGGGTCTGTCGCTCTCTCTCCCTCATGTGTAGTGCGGGGTCTGTCGCTCTCTCTCCCCCATGTGTAGTGCGGGGTCTGTCTGTCTCTCCCTCATGTGTAGTGCGGGGTCTGTCGCTCTCTCTCCCTCATGTGTAGTGCGGGGCCTGTCGCTCTCTCTCCCTCATGTGTAGTGTGGGGTCTGTCGCTCTCTCTCCCTCATGTGTAGTGCGGGGTCTGTCGCTCTCTCTCCCTCATGTGTAGTGCGGGGTCTGTCGCTCTCTCTCTCATGTGTAGTGCGGGGTCTGTCGCTCTCTCTCTCATGTGTAGTGCGGGGTCTGTCGCTCTCTCTCTCATGTGTAGTGCGGGGTCTGTCTCTCTCTCTCCCTCATGTGTAGTGCGGGGTCTGTCGCTCTCTCTCTCATGTGTAGTGCGGGGTCTGTCGCTCTCTCTTCCTCATGTGTAGTGCGGGGTCTGTCGCTCTCTCTCTCATGTGTAGTGCGGGGTCTGTCGCTCTCTCTCTCATGTGTAGTGCGGGGTCTGTCGCTCTCTCTCTCATGTGTAGTGCGGGGTCTGTCTCTCTCTCTCCCTCATGTGTAGTGCGGGGTCTGTCGCTCTCTCTCTCATGTGTAGTGCGGGGTCTGTCGCTCTCTCTTCCTCATGTGTAGTGCGGGGTCTGTCGCTCTCTCTCTCATGTGTAGTGCGGGGTCTGTCGCTCTCTCTCTCATGTGTAGTGCGGGGTCTGTCGCTCTCTCTCTCATGTGTAGTGCGGGGTCTGTCGCTATCTCTCTCCCCCATGTGTAGTGTGGGGTCTGTCGCTCTCTCCCTCATGTGTAGTGTGTGGTCTGTCTCTCTCCCTCATGTGTAGTGCGGGACTGTCGCTCTCTCTCCCTCATGTGTAGTGCGGGGTCTGTCGCTCTCTCTCCCTCATGTGTAGTGCGGGGTCTGTCGCTCTCTCTCCCTCATGTGCAGTGCGGGGTCTGTCGCTCTCTCTCCCTCATGTGTAGTGAGGGGTCTGTCGCTCTCTCTCCTCCATGTGTAGTGCGGGGTCTGTCGCTCTCTCCCTCATGTGTAGTGCGGGGTCTGTCTCTCTCCCTCATGTGTAGTGCGGGGTCTGTCGCTCTCTCTCTCTCATGTGTAGTGCGGGGTCTGTCGCTCTCTCTCCCTCATGTGTAGTGCGGGGTCTGTCGCTCTCTCCCTCATGTGTAGTGCGGGGTCTGTCTCTCTCCCTCATGTGTAGTGCGGGGACTGTCGCTCTCTCTCCCTCATGTGTAGTGCGGGGTCTGTCGCTCTCTCTCTCCTCATGTGTAGTGCGGGGTCTGTCACTCTCTCCCCATGTGTAGTGCGGGGTCTGTCGCTCTCTCTCCCCCATGTGTAGTGTGGGGTCTGTCGCTATCTCTCTCCCCCATGTGTAGTGTGGGGTCTGTCGCTCTCTCCCTCATGTGTAGTGTGTGGTCTGTCTCTCTCCCTCATGTGTAGTGCGGGACTGTCGCTCTCTCTCCCTCATGTGTAGTGCGGGGTCTGTCGCTCTCTCTCCCTCATGTGTAGTGCGGGGTCTGTCGCTCTCTCTCTCCTCATGTGTAGTGCGGGGTCTGTCGTTCTCTCTCCCCCATGTGTAGTGCGGGGTCTGTCGCTCTCTCTCCCTCATGTGTAGTGCGGGGTCTGTAGCTCTCTCTCCCTCATGTGTAGTGCGGGGTCTGTAGCTCTCTCTCCTCCATGTGTAGTGCGGGGTCTGTCGCTCTCTCTCCCTCTTGCGTAGTGCGGGGTCTGTCGCTCTCTCTCCCTCATGTGTAGTGCGGGGTCTGTCGCTCTCTCTCCCCATGTGTAGTGCGGGGTCTGTCGCTCTCTCTCCCCATGTCTAGTGCGGGGTCTGTCGCTCTCTCTCCCTCGTGTGTAGTGCGGGGTCTGTCGCTCTCTCTCCCTCATGTGTAGTGCGGGGTCTGTCGCTCTCTCTCCCCATGTGTAGTGCGGGGTCTGTCGCTCTCTCTCCCCCATGTGTAGTGCGGGGTCTGTCGCTCTCTCCCTCATGTGTAGTGCGGGGTCTGTCGCTCTCTCTCCCTCATGTGTAGTGCGGGGTCTGTCGCTCTCTCTCCCCCATGTGTAGTGCGGGGTCTGTCGCTCTCTCCCTCATGTGTAGTGCGGGGTCTGTCGCTCTCTCCCCATGTGTAGTGCGGGGTCTGTCGCTCTCTCTCCCCCATGTGTAGTGCGGGGTCTGTCGCTCTCTCTCCCTCATGTGTAGTGCGGGGTCTGTCGCTCTCTCTCCCTCATGTGTAGTGCGGGGTCTGTCGCTCTCTCTCCCCCATGTGTAGTGCGGGGTCTGTCTGTCTCTCCCTCATATGTAGTGCGGGGTCTGTCGCTCTCTCTCCCTCATGTGTAGTGCGGGGTCTGTCGCTCTCTCTCCCTCATGTGTAGTGTGGGGTCTGTCGCTCTCTCTCCCTCATGTGTAGTGCGGGGTCTGTCGCTCTCTCTCCCTCATGTGTAGTGCGGGGTCTGTCGCTCTCTCTCTCATGTGTAGTGCGGGGTCTGTCGCTCTCTCTCTCATGTGTAGTGCGGGGTCTGTCGCTCTCTCTCTCATGTGTAGTGCGGGGTCTGTCTCTCTCTCTCCCTCATGTGTAGTGCGGGGTCTGTCGCTCTCTCTCTCATGTGTAGTGCGGGGTCTGTCGCTCTCTCTTCCTCATGTGTAGTGCGGGGTCTGTCGCTCTCTCTCTCATGTGTAGTGCGGGGTCTGTCGCTCTCTCTCTCATGTGTAGTGCGGGGTCTGTCGCTCTCTCTCTCATGTGTAGTGCGGGGTCTGTCGCTCTCCCTCCCTCATGTGTAGTGCGGGGTCTGTCGCTCTCTCTCTCATGTGTAGTGCGGGGTCTGTCGCTCTCTCTCCCTCATGTGTAGTGCGGGGTTTGTCGCTCTCTCTCCCTCATGTGTAGTGCGGGGTCTGTCTCTCTCCCTCCCTCAGGTGTAGTGCGGGGTCTGTCGCTCTCTCTCTCATGTGTAGTGCGGGGTCTGTCGCTCTCTCTCCCCCATGTGTAGTGCGGGGTCTGTCGCTCTCTCTCCCTCATGTGTAGTGCGGGGTCTGTCGCTCTCTCTCCCTCATGTGTAGTGTGGGGTCTGTCGCTCTCTCTCCCTCATGTGTAGTGCGGGGTCTGTCGCTCTCTCTCTCATGTGTAGTGCGGGGTCTGTCGCTCTCTCTCCCTCATGTGTAGTGCGGGGTCTGTCGCTCTCTCTCTCATGTGTAGTGCGGGGTCTGTCGCTCTCTCTCCCTCATGTGTAGTGCGGGGTCTGTCGCTCTCTCTCTCATGTGTAGTGCGGGGTCTGTCGCTCTCTCTCTCATGTGTAGTGCGGGGTCTGTCGCTCTCTCTCTCATGTGTAGTGCGGGGTCTGTCGCTCTCCCTCCCTCATGTGTAGTGCGGGGTCTGTCGCTCTCTCTCTCATGTGTAGTGCGGGATCTGTCGCTCTCTCTCCCTCATGTGTAGTGCGGGGTTTGTCGCTCTCTCTCCCTCATGTGTAGTGCGGGGTCTGTCTCTCTCCCTCCCTCATGTGTAGTGCGGGGTCTGTCGCTCTCTCTCTCATGTGTAGTGCGGGGTCTGTCGCTCTCTCTCCCCCATGTGTAGTGCGGGGTCTGTCGCTCTCTCTCCCTCATGTGTAGTGCGGGGTCTGTCGCTCTCTCTCTCATGTGTAGTGCGGGGTCTGTCGCTCTCTCTCTCATGTGTAGTGCGGGGTCTGTCGCTCTCTCTCCCCCATGTGTAGTGCGGGGTCTGTCGCTCTCTCTCCCTCATGTGTAGTGCGGGGTCTGTCGCTCTCTCTCTCATGTGTAGTGCGGGGTCTGTCGCTCTCTCTCCCCCATGTGTAGTGCGGGGTCTGTCGCTCTCTCTCCCCCATGTGTAGTGCGGGGTCTGTCGCTCTTTCTCCCTCATGTGTAGTGCGGGGTCTGTCGCTCTCTCCCTCATGTGTAGTGCGGGGTATGTCGCTCTCTCCCTCATGTGTAGTGCGGGGTCTGTCGCTCTCTCCCTCATGTGTAGTGCGGGGTATGTCGCTCTCTCCCTCATGTGTAGTGCGGGGTCTGTCGCTCTCTCTCTCATGTGTAGTGCGGGGTCTGTCGCTCTCTCTCCCCCATGTGTAGTGCGGGGTCTGTCGCTCTTTCTCCCTCATGTGTAGTGCGGGGTCTGTCGCTCTCTCCCTCATGTGTAGTGCGGGGTCTGTCGCTCTCTCCCTCATGTGTAGTGCGGGGTCTGTCGCTCTCTCCCTCATGTGTAGTGCGGGGTATGTCGCTCTCTCCCTCATGTGTAGTGCGGGGTCTGTCGCTCTCTCTTCTCCATGTGTAGTGCGGGGTCTGTCGCTCTCTCTCTCATGTGTAGTGCGGGGTCTGTCGCTCTCCCTCCCTCATGTGTAGTGCGGGGTCTGTCGCTCTCTCTCCCTCATGTGTAGTGCGGGGTCTGTCGCTCTCTCTCTCATGTGTAGTGCGGGGTCTGTCGCTCTCTCTCTCATGTGTAGTGCGGGGGTCTGTCGCTCTCTCTCTCATGTGTAGTGCGGGGTCTGTCGCTCTCCCTCCCTCATGTGTAGTGCGGGGTCTGTCGCTCTCTCTCTCATGTGTAGTGCGGGATCTGTCGCTCTCTCTCCCTCATGTGTAGTGCGGGGTTTGTCGCTCTCTCTCCCTCATGTGTAGTGCGGGGTCTGTCTCTCTCCCTCCCTCATGTGTAGTGCGGGGTCTGTCGCTCTCTCTCTCATGTGTAGTGCGGGGTCTGTCGCTCTCTCTCCCCCATGTGTAGTGCGGGGTCTGTCGCTCTCTCTCCCTCATGTGTAGTGCGGGGTCT